>NC_091131.1:37064240-37396740 GCF_040183065.1 Periplaneta americana | reverse complement strand
TTCTAGGAAGTTTCTGTTTTTGAATATTTGCAGTTAATTTTCAGTAAAGAAATTCTAGCAGAGTATAATATTGGCCCGTGAAGTAAAAGTAATCGATGTAATGAATATGACACTTTTTAGTTTTTTAGTCTGTTATTTAACGACTTTCTATCAAGTATCAGGTTTTTTAGCGTCCATAAAATTTGTGATAACTAGTTGCTATTTGGCTAGATGAGACCGAGGATTCGTCATAGATTATCTGACATACGTCTTACAGTTGGGGAAACAATACAAAAAAACAGCAGTCCAAGCGGGAATCGAACCCATGCCCGAATGCAGCTCTGGATCAGCAGATAAATGCGCTGCTGCTACCGGTGGCCGACACATTTATTTACTTATTTATTTATTTATTTATTTATTTATTTATTTATTTATTTATTTATTATTTTGCTAATAATTGTAACATAAAATATAATATATACAGACAAACTTTAGCTCGCCCCTGAAAGATTAGAACTCGTGCTCAGGGGCGGATTCCTGAATTGATATTAATAATTATAAAATACAATTTGTCTTATGTCTACTGTGCAATTATAGTATATAAATTTAAATTTAGAGTTTTTCAATTTTTATAAAATCCATGCATAACTTTTTAAAATTAATACTAGAACTATTAGAATTGACAAGATTAGGATATTTAAATATAAATTTGTTATATATTCTTGGGCCTAAATTACTACTATGATTAAATACTGTAACAGTGTTGCATTTTGGTTCAAACAATCTTAAAGAATTCATACCTTTTGTTTCATAACTATGAGAATACAATTAAAAATTATTTCGATTTCTATGTATGAATTTTATTAATACAATATAATAAATTTGTCTTACGTTAAGTACATCAAAGTCTAGAAACAAATTTTGAGATGGAAAATCAATAGGTTTATGAAGACATATTTTAATTATTTTCTTCTGTAATAAATAAAGTGGATTAAAATTGGATTTAAATGAGCTACCCCATCCTATAATTCCATACATAATTACCGATTGAAATAAAGTTAAATATATTGTACGTAATAAACTTATTGACAAGTAATTCCTCAATAAAACAAAATGATATATTATTATTTTACGTAATTTATTACAAAGGTAATTAATGTGTTGGTTCCATTTTAAATGATTATCGAAAATTATGCCTAAATACTTAATTTCAGAGGACTCTTTAATAATCGGACATTTACACTGTATAAGACAACAATCAGAATTATGTAATTTAATACTTAATATAGATGTGGGAGGTTTGTTACATTTTTCAGATAATTAGAATGGAATAAATATGGTTTTATTTTCGTTGATAGAAAGATAATTTATATCAAACCATTTTTTTAATAATTTAAGTCCATTATTTGAATTATTATATACTTTCTAGTTATAGTTTACGAGTTTAGAAAAAATATATTTCTTCATCATATTACAATGAATAATATTTCTGTGTGCAGTTTATTTTTTCGAGCTACTATTTGCAATGCAAAGAGAAATACCGTAAAATCATTCACTCTGTAAAGTAAATATAAGAACATTAAATTTCCGCACTGTTCACTAACAACACGTTTTTAATAGAAATAGTAAGGTATCTAACTTAAACTATAATTCTAACCTGTAGATAGATATTTTTATTAATTCGACAAAAATTTCATTACGAAGGATATCGTATATTTAAATTTTTTTTTTTTTTTTTTTTTTTTTTTTAATTCTGTGTTCATTAAAATTAATATACATAAGTATTAGGAGGTAGTATCTGTTAAAATAAGATTACCAGATTTTTTCACAATTTCCGGGAACAAATATCTGCATATAATAATAATAATAATAATAATAATAATAATAATAATAATAATAATAATAATAATTTTATTGCTAGAATAAAGATATATATTGTTTTTATATAGCTATAAAAATCACTCTAGCATCCCCAGAAAGAGTACATACTCGTGCTTAGGGAGCAGTCCACAAAATTTTAAAACAAGTATTTAATTATGATCATAATACAAGATACAGTACATGATCATAATACAAGATGAAATGAAATTCTTAATTTAGCTGAACCTAAATATTTCACATCTGCTGCTTTACTACACAGTACAAATTATGGTCCACGGCTATATAATTCGATAATAAAATTTCATCCAGAATTTACTACTTTAACGCAATGAAATTTTCAGATCCAGAATTAAAAACATTATATGACAGACTTCCTTGTATATATATTATGTACCATGTATTGTAAAACAAGTTTATTTCTATCCTAAGTATATTTTTCTATCTTATCTTTGTTACTATATCAACATGATCTGTATTAATTATACTACTAATAATAAGTTAATATTGATCCACCAATCTCAACATCGCCTCTTTTCTCACTCAGTTATTCTAGTATTATTATTACTAACTTTATTATTATCATCATCTTTACGTGACCTTTCTTCTTAAGTATTTTGTTTACAAAGTATGTATATTTATGTATGTTTCTATCTACTCTTCTTAAGAATGTGATCTTAGCGCAATAATTTTAAATTTTATTTTAGAAACAGTAGAGATTTCTATTTTTGTGAATTACCGGTATATATAATCTGTGTAGGCCTCATCAGAATCTTAAATTTTAATTCAGAAAAAAAATATGTACCGTATGTTTGGTGAACAATGTAAAATTGTATGTCATTTTCAAGTCTTTCTATCAAAACGGAACTGTCCCCGAACACGAGCTTTGCTCTTTCGGGGTACTTTCATGTAGCGTGTTTTATGTATAGGTTATTATTAAATAACTCTAAATTTAAATTCATTAACAAAAAAGAAAAAGTAAAAAAGAAAAAGAAAAACACACATATTACAGTAATTGAAACTTTATATTTCCTGCTTAAAATAATCGTAATTGACTTTTTAAAATAAGGAGCATTATCAAACTGAATGTTGGTAATTTAGCTGTTAAAATACTTTTAACATTTCTATTATATTGCCGTTCACATAGGCTATAATGTTTTTACACAATTTAAAGAATTAAAATACTAGTGCCCTCTCTATTTACAGGCTAAATTTCTTGTTTTTTTTTTTTCTGGGGGAAAAATGCATTTTTAAGCAGTTTTCTCTAGCTCCCAATTTTTCAACAAATTCCTGGCTCGAACTTTCTAAAGTCATTTTGAATTTTTGGGATATCCACACCATGTTCAACGAAGGTAAAACTCTCCATTCAAGAAGACTTAGAGATAGTTCAACCAACTTCTGGAGGTGCACAGGGCATCATTTTCTCAGAAAATAAATTTTAAATTTCACTGCATTTTGAGAAAAGAGTAGCATTTTCCTAATCCCATTTTGCAATTTTCTCTTAAGCCACATATTTCTTCAAGAAAGAAATTTAATCAAATGAATAATCTCCATCCAGGTAAAGTCCATCTGCATTTGAAGAAAAATTATAGACTGTCCCTTCAAATTTTCTTTTTCTAGAGAAGGTTTAAAAAATGTAAGTACATTTCAGAATTATCTTATTTTATGAATGAATAACACAGACGTTGGAATATGGACTTACAACAGCATTTTCATAAAATTCATATTAACCACTGAAAATTATGTTCTGAAATAAGAGTCACCTCTTCTAAAGATGTCCCAAAGTTCTGAAATTGATGGCGGGATAATTTTTTCTTCTTTCCAGAAGTTCAGTTTTAACTTAGATAATGGATGACTCGACTCCACTTATGTTCTTATCTTCAGTTTTGATTATGGCATCATAATAAAGGGAGAAAATTGCATTAGCAAAATTTATTACAGCAATGTGCAAGGATTATCAAACCTTATTAGCAATTAACAATTAACAATGCAAAAAAATAGTTAAATCCGGAGACGAATTTTTTCCGAGAAAAGAAACCAAAATACAGGGACTGTCCCCGGGAAACGGGACGTCTGGCGAAATTTTAAAATGAAACTTTCATCATCTTCTTCAGTCACGAATTAGGTCATTTTACCTGTTTCGACTTAAGCCCATCGCTTCCTAGATTTACCTATAACTCGCCTACCTTTTGGTTTGTATTGCATTATTTTCTTATGATATATTTCTTCATTCACTCCATGAGATCTTTCCAGTTTTGTATAATGTTTCTATTTTGTATGCAAATGTAATTACTTCAAGGGCTTGTCAAATTTCTATGTTTTGAATTCTGTCTTCTCTTGTACAGCCTTTAACAGAAAGTAAAAGTTCAATTTCTGCTGCTTATATCTTGTTTCTTTCTGTACCCAGGATTCGGAACTGTAAAGTAAAACTGGCACTGCTAATGTTTTATAGGATTTAATTTGCACCTCTGTAATTTGTTAGTTACTTCCGAACCAACCAATGATACTGTAAAAACATAACTATTCAAAAGGATCTATTTTTCTAAATCTACCGAGTACAGTATTGCTTTCTGAACTGAATGTGAAAAGTAGGTAATCGCTCACTACAAAGACCACGTAGTGGTTATCTGTGTAAAGAATGGTTAACGGGAGAAAAGTTCGGGACAGAAGAAGATATCAGATGATGGACGACATTAAGATAAATGCATCATATGAGGAGACAAAGAGGAAGGCAGAAAATAGGAAAAATTGGAGCAAGATGGGTTTTTAATGGAAGACCTACACTTGGGCAGACCGGTGTGAATGAATGAATATATCTATGTGTATGTGTGTGTGCGTGCGCGCGATTTAGAAAAAGGTAAATACTTTATGAAAAATATTTTTTCTTTATTTGATTCACGGTCAAGTTTTGTTAGTTTTATAAAAAAAATTCATGTAAAAGTCACAATATTTTTTTTTTAGATTAGGTTAGTTTTAGAAAATAATTCGTGTTAATGTCCTAATATTTTTTAGAAAAAAAATATAATTGCAGAAATAATTCTAGAGATTTTAATTTATTGACGAAGGTAAGATTAAGTGAGTTGAAATTTATCTAAAAAATTACAAGCAAAATATTTCTTCTTTAGAAATTGGGTATTGTATTGTATTGTATTTATTAACATCCCATGGTATTCATGGTAGAAACATTTTTGGTTTATAAATTTTAATTTGTACTCACTAGATAGCTAGTTATGAATGAATGAATGAATGAATGAATGAATGAATGAATGAATGAATGGATGAATGAATGAATAAATAAATAAATAAATAAATAAAACATTCATACATTGCTTCACAGCTAGAATATGGAACAAGTCAAAAAATTTACTACTAGGGGAGACTGTTGTACCTTGAAACACTTTTCATATTTTATTTTTTTTTAATTTTGGGAAATGAAATTTTTTAAATGAAAAAATGCTTGAAATAATTATTGAAGATTTCTTTACAACTTCCTGTATGTATTTTCCAGTTTTACAGATCTATTAAGGATGGAAAAAATAAAATGAAGGGATATGTAATGTGTTCAAAGGTACAACAGGATCATGTACCTTGGAACATACCCTCTTGTAAGTTGGAACACATGCAATATAGGTGGGAATATAGCTGTAAAAACTGACAGTTATATTTAAAATGTATTTTCAATCATACCAGAGCAGGCTTCTCTGATTTAGATTTTATTTCCTGGAGAAGCAATAACTGCTTCAACAGCTTTCTTCAAGGCATCCGAATCAATTGTGGACCTCTTTAATTCCAGACTTACTTCGTGACATGACCTTAAAATAAAAGAAAGACAAAAACCGATAGTATCGTGTAATTTGGAACATGTTCCATGGTACAAGATGTTCTGTGCTCAAAGGTACAAGAGGGTGCACGTTTAAACAAATATGGCTCCGAAAACTAGAGAGTCAAATAAATCATGGAAATTAAAATATGTTATTACTCACCAGATGATAGGGAACACACCGTACTTGAAATATATTAACAAATGCAATCTGGTTTTGTGTTAGAAAACATACATCAATGAACGAAATATTTACTTTTGGTACTAAAAAACTTATTTTGTCCACGGAACTCGCATTTTGCAATAAACTGAAACTACAACCCGACCTACTTAGCGGCTTTATCTACAATCTACTTCATTTTGAGTCCTCTAGGTAGCAGCAAAAATTAAAAAAACAAAAAAATGTTCAAAGGTACACTATGCTAAAGGTACAACAGTCTCCCCTACTATAAAGTCTTGATTTATAGTCACAGTTTAGTTGAAATATATACAGAATAAGTTTACAATATAGACTACTGGTACAACACAAAGTTTTAGTATCAATTTAATGAAGCGTTGTTGAATGTCATGAATTCACCTACAGAATGGAAGGCGTGAGAAATTAGGTACTTCTTTAATTTGGCCCTAGGTAATCTTATGTTTGCTAAGTAATCTTATGTTTTGCTAAGTAATCCTATGTTTTGATAAGTAATCTTATGTTTTGATTTGAGTAATCATTTGAAATGGAAAAAACACAGCGAATATAATTATTAGCCCTATATTCAGTTTGTCTGTTATGCATTAATTTGCTCATCTTTAATTGGTGAGATAAACACCCATAAAATGGCACAGATATACTTTCATTTTATAATGAAATATGGATTAATATTCTAGGCTACCAGAAAGCAAAACATATATATTTTATTTTGCTTTTAAAAAGTTCTAAAATAATAACAGCTGTGAATAAAAGGATATCATTAAAACTTTTTTTCAAAATGTAGAAATATTGAACATACCTTGCGAGAACATTCTTTTCCTGACGATGTTCTAAGTTAAAATACAAATAAATGTTTTTATTAATGGTAGACCTTAATCAAAACATTCACAGTTTTAAAGCAAGATACAAATCAGATTTCCATGTATACCTTCTGTTAAAGTGACTTATGGGAATAGCGCCAAATACTCATATTTCACGTAGTTTTCAAGAAACTCGACAGACGGCACACACTGTACCTATGGAATACTTTTGTAGTTAGAATACAAAAACTCGTTCCTTAGCAGCCATTGTTCAATTAGCAGGTGCATGTGTCGTGTACAGTACCTTTGTTGGAACACTTCTTCTAAATTTTCAAACTTAAGTAAAGTTATATTGTGACCATATAATTAAATCGTAGTACAATGTTACTTACATTGATTCACTGTACATTTTATACATTTTATTAACATAATTTGACTGATCTTTTAAGGGAAATTGCAATATGACCCCAGATTCAAACAAACCATCAGGAATAATAATGCCATGTTTTGTCTAGGCTAGTTTCGTAAAATTATGTAGCCTAATTTTCTGCTTCCTTATGTTATCGAGCGCGGAGAAAAATCATATCTTTTTTACTATAGATGCCAAGAGTTTCTGAGAAGAAAAATCTAGTACAGTGTGGCCCGAAGAGGTGCTTGATGCTGCAGTCAAATGGAAAATTTGTTTGTCCAAAATGTTGCTAAGTAAACAGAAAATTCTACTTTAAACGTAAGTGTTCTTGATCCATTTAAAACAAAATGTTTGATTTCTTTTAGCTCTGAAGTGTCACCAGTACTATTTCAATTTCTTGGCAAGCTTTCAGAATTGAGAAAATACTGTATTTGAATACAACTTATTCTGTAAATCTAATTCATGTTGTCTTTTGTTATATTTACATAGCCTATGAATATGGCGTTGTTACTCATATAGTACGTACTTAATTACTTACTTTCTTACTTACTTACATACTTACTTACTGGCTTTTAAGGAACCCGGAGGTTCATTGCCGCCCTCACATAAGCTCGCCATTGGTCCCTATCCTGTGCACGATTAATCCAGTCTCTATCATCATATCCCATCTCCCTCAAATCCATTTTAATATTATCTTCCCATCTACGTCTCGGCCTCCCCAAATGTCTTTTTCCCTCCTGCCTCCCAACTAACACTCTATATGCATTTCTGGATAAGCCCATATGTGCTACATGTCCTGCCCATCTCAAACGTCTGAATTTTATGGTCCTAATTATGTTAGGTGAAGAATACAATGCGTGCAGTTCTGTGTTGTGTAACTTTTTCCATTCTCCTGTAACTTCATCCCTTTCAGCCCCAAATATTTTCCTTAGCACCTTGTCCTCAAACACCCTTAACCTCTGTTCCTCTCTCAAAGTGAGAGTCCAAGTTTTATAACCATATAGAACAACCGGCAATATAACTGTTTTATGAATTCTAACTTTCAGATTTTTTGACAGCAGACTAGACGATAAAAACATCTCAACCGAATAATAACAGGCATTTCCCATATTTATTCTGTGTTTAATTTCCTCCCGAGTGTCATTTATATTTGCTACTTGTGCTCCCAGGTATTTGAATTTTTCCACCTCTTGAAAGGATAAATTTCCAATTTTTATATTCCCATTTCGTACAATATTCTCGTCACGAGACATAATCATATACTTTGTCTTTTCGGGATTTACTGGTTATCCATATACTGCTGATGTTAATAGCCACAAGCATTGGCAATAATGCCAACTTGCAGATTAAGATAATACATTCCTTAATTCCTTTTGTCCTTGAATTTCTGACAAATCAGCATTTTGTACGTTTGATAAACATATCTGACTTTAGAATTGTGAATTTATATCTGAAAAAAAAAATAGCATGACGTATTCCTGAAAAATATCCAAACGTTAATATGGTGCTGTTCCCCCAAGGTACCTTGCAATCAACTATTATAGAATAAGTTCATTATTCATGTGTTACTATCTTCAATGCACTGCCTAATTATTTTAAAACTCTGAAGAGATCAGAGAAAATATTTAGAGCAGAATTAACACAATTTCTCCACATTCACACTTTGTACTCAGTTGTGAAATCTATATCCTTATAATTTAAATTAATCTGCACACCATTTATTAATAATTTTATGTTACTGATTTTTTTTATAAATTTCTAATTATTCCACATCTCAAAGCTTCATTTGTGATCTGCGTTCTATGGAATAAAATGAAGAGAAAAAAGTAAATTCTATTGCCACAAAAATTTCATTAAAATATAATTATTCAACAAAGGCAGATTTTTTTAAGAGTTGACACATTTAGTTCGTAAGCATGGTAGTAAGGAGGTAGTACATAAACATTAGTTACATGTAATAGATTTATTTATTAATTTCAACAACAGATAATGAGTACCAAAATTCAATGAATAAACTACCGTATTTCTGAATGAACCACTGGACATAATTTTAGTAACGTATTGTTATGTATGAGCAATTATGTATCAACATTTTATCCATTTACATATTTGTTTATTTTTTATATTATTTATTTTCTTTATTTGTTTTTGCTACTTTATATCGAGAAATGGCTAACATCATAAAGTGCTTGTAACTGTATTTTTCAAACATATTCATAGTGGTCTGCCCAAAGGCAGGTCTTTCAATGCAAACCCAGCTTTCTCCAATCTTTCATACTTTCTGCCTTCCTCTTAGCCTCTGCATATGATCCATAGGCCTATATCTTAATGTCATCTATCATCTGATATCTTCTTCTCCCGTATTGATATCAGATTACCTTTAGCTGTAGCATAAATTCAGTACATTTCAAAATTTAATTTCTACATATCTTGATTTAATTTTTTTGCTGCGATTTGGTATACCGATTACAAAATACTTCTATATCAATAAACAATTTCTAGAATGTAACAAATTACTAATAAGGGTAAATATTTTTAATCGGGGGTAAACTTGTGTAGACAAAAATCTGCTTCCCTTATATCTTGTACAAATTTGAATATTTTAAATGTTTTCTTATCTATTTTATTTATAAAGGGTTTCTTAAAAAGCTCTACTTTTAGCACTTGTTTATCATTTCAAGTTCTTTTTTAACTAATTTTTTTAAAGAAATAATTTTAAAATTCATGGCAAGAAAGATCACAAGTAATATCATTAGTTTCAGATGGTTATTCTCTGAGATATATAAAAAAAGTTTAACACAATTTTCCTAATTTTTACTTCCTTTTCGAGATAAAAATTGTTTTATATGAAACATCTCATAGCGCGCTTTGGGAAAAACTTTGATTGATTATCAACATACTCAGTCAATTTAAGAAAATAGAGTATCATGATAACAAATTATTGAAATAATTTAATTTTTGTCCTTTAAATATGCAGAAATTCGACCCGAACAAATGTAACATTTTAAAATTCCTTTCTAGAATAAAAAGTTACATTTGTTCAGATCGAATTTCTGCACATTTAAATGACAAAACTAAAATCTTTTCAATCTTTTATTATCATAATACACTGATCTCTTAAATTGCTGAGAGTACTGGGAATTAAATCAATAGCTTTCCCAAAATACGCTATGAAATATTTCGCATAAAATAATTTTTATCTCGAAAGGGAAGCGAAAACGAACAAAATTGCATTAAAACTTTTTGTTTGAAATATCCCAAAGAATAACACCCTGAAATTAATTAAATTATTTACCGTTCACCCTGAGAAGTACAAGATTCGTTAAAACACTCATGAATACAACAGAGAAAACAGCATTAAAATACATCCATATTTGTACAAAATATCAGGGAAACCTTGCACAAATTGCAATCCCTAATTTTAAAAATATAATTACCCTCAACATTAAAAGTCGCGGTTCGCGCAATACCGGGCAGAACTCTAAGCACAACCCGCTGCCGTCTTCCAGACTGTAGCGAGCTTGAAACACTTGGACACGTGCTTGGACAATGCCCTAAAGGCGAGCTGCTGATCAATGCTAGACATCATCGTGTACGACATGCTTTGGCGATATCGTTAAAAACTTTAAATTGGGAGATTCATGAGGAAGTACATTGTGTATCATCAGATGGTTCTTTTAGACGGGCAGACATTATTGCTATCAACGGACGCTTAAAACGGGCTCTTGTTCTTGACCCTACTATCCGTTTCGAAAGAAACCTAAATCAGGCCACCGAGGTTGATATTGAGAAGAAGTCCATATATGAACCATGTCTGCCGTATCTTTCTCAAAAGTACAACGTCCCTCTTAAACAATGGTCCGTCATTGGTTTGCTGTTTGGCAGTAGAGGTTCAATCACAAAATTCACATTCCTTTTGATTATGTAATGTCTATTCTTATAAATATTATCAAGGATTCTCTTCAAATATTACATCATCAACTCTATTTCAATTAATCAACTTATATTTGCCTTCAACAATTAACTTTCTTTTTTCTTTAATGTATCACATCCCATTATTGTACATGTTTATTGTATTCAAGACCCTTGTGGTCACTCAAAATTCTTTGAGCTGATGTCTACAATTTAGAAATTTATTTATGAATTATAAACTTTATTTATTAAGCTAGCAGTATTATTTAATCACTCTATCAAATTTCAGCACAAAATTTATTCAGGAGCTGTTATCGTTTAGATAAAAAATAAATAAATAAATAAATAAATAAATAAATAAATAAATAAATAAATAAATAAATAAATAAATAAATAAATAAATAAAATAAATAAATAAGCAGAAATTAAATTCTGAATTTTTACTAAATTTATACTAGAGAATGGTGTACATAGTTCGTTAATAATATATTTAAATGGGTAGACGTAATAATGACTTCTTAATTCTTTCTGTCATATTCGGATAAGATTTTGTGGTATAGATTAAATAACATAAATAATACATAACAACCTTGTACAGTATATAATCTTACCATTGCTACTCTTGTTCTTGTTGATATTGAGTTCGTTTCTCATGTTTCAAGATAAAATTAGTAGTTGTACGTTTGAGGTGTAAAACCAACATTTCAAGAGCATATAAACTCTCAACCCTTTCCATATTTCTTAGGTCGAACTTCTAGTCTCGAAATTGGCGTTGAAGTTGTAATTTTTTTTAATGAAGTTCTAAGAACTTGGCGTCCCACAACCCGCACTAAATTAGTGTGAGATAAATGCAATAATCATAATAAATAGTCGTAAATGGTCGTTGAAGTGAAAAAAAAAATAGTGTCCAATATTAGCAAAAGAATAAGCATGACGTTATTCAGGGACACGGGAAACGGAAGAACAAACATTCCAAATCTGATGTATTTTCAAACATGGACTACATCTACATAGAATGCCCTAACTCCTAGACAAAACAGTACAGAAGGAAATAATAAGATGTAATACGTGTTGACGAACATCAGGGACATATTTTTTTCAAGTGAAGAAATAGACATGAACATTAAATTACAAAAATAAAACAAAATCAATAATAAATAAACGACACTTTCGTAAAGAAATGTTAACTGAGACTAAATTATGGTTACAAAATATCACGTCAAAACCAACTTCACTATATGGCAGTGAAACTTGGATGCTAGATGAAAGAGATACAGAGAAACCGGAAGCAGTACAAATGAGATTTTTAAGACCATTATTAGACCTCGTAAGATTGGATCACCAAAAAAAAAAAAAAAAAAAATAGATATCCGCAAAATATTAAAAGTAGGCAATATAACTGATGATTAGACTTCGTTGAATTGCCACACGCAGCATGCAATCAGGTTGCCGATGTACGGTAGTATAGAGGAGGTGAGCGACCTCCCGGTCTCGTAGTATAAGCAGTTCATGTTAAGAGATGTGACCGGTCCAAATAGATAGAGCAGCTACAGCTAATGTATACCTATGTCAGCACTTGTTTTTTCATTACTGTAGTTGGAATAGTCAAAGCTTAACATATTTTCAGTGCAGACAAGAATTCAATCAAACATACTACAATGAGAGTGTTGCTGTTCCAAATAATTGCCCCTGGATCACCCTTACCCCCGCAGCCAGTACAACTCTCAGAAGCCCTTAATATAGTGTATAAAGGATCACAAACCGTTATCCAAAATAACAATTCACTAATTTCAGAAAAAGTAAAATGTAAGTTGAAAAACATTATTGCTGAAAATTCTGTCTATTCACAACTTCTTATTATAAATGATGTACTATCAGGTCACGATAAGATGTCTGAAGTTGGTGTACTAAAAAGCAGTGACTTTCCGTTCTTCAAATATGCACCTATTTTATCGTGTGATGTTGAACGTACATTTTCCCAATATAAAAACTGTTTGAGTGACCATCGGAGGAGGTTCACTTTGCAGTCGCTCAAAATGTACGTAACTCTTCACTGCAATGCACATATTCAAGGATGATGTGAGTATATTACATTAAATTTTAAGAGTTAATATATATCTCACTACAAAATAATTGTGTATTTACATGTTTAGACATTTCCTACTTCAATGATCATTCATTATATTTCTTGAATGCAGGATACAGGTTTTATTGTAACCGAAGTATACTGCTCAGTGTTTACATCAGAGGCATACTGCATCCGTTGCACGTCCCTTTCTCATACAGTCTATACCGTGTGCGTAGTAAACCTTACGATTCTCGTGGCAATTCCACGAAGTCTACTCATAAGATATCATTAGTTACAGCCACATGTAAGTACTACTTCCCCAAAAATATTTCTTTTTTACTCTAAACTGTCTGTACATGAACTGAAACATTTCACTGCAGTTACCCTTTTTACCCTTCTGTATAAGGATAAATGGGGTCAGTGTTTAGGGCAAACCGGGTCACAATTTTTCCCTCTATATACCTGCAGTCCACACCTGTGGAGTAACGGTCAGCGCGTCTGGCTGCGAAACCAGGTGGCCCGGGTTCGAATCCCGGTCGGGGCAAGTTACCTGGTTGAGGTTGATGATGTTAAATGTTCTCAGAAAAAATTGTCCCAATCAGGATTTGAACTCGGACCCGTTCGTTTCACGGTCAGACATGCTAACATTTACTCCATAGCGGTTGACTTCTTTGTACATAAATTCTACCTAAAAGACTCGTAGAATATTCACTAAAATATAAATCATTATTTGTTAATTCTATACAAACTTCTAAAAGTCCTAAATTGGATTTTATAAAGTCCCAAATCTCTCGTTTTAGCACCTAGAAGTCCGTTTTTTAGTAAGTTATTTTACGACGCTTTATCAACATCTTAGGTTATTTAGCGTCTGAATGAGATGAAGGTGATAATGCCGGTGAAATGAGCATTTGCTCATATTGGGTTGAGGGAAAAACCCGGAAAACACCTCAACCGGTAACTTGTCCCGACCGGGAATCGAACCCGGGCCACCTGGTTTCGCGGCCAGACGCGCTGACCGTTACGCCACAGGTGTGGACTAGAAGTCCGTTCCCTAAATACAAAATATAGGCAAAGCTCTTTTAAGCCTTTTCAAAATAACAGAAATTGGAGCAATTTTGTTACACACAGTCAAAATATGTTTATCCCATGTTGAATGTTCATCAACAATCAAACCTAAAAACGTAACTGATGCAACTTTTTGTAGTACAGAATCATTAAAATCTAATTCCTTCGTAATTATTTATTTATTTATTTTGCTAATAATCGTAACATCAAATATAATATAAATAGAAAAACATTAACTCACCCCTGAAAGAGTAGAACTCGTGCTCAGGGGCGGATTCCTGAATTTAAATCAAGAAGTACCTATATAATACAATTTTTTCTTATGTCTACTACGAAATAAGAACATATAAATTTAAATTTAAAATTTTTCAATTTTTATAAAATCCATACATAACTTTTTAAATTTAATACTAGAACTATTAGAATTCACAAGATTAGGATATTTAAATATAAATTTGTAACATATTCTTGGGCTTAAATTTAAAGGCTTAGGTATGTTCTGCGCACGTTGGGAAGCCTACTTGCAACACTTCAACTCTTGCATGAAGTTGAATAGTGTAATAATATGTACATAAACAACACTAGATGTCTAATGGAGGAAGCTAAACATTGTTTGATCAACCTTCAAATCGATGAAACTGAACACCTAACTTCTACGAGAGGAGTAATAAACACCAGAAAAATGAGGACCGAATTACGCCAGCGAGAGTACAACGCATGGTGCAACTTACCTCAAAAGGGAAAAGGCGTTATTCTGTACAGTGAATTCACTCCCTCTAACAAATGGATAACTAAGCCCGATGGAATGACTAGCGGTAAATGGAAGGAGGCTATCAAGATGACTGCCAACGTAAGCGCTGTAAGAGCCATACCCGGTAGGTCTCAGGACAACCACTGCAGGCCATGCCTCAGTGAGATAGAAACCCTTGGACATGTCCTGGGAGCCTGCCCTTATGGCGAAACATTGCGTATACATAAGCACCATGCAATTAGAACTAAATTGGCCGATGCCCTTAGAAAACTAAAATACACCGTATATGAAGAAGTCCACGGAACCGCCGACAATGGCAGTAACAGACGAATTGACATAATCGTCATTAGCGAATCCCCGTCTCAGGGTGTGATAATCGACCCCACCATCAGGTTTGAAACGTATAAAGGACAGCCCGAAGACGTACATGAGGAGAAACGAGCAATCTACGTTCCAACCATCCAGTATTATAAAGATAAATACCAGCTTTACGATGTCAGTGTTACGGGATTGATGTTTGGAGCAAGAGGAACGATACCCAACTTCTCTTCCCAATTCTATAAGACCCTAGGACTGCACAAATCTTTTCTGAATGAACTGGCCCTCCTCATAATTAGTCAGTCAAACTTTTACGAAACCACCTAAGTTATATGGACTCTAATTCAGTGTATGGAAAAAATTGACGCACTATTATCATTTTTCTTTTTCCTTCTTAGCTTTCATTGATTATTTACTTGATATTTGTTTTCTTCTATTAACTGCTATTGTTTATTTTTGTATTTGTTTGCCTTTTTTCTTACTCTTTTAGCTCTCATCATCTATTTGTTCTTGTATTGTTTTGTATGCTTTGTCTAATGGCAGCCTCTAATTAGAGGAAGCTCTGATAAATAAATAAATAAACAAACAAACAAATAAACAAATAAATAAATGAATAAATGAATGAATAAATGAATAAATGAATCAATAAATGAATCAATAAATAAATAAATGAATAAATAAATAAATAAATAAATAAATAAATAAATAAATAAATAAATAAATAAATAAATAAATAAATAAATAAATAAATAAATAAATAAATAAATAAATACTGTAGCAGTGTTGCATTTTGGTTCAAGCAATCTTAAAAAATTCATACCTTTTGCTTCAAAACTACGCGAATACAATTCAAAATTATTTCGATTTTTATGTATGAACTTTTTTAATACAATATAATATTTTTTTCTTAATTTAAGATGATACTGCAATAAAAACTAGAATTACTGCAGGGGCAATTGTAATGCTACTTCAATTATTTGACCTTCCAATAAGAATCGATTAATATATTTATTGAAAACTATTGCAATTATTATGTATGATACAACTATTAAAATTATAATGATAATTAAAGTCTAAAAACAATTTTTAGATGGAAAATCAATAGGTTTACGAAGACATATTTTAATTATTTTCTTCTGCAATAAATAAAGTGGATTAAAATTGGATATAAATAAGCTACCCGATCCTTTAATTCCATACATAATTACCGATTGAAATAAAATCAAATATATTGTGCGTAATAAACTTATTGACAAGTAATTCCACAATAAAATAAAACAATATATTATTTTACGTAATTTATTACAAAGGTAATTAATGTGTTGGTTCCATTTTAAATGATTGTCGAAAATTATGCCTAAATACTTAACCTCAGAGGATTCCTTAATAATCGACATTTACACTATATAAGACAACAATTAGAGTTACTGCTTAATATAGATGTAGGAGGTCTGTTACATTTTTCAGATAATGAGAATGGAATAATTATGGTTTTATTTTCGTTGATAGAAAGATAATTTATGTCAAACCATTTTTTATTGATTTAAGTCCATTATTTTAAATATTATATGCATCAAACAAAGTTTTTTTTTACCAAGAAGGAAAACTGTGTCATCTGCATAAGAATAATGAACACCATTGTATTGTTGTAAGTCAATTTTGAATAAGTCATTAATATGTATTAAAAATAAAATAGGTCCTAGAACTGTGCCATGGGGAACACCTATAATGGTAAATAAATATAGTAAAATAATATATACAGTTAGATTAATTATATGTTAAAAATTCAATTAAGTTATTTATTTATTTATGTTTTAGGTTACGCTCTTGTATTGTTGTGTCCTTGTGTCCTATGACAATGTCTTCCTTTATAAAAATATCGTCGGCTTACAAGCAAAAGACATTAAGTCAATAATATTACTTCTGAGAAAAGAGCGTTTTGAAAGCTCTTGACAAAACTGAATCCTCAAAATATTACTTTTTTGCATGTTGTTTCTCTATACGCGCATTTAATTTTCCAGTGCTAAGTTTATACACATATATTATGTACATTATGTAGGCCTTTTTCTCAGAAGTAATATTTTTTATTTACTGTGTTTTGCTTACAAACCGACGAAATATTTTTATTTATAATTTAATTTATAATTTGTAATGATGTTACGAATATTATATTATTCATTTCCGATTGTGAATCTACTCTGGCGAAAAATAATATATAGGCCTATATCTAATTTGTGTTTGCACTACAGATAGTGAGGTAGGCGAAGTAAGTAATTCCCGAACGTACCTATATTAGTTGTGGAGATGACAGTTAAAATAGTACAAAATACTCTTATTTGTGTTATATTTTAAATTAGGCAATATACTACAAAACATCTTAAATATTTCATGTATAAGGTTATTCAAAAGTACGTTCCTATTTTGAAACAGGTGTATCTTCTGTACATATCAGCAGTTTGGTTTCATATAGGTATACCATTACTGTTTAGAAGGTTTTTTTTTTATCGATGCGTGTTTCGTTGCTGTGGTAACTATATCACACTTGTATAAACGATAATTGTTGTTCAGAATACAGATGGCAGTAGGAGAGTAATTTTAATAAATTTTACAATGGTTTTGCCTTTAAGAGTTCGAATTTCCCTCCTTCAGTGCTATTACGAATGCAATAGACAATATGCATATGCAGTGAGAAGATATCCAACGTTACATGGATTGAGAAATGGACAGATGAGGCACATTTCGAATTGAACGGAGGTGTTAACACTCATAATTGAAGGATATGGACAGAAGATAATCCGAACACAAATTTTACAGCAAGGATTACATGATATGTCTGAAGTCATTTTACGTCACATTTCACAATAGAACCGTATTTCTATGAAGAAATTTAAAATGGACCAACAAAAACAGCGACGGTAACCGGGCAGCAGCTATAGGCTATTTTCAAATGTCGCAAGACTTTACAATACCAGCGTTACAGAGTCATGAAATCGAAAACATTGTTTTCATGCATGACGGCGCTCTACCACACATACACAATAATGTAAAAACACTATTTTGCGCAACACATTTGGTGATCGTGTATTTAGTAGGCATATTCCTAACAGTTGGCCTTCTAGGTCACCAGACATAAATCCAGCTGACTACTGGTTATGGGGTTATCTAAAAGAAAAGATATTTTTTAGTAGACCTACTACACGTGAGGAACTTAAACAGCCACATCGGAGTCACTGAAAACATCCCTAGGAAGGTCCTTACTATTGCCGTAGGGTAGAAGAAAGACTATTACTTATTGCAAAACACGGTGGCGGTCATATTTAATTTTTTATTGTTTTAATAAAATCCCATTTCTTTACGAATAAATTGGTGTTTTTATTTTTGTGGAATCTAAAAATTTGACGAACTTAGTATTACCGTTTCAAAATGGGAACGTACTTTTGAATAACCTTACACATGAATGCCTACACTAAAATGCAGTATGTATAACGTATGTAACTTGAAACTTCGGAATAAGGTTCTTTTTAGTTAAATCGTCAAGAATTTTGCTTTTCTCTTAGATCAGCGGTGACAAAAACTCGAACTGCAGTGATTACATGCGACAGACAGCCTATGAAGTAAGAAAACGGAGGTAAGGTACTTGGCAAGAAAACTACCAGTGGTGGTTCCTATACTAACATCTTGATCAATCCCGCGGATAAAAATCTCAAGCTTTGCTGTATCAGTAATGTCACTGCTGTCATCAAGAGCCAGTGAATAATATAAGATTTTTCTTGCTTCTTTTTTAAGAAGTTATTTAAGCAATTTTAATCATTACTCTTTTGAGAAATTCTGCTCTATTAAAAGGCTTTAGAGCACGAGATATTTCAAACCCCATTAGGCAGCTGACGTCCTTATATTTATTTATCTCACCTTCCTCTTCTAGGCTATGATTTAAGACATGTCAATTCCTGGCGTTTAACAGTTCGTTGGCACATAATACTTAATCAGCTTTTCTACAATATTATTATTAAATGAATGACTAATAAAAAGTTACACTCATCTAAAGATTAAAATTGAGATAAAATCTAATAATTTTATGCTTCTAGGGAGAATACCTAAAAATATCAATATTCATGCATGTACAGAACAACGATAGAAACGCATACTTAGTAGTCAGTAATAATAATTTATTATTTATTTATTATTAATATTTGTGTGCTGAACAACAGCCAGAGGCCAATTATAGTTCAGCACAATACACAAACAGAAGATACAAAGGTGCAAAACAAAAATAAATAATATCATAAATAACAAAAATATACATGAATACAATTGAGTACAAACAGTAAAAACTAATAATCAAAACGAAACTAAACCTTAAAAGGATCTAAATTGTGCCCATGCAAATTGGCATATTTTATGCATCTACAGACTGGAGAAAGTGATTTTGAATTTCGGTTATAAAAATTTTTTTGAAATCTTAAACCTTTTGTAGGAATACGAAGGCTGATATTGTTTATGATAGACTCACAATCAATATCACCCTTGATAACTTTGCAAAAAAATTGATAATCAAGATTTAGACGTCTAGCATAAAGGCTACAACAGTTAAAATATTTACAGGTAATATCATAGTTAAAGTCAGTGGAATTGGGTATATATCGAAAAGCACATAAGGAAATAAATTTTCTTTGAATATTTTCCAATTTAACCGAATCGGTTGAAGTAATGGAATTCCAGGCTACAGACGCATATTCAAGTTTAGAGCGAACCAAAGTAAAGTATAGAATTAATAGTGACTCAGGAGTAGAAAAAGAATAGGTTATAGACCTTATTAAACCAAGCATTCTTATTGAATGATTATAAATATATTGAACATGATCGTGAAAGTATAATTTAGAATCGAGTAGTACACCAAGATCTTTTATAGAATTTTTCCTAATAATACAGGCGTTATTAAGAGAATAATTAAATTTTATGGAAGTAGTTTTTCGAGAGTACGAAATGACGAAAGTTTTTGTTTCATTAATTTTCATTCCATTAATGTCAGACCAAAGTTCAATGGAGTTAATATCATTTTGAAGAGTTTGGCAATCGGCAGAACTATTTATTGAGCGAAAGATTTTGAGATCATCAGCAAATAACAGGTAGTTTGAACTTATTCTTTTACATATGTCATCAATAAATAATAAAAATAATAGAGGGCCCAATGTAGATCCTTGGGGAACTCCACATAAACAATTAAATGGGTCCGAGAGAGAATCACCAAGACGAACACAACATTGTCTATTAGTTAAATAGTTTTCAAACCAGCTCACGTAGTTAGAAGAGAGACCAAAGTTTTTTAATTTATTTATCAGAATATTGTGAGGTACAACATCAAACGCTTTGCTAAAGTCGATATAAATTGAGTCAATTTGACCTTGGGTTTCAACAACAGGCATAACAAGATTAAGGTAGGATACTAAGTTTGTAGTTGTTGATTTACCTTTAGTAAAACCATGTTGTGCTGAATTAATTTTATTCTTAACATAAAATGAAACATGTTTGTGGATTATTTTTTCAAAAATTTTTGAGAAATTGTTTAATATTTTGTAATAGGTCTATAATTGGAAACAACATTTTTTTTACCATTCTTAAAGATAGGAATAACGGATGCTTCTTTCCAAAGCATAGGGTATGTACCGGTTAATAAACTTAAATTAAATATAAAGGTTAAAACGGGTATTAGAATATTAGAACATCCCTTAATAATAAAATTATGAATGCCATCAGTGCCCTTTGATTTATTAGGTTTAAGCTTTTTTATGGCTAATGAAACGTCTTCAACTGTAATTTTAGGTAAGGATAAGAAGTCAGTAGAATTATACTCCAACAAACAGAGATTAGAATTAGGCTGTTTTTGAATCGATTTGAATTGATTAGCAAATGCATTAGCAATTTCTTGCTGATCAGTAATGTGAATCCCATTTATTAATAATTCGGTGGGATAATTATTGGATTTACGAAAAGATTCCACGTATTTCCAAAATTTCTTAGGTTCATTCTTCAAATTTTCATCAATGGATTGTAACCATTTAAATTTGTCAGATTTAATCATAGCTTTAACTTGTTTTCTGTAATTGGAAATAATAATAATAATAATAATAATAATAATAATAATAATAATAATAATAATAATAATAATAATAATACATTATTCAGCCTGGCTATTAATGTTACTATACACTCCTAATTGAACCGTTGAGCAAAGTAAACATGTTACATTTTGTCCGACAGAACAACAAAAAAGTTCTCCTTCTCATTCTTTACGAAACCACCTCTTACTGCTTGTAGAGACAGAGTTTGTAGAGCGACATGCTACCGCCACTGCTTGCCTTCAGTACGTGAATGAAACACAGCAATACACAGCGTCTGGCCGCGAAACCAGGTGGCCCGGGTTCGAATCCCGGTCGGGGCAAGTTACCTGGTTGTGGGTTTTTCCGGGGTTTTCCCTCAACCCAATACGAACAAATGCTGGGTAACTTTCGGTGCTGGACCCCGGACTCATTTCACCGGCATTATCACCTTCAAATCATTCAGACGCTAAAAAACCTAGATGTTGATACAGCGTCGTAAAATAACGCAATAAAATAAAAATACATGAGCAATGAAGCTTTAAGATGTGGAACAAGTCAAAATTTTACAATATTTCAATTACAATTTTTACAAATTTTTATAGTTTTACAATTTAGTAATTTTCTACAATTTTTACAATTTTGTGCAATTTTTTTTACAATATTTTGGCGAGATGTAGTGAGATGAGGTGAGGTCCGAGCATTCGCCAAAATATTATCGGGAATTTCCCTTTTGGTTTGGGGAAAACCTCAGAAAAACCCAACCAGGTAATCAAATCAAAGGGGGGTAATCTAGTCAAAGGGGTTGATGCCAAGGACTCGCCATAGACCATCCGGCTTCAGTCCCACGGCTGTGGAAGTATTGTCCTCTGTGAGAAGACAAGGAGGTAGTTGTGTGGTAACCGCGCGGAATGCGTGGAGACGCCCAGAAAAATTACCGTGTTGCAGTAGGTCTTGTATTCTCATCTTACAGGAAACCCGAAGGCCTGTATCTGTAGTGGGACATGTATCTGTCCACGAGTTCGCGTTTTACAGCCAGTTGCTGCTGTAGAATCTCAGTTGCATTATTATGCTTTACGGTGTACGCAGTCCGTATTGTGTATCCGACCATGATGTGTGTTGTGCCGTTTCTGATGAAGCATTACATTTCCTGCATTTATTTATTTTACGCTAGTTTCTAGTGCGATATTATTCTGTCACTCTATTATAAATAGCGATAATTAAACCATCAGTCTATGCATAATGTAGATCTATGCTTTTTTACGAAATGTAATGTCAAATGGTTTTTAGTCTACAGTAAGTTCTTATGTACCTGCTTACAAAAACTAAATTTTGTTCTTTGCACTTCTGGTGAATTTAAAGGGAATAAATGTTTTAATATTCAATATTTTTTTATCAGATTTTTTGTATTCGACAGATATTGGAGAAATAATGGGAGTATAAGGGTAGAATATATCAGTTATTCATAGATTTAAAACAGGCATATGCCTCGCTTAAAAGAGAAGTTTTATATAATATTCTTATTGAAATTCGTATTCCCAAGAAACTAGTTCGATTAATTAAAATGTGTTTCAGTGAAACTTACAGCAGAGTCCGTATAGGCCAGTTTCTATCTGATGCTTTTTCAATTCACTGTGGGCTAAAGCAAGGAGATGCACTATCACCTTTACTTTTTAACTTCGCTCTAGAATATGCCATTAGGAAAGTTCAGGACAACAGACAGGGTTTGGAATTGAACGGGTTACATCAGCTTCTTGTCTATGCGGATGACGTGAATATGTTAGGAGAAAATCCACAAACGATTAGGGAAAACACGGAAATTTTACTTGAAGCAAGTAAAGCGATAGGTTTGGAAGTAAATCCCGAAAAGACAAAGTATATGATTATGTCTCGTGACCAGAATATTGTACGAAATGAAAACATAAAAATTGGAGATTTATTCTTCGAAGAGGTGGAAAAATTCAAATATCTTGGAACAACAGTAACAAATATGAATGACAGTCGAGAGGAAATTAAACGCAGAATAAATATGGGAAATGCCTGTTATTATTCGGCTGAGAAGCTTTTGCCATCTACTCAGCTGTCAAAAAATCTGAACGTTAGAATTTATAAAACAGTTATATTAGACTACCGGTTGTTCTGTATGGCTGTGAAACTTGGACTCTCACTATGAGAGAGGAACAGAGATTAAGGATTTTTTAGAATAAGGTTCTTAGGAAAATATTTGGGGCTAAGAGGGATGAAGTTACAGGAGAATGGAGAAAGTTACAAAACACAGAACTGCACGCATTGCATCCTTCACCTGACATAATTAGGAACATTAAATCCAGACCTTTGAGATGGGCAGGGCATGTAGCATGTATGGGCGAATCCAGAAATGCATATAGAGTGTTAGTTGAGAGGCCAGAGGGGAAAAGACCTTTAGGAAGGCCGAGACGTAGATGGGAGGATAATATTAAAATGGATTTGAGGGAGGTGGGATATGATGGTAGAGACTGGATTAATCTTGCTCAGGGTAGGGACCAATGGCGGGCTTATGTGAGGGCGGCAATGAACCTCCGGGTTCCTTAAAAGCCAGTAAGTTAGTAAGTAAGTAAGTATATATATATATATATATATATATATATATATATATATATATTTACAATAGAATTACAGCTTTCTAGAACAATGATATCGTAATAAATAAAAAATAATATAAAATAATAAGGTTAATTACTGCTGATGCTAAATAAAATTAACATATATTATTATTATTAATGAAATAGTACTGTATCAAATTATGTAAGATATTGCAAAATATCATATATTTAGAGATTATATAAAACAATTTAAAACACCAATATCCCACTACTAGGTCTATACATTAAATGAATCGAAATCACATCCCTGCATAGTAGCTTTTTATGCATCTGAAGGCTGGAGAAAGGGATTAATAATAATAATAATAATAATAATAATAATAATAATAGTAATAATAATAATAATAATAATAATAATAGTAATAAATGAAGCTTTGTTGGAAAGGTTGGGTGAAGAAAGAATGATGCTGAAACTGATCAGGAAGAGGAAAAGGAATTGGTTGGGTTACTGGCTGAGAAAAAACTGCCTACTGAAGGATGTACTGGAAGGAATGGTGAACGGGAGAAGAGTTAGGGGTTGAAGAAGATAACAGATCATAGACGACATACAGATATTTATGGATCATATGAGGAAAAAAAGAAGAAGGCAGAAAATAGGAAAGACTGGAGAAAACTGGGTTTGCAGTAAAAGACCTGCCCTTGGGCAGAATATTAAGTGAATAATAATGATAATAATAATAATAATAATAATAATAGTAATAATAATAATAATTATTATTATTTTTTTTTCGAAAATGAGTTACAAGGTATTGAATAGAGGACCTTCAATGATACCTAGATCTTGTAGCTTTCAGAAACACAAATTTGTCTCCATTTCTCAATAATTTTGTTCCGTGAACTTAATTTCTAACATAAAAGCAGTAGAAAATACCTTGCCTTGCTCCAAACATACATAAAATACGTTGATGTCTTTGCGTTGTATCCTAATGAAAGACTGTGAGTGCAACCACGGAGCGCTCTTCTTTTGTTTAGTGTTCAACTGTTACAATCCGCAGACCTCCCGTTGCCCGGGCACCGCGGTATAAAACAACAAAATATGCTGCGTAATTTGCCCGTAATAAGGAACTGCTGGCAAGACAACGTGTAATGAAGATCTAATAGAGGCAGGGTATGAATTAGGAAGAAGTCTGGATAATATTTTCGCGCCTTGCAAGTCGTTAGTTTGCAGGAAATATGAGGCCCTGCTTCCTCCAACCAGACCAGACCAGACCGCGTTGTAGGAACCAGACCTCTCCTCTCCGCTCCGCTCCCTTATTAGAATAAGTAGAGAGCACACATTAACACAGATTATATTATAACCAACATTTCTCGTTAACGTGTTTTTGCTCCTTTTCTTCTCGAATCTGCAACTTTATATTTTCGTGTCCTTTGTAAGTCAGTAATGGAATCTGGAGACAAAACTTCAGTTTGAAAGCTTTAAATATATTATTGTACTACTAGACTACCACAGTCTAGTATATACAGTCACGAAGCTCAATACTTAATAAATATGCAGCCATAGATAGTTGCTAACCACCAGGATCGCTACTATCGCCTGATCACAGACCCTTTCTTTCCCTAGCAGACGATAAAATGTATTGTACTTTCGATATCGTGTTCTTTTGAAAAAATTAACACCTTCCTTCCACTATTGAAATATGAAATACATAAGGTTTATATATTATTTTCATAAAGTATATATTATATTTTATAAACTCACCTTCCTGGATATTTCGGAAGAAGGATAGCTCTGATCTCTTTTTCTTACAATTTATAGTACTACAAACGTCTCCTTGTCCCATATTATTATTCAAATTATTGTATTTTAGCAATTTATAGCTATTACAACCGATAACGAACATTTCACAGTTTATACAACTTTTCACAACAATACGAAATACGGGGCAATCAATGCCTTTTCGATCTACGTAGATCAGGTCGTAATGTACTCGTATGTTCGGGTTTTCTATTTCAGTGTATGGAGCTCAGTGAAATATTATAACTTTATTGCGTACCATTGCTAAGTTTTAATTACTGTAATGTGTCCATAAGTTCCCTTTACTTCTTGTTGCATAATATGTTGCAGAAATAATTACAAAACTGTGTTATTTTAATGTGAAGAGAATTTTACATGTTAACAAAATCTGTTCGCATCAACATTTTAAGTTTAAAATTGAAGCTATTTTGAGGTTTAATAAAAAAAATAATTTATATTGTGATTTCAATTTAGCACATCTAGCCTACCTTCCTTAATAATTGTAAATAGAAAATTCACCATATCACTCCCATATAATTAGTGTACGTACGATTGTGTTACTTCGTCTCTTAGGTAGTAGATAAATACAATAATTCAGTACTCGATTGTAGTATTAAAATACAGACAAATTGAATTTTCGGGGCTTCATACATGACATTATGTTTTATTATAATGTATAATTGCGAATATAGGAATATAAATTAAATATAGTAAACATAACCTATAATTTCCATTATAACATAACATAGATATGAAATGGGAGGGCATTGGAGACTGATAAAATTAGACAGAAAGATACAACTGGTACAGTATACACAATCTATAATTTCAACATATTTAAATATCCGTGCGGTGCAACTGAAAATTATTAAATCGTGCATAAATGAATGTACAAGAATTTCGCAATATTTAATCGAAATAAAGGTAGTTATTGCACATACGAACAACGTAATTTTCATACCAAGAATAATATTACTCACAAGTGAATTATATCTGAAGTGTCTCATAGTCATTGTTTTAAATTTTATTAATGCTATTACACTACATTTTAGAGAAATATATGTTAATTTTTATGCATTCAATCTAATTTATATGGTTGAAAAGCGAGTCACATGGTCTGCCTTACGGCCTGTATTAGGCCACGATGGCAGTGGCACAGTCTATTGTTCCTAGTACTCACAGCGCTCCAAGCGGCTAGCAACTATCGCAAGAAATGCAAAAAATCATCCCAAGCTTCGTGACTGTATATAGTAGACTGTGCTACTACTACCATTATCGCCACTGCTACTGCTACTACTAAGGACCGTACTTTGTCCTAGGAGGCTGCAAGATTTAGTATTACTCGAATTTTTAAGTGAACGACATGTATGCGTCTAGCAAGCAAACTAAGTTGGTACTTAACTGACGGCTTAAACTACTCTTGTTTCGTCAAGTGGGGCACACTAAAACATGGACCACTTTAATAATTACCGTACACTAATATTTACAATTTAATTTATTTACAGACACTATGTACACTAGAATACGCTATTTTCACTATTTACACTACAATAAAGAATGTAGGCCTACATTAATCAAACAATCTATAATCATAGTTATTAGAGGAGAAAAATTCGCTCCGGCGCAGGGGATCGAACCGAGGTCCTTGGTTTACCACAACGTACAATGTGCAATTTTCCCGATCTCATCATCATCATCATCATCCTTCACGAATTAGGCCTCTGTAGATCTGTTTCGGCCCCATCTAGCAGTCTTCTTAAAGGTCTTCCTGGTCGACGATGTTCTCTAGGTTTATATTGCATCATAATTTTTGGGATTCTTGAAATTTCCATTCTTCTTACATGATCTAGCCAATTGAATTTGTATCTGCTGATTTTTTCTTCTACTGACTCTACTTCTAATTGTTCTAAAATTTCTTCATTCCTTTTCGGTCTAAAAGAGTATATCCTGCTGTCCTTCTCAAAAATTTCATTTCCGTTGCTTTGATTCTGTTCACGTCTTTTTTCTTTAATGACCAAATCTCGCTTCCTTATAAAAGGGTGGGTAACGATAGTGTATTATATATTTTTATTCTTGTAGATTTTTGTACTAATTTAGCTTTTAATGCATTGTTTATTATTCCTAGAATTTGTGTAAATTTGGTAATTTTCTTGTTCACATCTTTTTCATTTTGATAAGATATTTCACAACCCAGATAATTGAAATTTTGCACTTGTTCGAGGCATTGGTTATTGTGTATTATCTTACTTCTTGTCCTAAAAATGCCATTACTTTTGATTTTTGTGCTGAAATTTCCATCCCAAAATCTTTTAATATTTTATTTAATGTATACAATCCTCTTTGTAAATTATCCTCTGAATTGGAAATTATGACTTGATCATCGGCATAGAATAAGGTATTTAATGTTAGAGCACTGGTTATTTTGATTCCTGATGTGTAGATTTGGTTCCATTTTAAAATAATTTCATTTATATAAATATTAAATAAAGTTGGTGATAGTGGACAACCTTGTCGAACTCCATTATTAACTAATTTTCTTTCGGATATACAGTTATTTATTTTGACACTTATTTTGCTGTCTGTGTAGATTTCTATTATATTTTGCAATAGCAAATTTGGAATGTTTTTTTCTTGTAATATGTCGAATAAAAGGTCTCTTCGGACTTTATCAAAAGCTTTCACAAAATCAATAAAAGCTATATGAATTTTCCCGATCTAGGTGGACAAAAATCAAATTTCGACTTGTTTAGTTATGCATAGGTGAATATGAATTCGTGTTCTTTAATATTTGAAGAATGTTGCGAGTAATAACTTTTAGTGATTTATCAGCGGAAAAGTATATTTAGAAGGGTATGAACTTTGAGTTCTTCCTAATACTTCTAGCTCCGGTTCAGTCGTAGAGAGAGTGGCTTACTATGTGGGTGAAAAGAGCCAATTGTTAGTGATTTATTGCGTTCTGAAACATGGAATTTGTTGAAATAGGTACGTTCTTACTAATGTAACTTCAATTACAGGTTTAGGAAGTATCTTCCTTCATACAGTAGAGTTTAAACATTACAATTGAAAAACTTATGGTTTTAAAGTTCTCAAAATATAATGTGAATTTTAGTATAGTCGGTCATGTCCGGTTACAACAATTCTTTTACCATTTAATACAGCATCATTTAGAGTGTTAAATCCTTATTTTAAAGTTTTCGCCTTCTTAAGTATTTATCAGTAATTAATTTTTTTCAGTGGTGGGGCGTACGAAAACTGTTCCATATTTGGCTTAACAGCAGAAAAGAATCATTGACTAAGGACGTTTTTAATCACTGTGAAAGTGTTTTAGGCCTACAGTATTATTCACATGATATGGAATATCAGTTTAAATATACATTGGACTCATTTTTATCTAACCTTAACAAGCGCATAGTGAATCAGAACGAAAATCATTAGCTGGACTTCTCTGTAGTCTAAAGCATTGTTATGAAACTTTGTACGTGACTTACAGGTGGCACATATGATTTGTGTACAAACTCTGGTTATGTTTGCACAAGAAAAACTACCCCTTTATAGTGAGTGCATTTAGACAGAATTAATAACTTCTCTCCTAAAAGATTTTTATGAAACAGTGTACGGAAGTTACAGGTAGCATATATTTTTTGTGCACAAACTATATTTACGGTTCCATAAGTGGAACTACTCCTTTTAGGGATGCATTTAAATAGAATAAATAAATTCTCTCCTGTCTAACAGATTTTTATGAAACTTTATACAGAAGTTTCAGGTGAAATATATTTTTGTCTACAACGTTTGATTATGTTTTATAAGTGGAATTGTCTATTTATAGTGGTGAATTTAGACAAAATTAACAACTTCTCTCCTATATAATATATTTTTATGCAACTTTGTACAACAATTAGGCCTACAGGTGCATACAGACGTAATCAGAATTTGTACAGAAAAAATATATGCTACCTGTAACTCCTGTACAAAGTTTCATAAAATCTGTTATGTAGGAGAGAAGTAAATTTTGTATAAATGCACCTCCTGTAAAAGGTACTTCCTCTTTTGGAACTGTAAATACAGTTTATACACAAAAATATATCCTACCTGTAACTTCCGTACAATTTTTCATAAAAATCTGTTAGATAGGAGAGAAGTTACTATTTTTGCCCTAAAAGCACCCCGCATAAAGGGTTAGTTCCTCTTACACAATCGTAGTCAGAGTTTGTACACAAAGAATATGTGCTATCTATAAAGTCTGTACAAAGTTTCATAACAATCCGTTGGAATGCAGAGAAGTTATGAATTTTGTCCAGCTAGATTTTCGTCATTGCACACTGTGCAGCGGTGACCAAACTGGGTATCATGATTACATCGTGTAATCGAAGACATTCATACTAGTAAAGAGAGTTTCCTGTCCATTGCTCTGTGTCTCGCTCACGTACTGAAGGTAAGCAGTGTCGGTACCATGTCAGTCTCTAGCAGGAACAGAGAAGGTTTCGTACAGAATGGGAAGAGGAATTTATTCGCTCTTCTGTCGGAGAAAATGTAATATGTTGCTTTGCTCAACGGTTCAATTAACAGTAGTATATAGAAGCGACATTACAGGGCATTACGCTGAATACACAGGCATAACAGGTATTATTATTATTATTATTATTATTATTATTATTATTATTATTATTATCATCATCATCATCCTTCACGAATTAGCCTGTGTAGATCTTTTTCGGCCCCATCTAGCAGTCTTCCAAAAGATCTTCCTGATCGACAACGTCCTCTAGGTTTATACTGCATCATAATTATTTGGGATTCTTGAATTTTGCATTCTTCTTACATGATCTAGCCAATTTAATTTGTATCTGTTGATTTTTTCTTCTACTGACTCTACTTATAATTGTTCTAAAATTTCTTCATTCCCTTTTCGGTCTAAAAGAGTATATCCTGCTGTCCTCCTGAAAAATTTCATTTGCGTTGCTTTGATTCTGTTCATGTCTTTTTTCTTGTCCAAATCTCGCTTCCGTATAAAAGGGAGGATAATGCCAGTGTATTATATATTTTTATATACAGTGTATTATATATGTTACCATAATTTTTACATACGTGCCTGATATGTGAATTCTGTTGAACCTAAAAAAACCTAAATTGGACCTTAGTAGCTAAAAAAACCTAAATCATTGTTGATAAGCGTTATCCTGTATTTACTGTGCTATATATTGATTTTGTTTATTTTGAGAGATATATCAATACATAGAGAGAGAGAGAGAGAGAGAGAGAGAGAGAGAGGGAGGGAGGGAGGAAAGAACACTCTTGACGTGGAGAAGGCTGCCTCAATCTCTAAGGCAAAATCTGTACTTAGCATTGACAACATCTATGGCTCCCTTGCTTTCCTCAAGGCACATTTCAGTGACCTTCCAAAATATATTGAGTACTTGGAATCTTCGTCGCTACAACTGAAAGATGCAATTGGTGTTATTGACTCGCTTCTACAGAAACAAGTACCAGGACCGTGGAGGAAGCCAGCACATTAAAACTGAAGAAAGTATTGCAGAGGAATCCAGGGTTTGAAAAAATGAAAAATGTGTGCTCCATTCTCCAGGGGGAAAGCTTCAATTGTCAGTTACCATGGGTACCTGCTGCAGTGGCAGCGATGAAATTTGTAAATTTTAAAATAATTCTTGATCAAGTTTGAACAAATTTAATTCAGGAGTTGTTTGTGTGCTGTACTTTTTATCTATTGAAAATTGAAAATTATGTAGTTATATCAAGGCAAGTTATATTAGATAAAATATTAATTGTTACAATAATTTATTCAAACTACAAATAATGTTAAAGGGGAAGGAAGAAAAATTTCGAATCTTATAAATTTTGATAAACAGTTTGGTTCTTGAAAAGGTCAGTTTCGTTGTCCATGTTGACTTAATAAATATATTTATTAAGAATAACTGTAAGGATACCGAGGTGACTTTGAACAGTAATTTAGCGTCATTCTAAATTAAATGCTGTACCCTATTGCGAAAAAACTGAACTAATTTATTGACAACTTAAATAGTTTTTTTCGCAATTGGCTACAGCATTTAATTTAGAAAGGAGCTAAATTACTGTTCAAAGTCACCTCAGCGTTCAAAGTCACCCCACTTTACGGTACATTCTTAACGATCTGACAGTTTTTGCGACTCCTTTCACAAGTTGGACATAAAATCTAAAAAAATAACCTATTTCTTCTGGTTGGGTGTTAGAGAAGTCCGTATGGCCTTAACTCTGCCAGGTTAAATAAATCATCATTATTATTATTATTATTATTATTATTATTATTATTATTATTATTATTATTATTATTATTTCACCTACTTATTCCAAAAGCTAAAATGGTCTTTTTAAAAAACCAATAAATCTAGTTCCTGTTTATAACACTTCCCCTACCATAATTTATTATTGTTAACTTATATTACCTTTATCATTATTGTAGCGTTATTTTTGTACATCCTTGTGATAAATCTGTGAGTCTAGTGTCAGTAAACTTCCTGTTTTCTAAATAAACGAATAAATTTAGAATTTCTCATTTGCAAAGCAAAGTCAAAAGACGTAAGACAAAAGACAAAGGCGCATTTTGAGATCTTTCCTTCTCCACTCTGTCTTAGGGTAGTGATCGAGAATCTATTGTGGCATCATATTATTGGCTAAAGGATATTCGCTAGTACAGTAATATTAATGAGTAAATTAATTTATTATTATTATTATTATTATTATTATTATTATTATTATTATTATTATTATTGATTTGATTTTGAAATCAATAATTGTCAAAAAATACTTGCAACTTTAAAAGAACATGGCAAAACAGTTGTTGTTTTTTTTTTCCTCGCTGTTATTTATACTCGCTTTAACATCTTTGGTCTTATCGCGAGTTAATCTTTGGTTGAAATCCGAAGGCCTGTGTACTATTGTTGAGACTGGTTCTATTGTTGTGAACTAGATGGCGACTGTATATGTATTACTGATTTGTTATGAATATGATTTCGGTGATGAATGAGGCCGGTGATTTTCAGGGATGTTGTGGCCCGAATTTCCTGGCATTTACCTTACGGTTCAGGAAAAACCCTGAAAAACCTCAACCAGGAAATTCAACCCGACCGGGAATCGAACCCTCTGCGTAAGAGACCAGCGTGCTGACCCCTACACCACAGAGGTGGTGAAAAAAGTTGTGTTAGAATGGATCCCAGGACGTTGTAATCTACATGGGAATGAACAGGCTGACACATTAGCTAAGAAGGGTGCCAATCTCAAAATAAACCCACGGAAACTTTTGTCATTTAGCTCAGTGAAACAATATATCAAGCAACTACAAAAAAATAATCACCAACAAGAACTGAACATAAACATTTCGCAACAACGTAGGAAATTACTGAAGGATATACCTCCTGAACCCAGAAGACTAGCAGTTGCAAGCTTTCGTCTTAACACTGAACTTGACATCCTGGGTAAACACCTCAATCGTCTTGGAATCCTTCCATCAGTATCCTGCATTTTGTGCCATCAACAGGAAGACATGGATAGACAACATCTTGCAAAATGCCCTGCTCTGGAATCCTCCAAGGAAGTCGACCGCTACTGGGAAGCCAGAGCCCGAATGTTTTTGATTACTTAATCCGTAATAATAAATGAAGTAAACAATGACCTAAAATCAATTATTTCATGGACGAAAAAGTTTGGACTGAAATTGAACTCAGAGAAATCACAGGCAAGTATAATGGGACATCAACGACATCAAGAAGATAAGAATTGTGAGGTCCTGCCATACAATAACAGAGACATGGGATCAATATAGAGCTAATATAACTGGTTGCGGGTATTTAAGTTATCCTGTTTAAATATTACACGTTACAGACCTTCGTTGTCGTGTACATAATTCATTGTGCAGCACAGTTTGCATTTGTCCCACGGTTACTAACACACTAATTAACTGACTGGCTAACTAAATAATTACAGAAGTCATTTCCTGAAATTATAGCACTCAAAAATTAAGATAGCTACTACTTCAAATAGATTCTGAACGCCTGCAGGTTTATTCTTTCAGATGTATTCTTTTAAGTAAGCCACATTATTTAATGTTGAGATTATTATTTACTTTACTCTAAAATTAAAATATTTTGAAAAATAAAATTGTAAGACTCGATAATAATGTATAAAAATCGGTGAGACTTAAATTTCAAGACATTCTGATGCACATATCTAGGTACATGCATACCTCATTTATTGCATTCTACATTTAATTTACGTGTCGTATGTTAACTAAAATAAAAAGTAATGGTCTTTCTGTATAACATTACCTCAGGTGCTAAAATTATGATAAATAAATAAATAAATAAACAACAAACAAATAAATAAATAGATAAATAATGACAAATTCAATTGAATTTTACAATTCATTTTGAGTAATTCATTTTGAGGACTTTTTCAAATAATTCGTGGTAAATTCAATTAAATGGTTTTATTATTTTTAATCTATGACTTACCATAAAATATTTAAGAAGTAGTTTCTTTATATTACATATTTCGCTGTTTGTATTAACCTTTTCATCGCGCCTGCGAAATCATCAGCTACATTCTTACGTTATCCAGTATGTTAACCTCATTTTCAATGTAGGCCTACATGAGCGTAGTAAATATCAAATATCAATAAAACAAAGGTTAAAAGTTAATGTTAAGGTGTACAAAGTAAAAACGTTTAAAATATGTGCTACGAGCTTTCATTTACATTTTTACGATTATTTTTGATATGTGTTTGTGACTGATAATGTAATATTTGTGTGAGTTGTTAATTTTATTAGTATGAGTAAAAACTAGTTTACAATTTTTTAATTTAGAAGATGTGAAATCTATTGACTATGTTACGTATCGTATCCATGTTCGTTAATTAGAGTTTTAGTGTGGTATTGTTTTATGGTTGAATGTGTGGTCGTTCTCATGTTTCTGTATGGTAAGGTTGATATTTGGAATTATGGACCGATGTTGAAATATTTCTTCTATCTTAGAAAAGTTAATACCTATTTGACTGAAAGTTACCCTGTGGGTATGACCGTTTCGCACAAACACCCCAATCAGTTGCTCTAAAGGAAAACAATATTTTTTTTCTGTTTTCTTGAGAAGCTTATTTTGACATCAGGTGATACAAGTAGCTAGTGTACTGCCATTCGCATCCAAGTTAAAAGATTGGGTTTCAATTGACGATTGATAAAAATTGATTTTATAAGAAATGTTATTTAAATATAAAATGGATTGATACTATATCACCATTCTACTCATAATTCCCCGGTAATTAATTACAAATTCAACAATTGAGTCTTTTTCACCAATTTTTATTAATTTGCTGATATTCGTAATTCTGTTAATGACTTAATGCAGGATATAATATGTAACACTTTTGTCAATTTTAATTATTTTACACGTGTTTTGTAACATGAGTTATGTGTACCAGAAATCATATCGACATTTTCCAAATTTACATTTCCTGGAAATCTTTTTCAAAATAAACCTTTTTCATTAGACATAACTACATAAAACTCATGAAAGTCCATTTTGTCTTGCATAATACTATGTACATTTTAATTTGTTCACGGTTTAGATTTCGTGTTTTTTAACAGTATCTGATGATGCCGAAAAGGCGAAAACGTTAATATTTCATATACAATGTTATAGCAAATAAACATTTGCAAAATCTTATAGATTGAACTTGAAACTTTGATTATATTGAACTTTATTTTGTTTAGACTAAATGTTTGTAATTTTCCGTGAATAGATTTGTTGGAAGTTTTAGTTTTTATTATATTTTTTAATTTGAGTTTTTTTTTTTTTTTGCTTTTCGATAGTGAAATGCGCTGTTTACTCGAGGGCGTGGGGTATTCGAGAAAATACGGTATTCAAGTACTATTTATATTGTTTCAACAATTACAGTGTTTATATTTGTTTTACTAAAAAGAAACTCACAAGAAATATGCCAAATTATAATACTAGTAACAAGTATTTTTCTCCTGCGTTTTTCAGTGAAGTTCTGAAATCAACACTGTCACTGTAAACTAAAAGAGACATCCGCATCTCAAATAATTTGAGTAGACACACAGACAGCTCCAAGTTTGAAGTATAATTCTTATATAGACACGAAACGAAGTTTGTTCTTCTAACTCATCACTGCAGAATTAGCTTTCCCTGAGTACAGGACCCATTCCTCCCCCTCCGTCCTTCCGAGCTTCCTCCATCTTATTCCAACAAATCTCTCGGCTGCAATCTCTTTTCTCTCATTTCTTATTCCCTAACCTTCCTCCCTCCTCCCTCTGCAGAACACTTCCAACCAATCCCAGAAGAAAAACTTTCTGTCTTCCTTTCGCCCAACAGTCGTACTTAATGGAAAATGTCCATGCACTTAACACACATTCGTCAGTCCGGAGTGGCACCCGCTTCATACAATCCATCGTCTCGGTGGAAACATTTCGCGCAAATCCAACACTTCTATCCACAAAATCTTGAGGCAGTGGAGGGGGGGTTGAATTCTCCCCACCCACCCACTTAAAAACCCTCCCTCTTCATTTGGAAACCACTCCGAACCATTAGGCTCTTCTGAATGCATCTACCGTTTCTTTGGAAGGGTAAGAAAACATCTTTCTTGTTGCTACCTTAGTGACAAAAATTTTAGTTTCCACTTTACTATTTCTTGGAGTAGAAAGTGGAAGTTCTTTGCTGATGGAAACTCTAGCATTTCCTTGCGTAATTTATTCAGATGGAGGATCTGATAAATAAGGAAATATGAGCCTTAAGCACAGTTTGATTTCTTAGGTTGGTATCGGCTGATGAAATCCTAGAACCGTACAAAATGGAAGCTTCGTATATGTAGAAGAATTGGACAAATGTTATATACAGTTAAAGTATTTTGAGGAACATTTGAAAAAATGAAAGAAAATATATTATTTTTATTATTACGACCTGGGTATTATTAGTATCATTATTATTATTACTATTATTATTATTATTATTATTATTATTATTATTATTATTTGGGGGCAAATCGCAATATAGCGAACGTAGAAGCTCCGCCCACGACCGCTTCCGCTTTTCCCCTACTAGTTCATCAGACACACTACGTGATAGGCTAGTGTTGTGTCGAATGCACATTTCATGTGGGTGGGGATAACTTCCCCTACTGGCGTTCGCTATATTGCGATTTATTCCCAATTTCTATCTCATGCTTTTCCAATTCACTGTGAGCTAAATCAAGGAGATGCATTATCACCTTTACTTTTTAATTTCGCTCAGAATATGCCATTAGGGAAGTTCAGGATAACAGGCAGGGTTTGGAATTGAACGGGTTACATCACCTTCTTGTCTATGCGGATGACGTGAATATTTAGGAGAAAATCCACAAACGATTAGGGAAAACACGGGGATTTTACTTGAAGCAAGTAAAGCGATAGGTTTGGAAGTAAATCCCGAAAAGACAAAGTATATGATTATGTCTCGAGACCAGAATATTGTACGAAATGGAAATATAAAAATTGGAGATTTATCCTTCGAAGAGGTGGAAAAATTCAAATAGGCCTATCTTGGAGCAATAATAACAAATATAAATGACACTCGGGAGGAAATTAAACGCAAAATTAATATGAAAATGCGTGTTATTATTCGGTTGAGAAGCTTTTCTCGCCTAGCCTGCTGTCAAAAAATCTGAAAGTTTGAACTCATAAAACAGTTATATTACCGGTTGTTCTCCATGGTTGTGAAACTTGGACTCTCACTTTGAGAGATGAACAGAGATTAAGGGTGTTTCAAAATAAGGTTTCTTACGAAAATATTTGGGGCTAATAGTGATGAAGTTACAGGAAAATGGAGAAAGTTACACAACGCAGAACTGCACACATTGTTTTCTTCACCTGACATAATTAGGAACATTAAATCCAGACCTTTGAGATGGGCAGGGCATGTAGCACGTATGGGCGAATCCAGAAATGCATATAGAGTATTAGTTGGGAGACAAGAGGGAAAAAGACTTTTGGAGAGACTGAGACGTAGTTGGGAGGATAATATTAAAATGGCTTTGAAGGAGGTAGGATATGATGATAGAGACTGGATAAATGTTGCACAGGATAGGGACAGATGGCGGGTTTATGTGAGGGCGGCAATGAACTTCGGGTTCCTTAAAAGCCATTTGTAAGTAAGCAAGTAAGTATTATTATTATTATTATTATTATTATTATTATTATTATTATTATTATTATTATTCGTATCTGTCACGTCTAGTAATGTAGAAGAGAAGGCCTTATGGCCTTAAATCTGCCAGAATAAGTATCTAAATAAATAAGTAAATAAATAAATAAATAAATAAATAAATAAATAAATAAATAAATAAATAAATAAATAAATAAATAAATAAATAAATAAATAAATAAAATTTTAAAGCAAATGTCAGTTACTCTCATGCCGAACTGTCGCATTCACTTCGCCAAATAACCATTTATTACCAATTATATCGACGAGCGCAATAAGCCTTTATATTGAAGTGCATTGGAAACAGAAAAATTTTATAATATATCGGTTTAATTATTCGGTATAAGTGCAGCACACAGTCAGATAAATGTACATGTGATATACAGGAAACCACATTTTGTAACAGATTTGCTGACGATGTATGTTTTCTTTAAGTCTAGAATCGAATATTTTTAAGCACTACAAAACTCTTTCTTTAAATTTCAATAATACTTTTAAAGGAATTATACATAAAATCATAGAGCAAGATTTTATTTTAATAGTTAATAATATTATATTTCGCACACAATTTCAGGAGTTTAGTTATTGGAGGTAACTCCAACTTTTCGCCCCTAGTCTAGCTAAGCTAAGAACTTGCAAAAGACAGGAAATGCATCTTCGTTATGTTGATAATGTATCAGTTGCCTGGTACGAAGGGGGGAGGAAAACAATGGAAAAGACAGGCGAGAGGAAGAGATTAGAGTGGAGATAAAGGAAAGAAGAGATAGATGGGAAGGTGAAAGAATAACAAGAGACAGGCGTCGTGGTAATTTTGTTATTTCAGAGCCATTAATTTACGAGGGAAGACGAGGGTGGAAGAGGGAACTCAAGGCAGTTGTATTACTTTGTCCATCACTTACTTTCGAGCAAGTCTCATGGAGTAAAAACATATTACAGCTTCACAGAGTTTTGTTTTCTTGTCGGAATTGTGAGTTATTACACAAAACATGGCCAAGAAAGTGAGATGCGTAATAAATTTCAAGTGCGTGGATAAGAAATGTTACAATTACAAGACAAAATTGTGTTTTGGAGAGAATACAAAAAATTATAGGAAAAGAGCCAATTATGGGATTCTATTACTATTTTTTTAACCTTATGATTACTGCCTTTATTACTGTATATCCTCGGTTGATCTGGTTAACATATAGTAAGTTAACGTAAAATATTCGCAAAGTTAAAGTGCAAAAGAGTTTACACTAATACAGGGTGTCCGGGCTAAAGGTAAACACAAATAACATGCATAATGTGAGAACTGTAGGTTATAATTTTGTAACTTAAAGCTTAATCGATAGAAAATGTCTCCGAGATTTGTTCTTTCATACTCGAAAAAGTGAATGTAGACAGGTTTTGCATCATTTGTTTCCTTGTCAGTCCAGATGTGGGCTCCACAGCGTAAAGTGCAGTGCGTGATCTGGTTTTCAGAATTTAATCAGTTACAAAAGGAATAGAATGTGGAACCTCTCATACGCAATTCTATTTACGATGGGATAGAACTCTACGGGAGACTGGAAGCTCGATTTTAAAAAAATAACAGGAACCGAATAAAACGTGGATCATCTCGTCAATCATTCGCTAGGAGTCCACATAAGTCAATTAGGCTAATAGCGAATTGAAATTTCCTCATTGAACAGTTCACGACATTCTTGATAAACGTCTGATTTAGAGCTGGGGACGGAGCGAGTAGAACTGTTGAGTTACTCGGTTCTATCGGTTTATGTGCTTGGCAGCGGAGCACCGAAGTTACTCGGTTAACCGTAGCCGTTACCGGTCAGTTCAAACGTTCAAACAGAGTTCGCGTGTTTTACTTAATTCTAGCAGACAACAACGTAGGTACTGTTGTATTTAAATATTTTCTGCTGCAGGACAAATTATTTCCTTATCCCCAAGGCGGGCTGAAAGGCCTCTAGTATTGAAGAGGAGTTCATCCTATTATAATAATACTAGTGGCTTGTGCAGCAAATGCTGCTGCAAACTAAGTTCGTTAGACGTTCAAATAGACATTTTTCAGATTTATTTTCAATGAAGAATACTTGTCTTTTTTAATAGTTATTTTCTTCCATGATAATGAAACATACTCTCTCTGAATCGATTTTTTTTAGGCCAAATACTTTCTCTTGAACCTATCCAACTTCAGTTTTTGAGTTTCAACGCGAAAACGCAAGTATCAATGTCAGGACGATAGCAGTAGCTCTTTCAGGTCATTGTGGAATATAGGCGAAATTTAAAAAAATGTCAGGTTTGCTAAGCTTTCGAACAATAGCATTTTCGTATAGCTGCTGCATGTAGAACTTGAAATGTAGAGCGTAAAATCATTTTATCCTACTAAGAGATCTTGCTGAAATGATCTGGAGAATACAACATTTTCTAGGCCTCTTATTTTATCAGTAAGTAATACCTTTTGATCTTTCCTTAGGAACTCTAATTTTTGCGCTCTGTCGAGTCAATACTGAAGACAATGACACATATCAATATCTACACTACACCGCCATTAAGTATATGAAAAAGACCCAACCCCACTGGGCTAATAAGTATAAAAATATTTGATTTTTAATAACAATATTATTATCTTACTTAAGTTTTGTAGTTATATATAGCAGCCACTCAGTAAATTATAGAAATGAAGATCTAAATTAAGATATTCTCTACATTTACTTACATAACCTCATAACCTCAAAACGTTTCACTTTCATGTCATCAATATAGCATCAATATTATGCACAATTAATGAAAAATAGATGCATCATGATATTAACTATAATAATATTTAATTTCTAATGATAATGTCATCGAACCACCTCAAGTTTCGTAGATTTGAATATCCAATACACAGCTGTACTCAGAAAATTGTTATACACTGCAGAATCAGTTTTTAATAACAAATTGAATTGAGCTCTAAATATGTCGGCAATCCTGCAGGTCATGGCCTTCGTGTAATAGCCTATTGTTTATTGTAGTGTGTGTTTTGTTCTGAAATTCAATCAAGTAGGCCGTGATTGTATAAAATTAGTTCTCAAAACTGACAACAGATGGATTTTGGAAAATAGGAAAATTATGTAGGAAAATTGACATTTCACTGAAAACTACTACTTTTCCGAAAAACTCTGGGTTCCAAGCTTCAAAATGAGGGGCCATTTATTAAAATCCGTTCAGCCGTTTTCCCGTAATTTCCATTACCAGTTCAAATTATATATATATATATATATATATATATATATATATATATATATAATGACCTGTCAAGTGGACCTAATGAACATTGACAGTCTGAACATATTACTATACATACTTATAATAATAATAATAATAATAATAATAATAATAATAATAATAATAATAATAATATTATTATTATTATTATTTTTTTTATTATTATTATCATCATCATCATATTAGAGTGTTTGATTAATATTAAAATATGTTAAAAAAGGAAGTACATTTTATTTTTCTTCTATTTGTGATTATTGGATTTGTGATCCCTCATCATTCATAATTTTATTTGTATTTCTTTCTACGAATTGTGTTACCTAATCACTTTAATTTATCAATAATATTATTCATCACCAAAGGGAACATGGTTATACTGAAGGCTAGTAATGTTATAAAATAAATAAACATTGTGTTCACCAGTTTAAGATTACACGTTTTATTGATTATTTTATCCACTTTCCGTAATATTAAATAATTCTGTGTGTTATTTTTAAGTGTTTTAGCCAGCTCTTCATGGAGCCCGTGTCTTTCTATCTTCTTTTTTAATTAGCTGCAGCGTTTAACGTTTATATCACATGTTAATTTATTAGCTGTTAGTATTATAAATTATTTTATCAATTTTATTTCGTCTGTCATATATAACAACACTGAAAGTTAAATAGTCCTTACATACAAAATAACTCCGCAAATAGTTGTAATCACGCAAATAAATTTTGCAACCGCCATTTTGCAATGAAGAGAAGCACTTTTTTCTCGTCAATTGGCAAAGCGAAAGCGCTTTACTACAACGCTTTTAAAACACGCTTGATTTCACTTTCAAAGTACGTTCTAAAATCGACTCATTCTATATAAATTTTAAATCTGCCGCCACAATTTTGTACTCGGTACTGTACTCGGTTCAACCGAGTAATGACGTCACAGTAACTGCTCCGAACCGAACCGCTCCGTCCCCAGTCTTAGTCTGATTGCGTGTTTACAAACTCTATCATCTAAAACTTGACGATTGCCATAAAAGGGCTGATTTCCGTGCTGATATGATTCACTATATCGATGAAAATCAGGAAGCACTGCACTTTACGCTGTGGCACCCACATCTGAAATGACTGCTGTGTAATCTGTCCTTATTCCGTTTCTCCGCTTGCTAGGCAGGTGAACCAGTAATGACTTTCCAAGTGTAAGAGATCAAATCTCGGAGAGATTACTCATCGATTGCGCTTTACATCGATATATCTCGAGGCATACAAGAATGGAGATTCGTAAAAACGCAAGCACAAGAATTTCATTAGAACTTAATATCACTTAACATAATGGCGACAGAAAGAAAACTGTATAGGTTTAAATTAAAATACATTTATCCAACATTTTATAACATAACAAAAGAACGACTGCAATGATCCATATTGACGCATTTAAATACAAGAAAGTTGTCCTAATTTAATGTAACTTGACTTCAGTAACGAAGATTTGATAAGTACAAGGCAATAGTTGTCCTAATTTAATCTAACTTAACTTTGGGGTAATTTCAGTAACAAAGATTTGATAAGTATAAGGGAACAGTCGTCCTAATTTAATATCACTTAACGTCAGGGTGAAATCTGTAACGAATATAAGGTAAGTATAAGGGAACAGTTTCCCAAAGTAATGTTAATTAGACGTCAAGATGACTTCAGTAACGAATATTTGGTAAGTATAAGGAAATTAAGATAAATATTGCAGACGACAAAATATAACATTTTTAGCCTTTCGAATTTAAAAAGTTCAGTATTTTCTGTAGATTAAAATATACATGAATTATGTTTTATGAGTATTTTAGACCATAAAATTGTCTCTTTATTAGATAACACGTTTGTTTAAATAACAAATACCAAATGTTATATATTTACATATTTAATATTTTTAAAAGTATAAGTCCTGTTTTCTGAAAATTTGACACACATGTCCTTAATTAAAGTAGTGTTTAAGCTTTCATCAACAAATGAAAATATTTACTCAGACGTTAATTATTATACCTCGTGTCCCAAAAGTGCAGTAACACTTTTCTTAATTTATTACGAGAAAGCTACAAAAGATACAGCTTTCATATATGTGTCATATTAAAGAGGAAGTCAAGTGGTTTTGTTTGGATTTTAGTTCACCCATTTGCCTCATTTAGCGTTCTTTGTAAAGATGGCGACTTCTGGTGCAGAGCGAGTTTCTGTGATTGTTCCCACAATTTTATTTTCCAACAGGACGGGGCCCCATCCCATTACCATAATAACGTTCGTGAGTATCTGCACAGTTGACTCAACGCTGGATTGGACGTGCTGGGAATGAGGATAATAAAATTGTTTAACAAAATGGCCCTCCAAGTCCCCTTATATGACTCCCTACGATTTTTTCCTATGGGGATATATAAAAGACCATGTGTATGTGCTACCCTTATCTCAAAATCTAGGAGAACTTAATCATAGGATTCGAGATGCTGCCGTCACAGGAACAGAGGTTATGCTGCGAAGGGTATGGGAAGAGTTTGATTACCGTGTGGATACTTACAGAGTTACACGTGGTTCTCATATCGAGTCATTGTCAAATCCAAACATTGACAAGATACCACTTGACTTCCGCTTTAATATCACATTAATATTACAGCTGTATCTTTTATAGTTTATGCATAATAAATTAAGAAAACTGTTATTGGACTTTTGGGACACTGTGTAACCTACATATTTTACTTTTCCTCTTCTCGTGGTAGTTATTATATTTTATATTGAAAATAAATCCTCATAACTAGCTGTAAGGAGAGTGGGTGAATGTGTGTACAAAGTTTTCATTTTCAAACTTTAGTCTCCGAGAAAATTGTTGTAAATTTTTCATTATAAATTTTGAAATAAATATTTAAAATGCTCAACTGAACCCTCTAGAAACTTATAAAAAATCATGATTAAGTTTTATAACCTCAGCTTCGTATGTAAAGAAATAATGAAATGCACATAGGGATCGATGACATGTAATTCTTTAAGATTCAAAAGTCAGTCTGGTTAAAGTTTACATTACCCGATCTCATTAAATAGAAGACACATAACAAACAATGAAACTGAAGGGAAATATGCAGATCTTTAAATACGTAAAGAAGTTATCAATAATAGTTTATACCACAGTGCTTTAACACAAAGTAACTTAATGTAAAAAATGTAATCGACAATGCTAATTCCACATATTATGTAAATATAATTTAACTTCATACAAGCAGACAATATTTACCCACACTTAACGTTACTTAACTTAAGCGAGTCTACAACAATGATCATGCTCACAGACTTAAGCAGTTGGCTTACTTACTTACTTACTTACTTACTTACAAATGGCTTTTAAGGAACCCGCAGGTTCAATGCCGCCCTCACATAAGCTCGGTCCCTATCCTGGGCAAGATTAATCTAGTCTCTAGCATCATATCCCACTTCAAATACATTTTAATATTATCCTCCCATCTACGTCTCGGTCTTCCCTCAGGTCTTTCAACTAATAATCTCTACACATTTCTGGATCCCATACATGCTACATGCCTTGACCATCTCAATCGTCTGGATTCAATGTTTCCAATTAACTTATGTTAGGTGCAGAAAACAACGTGTGCAATTCTGCATTGTGTCACTTTATCTATTACCCTGTAACTTCATCCTTCTTAGTCACAAATATTTTCCTCAGCACCTTATTCTCGAACATCCTTAGACTCTGTTCCTCTCTCAAAGTCTTACTTTCAAAACCACGGAGAATAACCGGTAATGTAACTGTTTTATAAATTATAACTTTTAGCTTTTTTGACAGCAGACTGGATGATAAAAACTTCTAAACCGAATAATAACAGGCATTTCCCATATTTATTCTGCGTTTGATTTCCTTTAGAGTTATTTATAGGCCTGTTTGTTACTGTTGGTCCAAAGTATTTGGATTTTTCCACCTTTTCAAATATAATTTCCAATTTTCGTATTTCCAATTTATACTGTGTTCTAGTCACGAGAGATAATCATATACTTCGTTTTTTCGGGGTTCACTTACAATCCTATCTCCTAACTTCCATCAAGTGAAATTCTCGCGTTTTCCACACAAACTTAAATTTCTTTAACTTCAATAAGAATTCAATAATGAATATTCGCCTATGACTTTAAGATATTTAGTACATTTAGACCTACTGTAAATAATGAAGATTTTGAAACAATAAAGCTTAACGTATATTTGCACAAAATTAGCATAATATGGGTCAGAATTTGACGAACATTCAATCTCTACCCAACGTCCAGAGTCACGTATTCATATTGATAAAACCGATGCGACAAAAATACAAACCACGAATAAAAATCTCAATACCCAGCCTATGTAACGACCTACTTGTTAGATATACTTCTAGCATGCTATTTCAACTGAAGAGTATATCCAGAGATGCTGTGATGGTGCGGCATAGAGTTGAAATACAAATCTCATTGGTAAGTGAAGAACTTTACCTTAGGCATATAGGACGAATTTGCGATATTGTTTGAGATTTAGGTGCTTAGGAAAATATTTGGAGCTAAGAGAGATGAAATGACAGGAGAATGGAGAAAGTTACACAACGCAGAACTGCACGCATTGTATTCTTCGCCTAATATAATTAGGAACATTAAATCCAGACGTTTGAGATGGGCAGGACACATAGCATGTATGGGTGAATCCAGAAATGAATATAAAGCGTTAATTCGAAGACCTGAGGGGAAAAAGACCTTTGGGGAGGTCGAAACATATATGGGAGGGTAACATTAAAATGGATTTGAGGGAGGTGGGCTATGATGATAGAGACTGGATTAATCTTGTTCAGGATAGGGACCGATGGCGGGGTTATGTGAGGGCGACAATGAACCTCCGGGTGCCTTAAAAACCATTTGTAAGTAAGTAAACAAGTAATTATTATTATTGGTATTATTAGTAGAAACAGGCAAGATATGAAATTTAATATTCTGAACCATTTCTGCGGACGGTATGAGAACAACAATTTACACGATTCATAATGTGTGGAATGGAATTAACGCCAAAACATTTCATATTTCATAATGTTTTGATGTAACTTTAATATGTTTTGAGAATCTTAATATTTTTTTATATTCTTTACCTTTTTTCCCCTCCGTTAATTATTCTATAACTATCAGTAAACTGAGCTTTCCAGATATTAAAAGGAGATAACAGAGATTTTTTTTCCAGGAAACACTTGTAAACCTCTAGCCACCCATTCGACCGATATTCCGTGATTCAGAATGGCAAGGAAAATCTCCAAATTTCCCTTCATAATCATTGAACTCATAGTCTCAATGAATTCGAGAAACCAAAACAAAATACAGTAAAATTCCTCGCAACCGGCACCCAAATAACTGGCAATACCAAAACAACCGAACTTTTGGCTGGGCAAAATAAAAAAGTTTCCTTCTGCCAGATTGCCACAGCCTAGGCCGTCAGTTTTGCCACATTATGAAGTTCGCACGGACTTTTCGAGGCTAAAATTTGTGTATTATTTGTGTTGTATGATGTGTTTCAATAAAGAAACTTCACACAGTTTTTATGTTTATTAGTTATATTCGGTCCGTCAGTGTTGCCACATTAGGAAGTTCGCACGAACATTCGTTTTAAGTGAATATTCTAACCTAAAATTAGTGTCGGCCCTATTATTTGCCTTGTATAATGTGTTTTAATAAAGAAAATCCACACAATTGTTATATTTAGTTAGGCTAGTTATGTTCAAGCCTGCAATGTTGCCACATTAGGAAGTTCGCACGAACATTCGTTTTAAGTGAATATTCTAACCTAAAATTAGTGTCGGCCCTATTATTTGCCTTGTATAATGTGTTTTAATAAAGAAAATCCACACAATTGTTATGTTTAGTTAGTTATGTTCAGGCCTGCAGTGTTGCCACATTAGGAAGTTCGCACGAACATTCGTTTTAAGTGAATATTCTAACCTAAAATTAGTGTCGGCCCTATTATTTGCCTTGTATAATGTGTTTTAATAAAGAAAATCCACACAATTGTTATGTTTAGTTAGTTATGTTCAGGCCTGCAGTGTTGACACATTAGGAAGTTCGCACGAACATTCGTTTTCAGTGAATATTCGAAACTAAAATTAGTGTATTATTTGTGTTGTGTGATGTGTTTTAATACGGAAAATCCACACCGTTTTTATGTCTATTCATTTATGAGCAAGTGATAGATAAATAATCTTGATATGGCTGCAGTTCCAACATTTGGCATCATGAAATAGGCCTACTAACTTTTTTTTTGTATATGCCAGTATTTATTCAATTATCCGGCAAAATTTCGTATCCGGAACTAGCCTGGTACCTTTGATGCCGGTTAAGAGGGATTCTTACTGTAAATGGTTTCTCTTCCACCTTTGCTCATTCTTTCTAATCCAGTGGAAATATTTCAATGTTGCCATATCTACTTATAGACGTGTAAATTACAGTTCCAAACGGGTTTCAACCGTCAATTTTACTGTCTACTTAATTTCTCCTCTTTTTGCAACTTCATCCGTTTTTCATTGTATAAAACAAACTCAGCTTACAGAAGGTGTGATTTTTTTTTGTGTTGCGACCAGTGTTGAGTCCAGCCAATGTAAGAAAATTTCTTTTTATTCTTTCTTTTCAGTATACAAATTTGAGTTGTCTAAATTTTGCATTCGTTTAAGAAACCGACGATGCTGAAAAATTGTTTACTTACGCAGATTTATTCTATTGTATTTGGTGGCATATTAAGCGTAGACAGAGTCATTAATTTCTAAAGCCTTATTTTTTAATAATGGTGAAAACCTGCTACAAATGAAGAAATTTTAGCATTGAACTATTTATTTCATATTTTGAAAAAAAAAAATCCTTTATATTGTGACGGTCTCTAATTATTACTATTATTATTCCGGTAATATTCATTCATTCATTCATTCATTCATTCATTCATTCATTCATTCATTCATTCATTCATTCATTCATTCATTCATTCATTCAATGTCTAATAAATTGATTATAGAATTATTCGTCTTCAAAGAAAACAACAAGGGAACAAACATTAGGGAACAATTTTGTAGAAAAAAACATCTTCTTTCTGGCTTCGCAATAGCGTTTCACTTCTGTGAGTGACTGTAGGCCAGGACGTATTGAAAGGAGGTATCAGTCCATCTCTGTATTAGAGTTACATATTTTGCAGGATGGTGTCTCCCTTATCCGAAAACGAAAGAGGTGTTATTTCGGTAATATCGGTGACTAAAAATGAACGCAACCTAAGACTTTCGAAACAAATTGCAATTTTCTGAAACATGCAAAGAGGAGATGAGGAAAACTAAAATATATATATATATATATATATATATATATATATATATATATATATATGAAACGGAGGCATGATAGTAGAACAGGCCACTTGCCTAATTTCCCTGACAGGAAAACTGTGACGACTTCACTTGTTAATCCTTAATTAAAAATTGTGTTCAATTTGTATCATAGTTCAAATATTTACGCCTAAGATTGATTGTTGGTAAGTTCCTATAACTCTACAAAGATTGAACCTCAAATACTATCTTGTGGATGATATGAATTTCTTTCTGTAGTCCTTTAAGGATGATTAGAAATTTATATTTTTAATATCACTTACCAAACATATTGGTGACTCTCGAAACCACTCACATCCGTACGAATATCCAAAGCGATCTAAAAAGAGAAAACAATATTTTTATTTGTTATATACAGTGAAACCTCTCATTTACGGACATCGAAGAGACGTAACAATCTGTCCGCATTTGGGAGGTGTACTTTATTGGGAGGGAGGCTCCCCAATCTAACAGCAAATATATAATATGAATTATGTAGCCTATCCCTTCACGCTTTAAATGAAATGTACTATTGTAGTTTAATTCTACTATGTAAATACAGTGTACTGCATTACAGTAAATTCTTTGCAACTTTGAACTACAGTAGATAAGACCAAAAAGGAAAAATACAGTTATGTGCCATGCAATTTTATTCTAGGTCTACAGTTATGCAGTACTGTAATTTACAGTTTTCAACTTAACCTTTACGTTCAGATGCCATGTCTCTGGAAAGAGAACAACTGATTGAAGTGAAGAAAATAATCCTACTAACCCTATCATGTGTCGAATACAATTTCACAATAGCGGAAAACTTGGACCCATCAGACAGGTTAAATTTTATGAGTTTGTTTATCCACCCGCTTCCATTTAACAAGGGGTAGCCGGCTGGGCTAGTGGTAGCCTACGAGACCCTTATTGTCTTCTTTCATGTTAAAGAATTTCTGTACAGTTCTCAAAACTAAATTTTATATTTTGTAACACATTAGGTCTTGAAATCCAAGATCTGTCCGCAGTCAGGAGGTAAAGCAAGCTTTAGGACTGTGAAACAGCTGTCCGTGTCCGTGTTTGAGAGTGTCCGTAAAAGAGAATTAAACTTACCATTATTTTTATATTATTTCAGTTGGAACATAAAAATTTGCCATTTCTTGCAACTAGTCACTTACTCATGACACTAAATTTGATTTGAAAATACAAAACAAAGTCAGTCATTACAGTCTTCAGCAATGTGGTAAACTGATTAAACAAATATTGAGCTACAAAACACGTCAAATCAAACATTTCTACCGAATAGTTTCTCTGATATTTATATTTTTATGCAGTGGTGTGGGATAAAGAAAAAATGTTTTGTCATACAAAGCGTAGACTATTATATGAAGGGTCCAGGGAAAAAAACCAGGTAAGTCACTTCTTTTTTTGTCGAGATGGAGTTTGAGGTGCCATTAGATTCTCTATGGAAAGAACTATCTTCTAGAGGTATGAAACAGGAAAAGAAACAGATTAGTCATGGGTTTATTTTCCTTCAAAAATTTTGACGAACAGGAAAAGAAGCAGGCAAGTCAACTGTTTCAGCGAAAAAAAAAAAAAATAGTTTAATGGGAAAAGTGACTTACCTGGGTTTTTTCACTGGACCCTTCATATAATGTACAGCATCTACAATTAGAATATTTTAAAAATTGTATTCAAAATTAAGCAGAAAATTTGAAATAATTATTATTCGAGAGAAAAAAAAAATGCCCAATTTTCTTCGCAATTTGACCTCTGAACAGCCTCCGGAAACCCCAGATTTACGCTTTTAGAAACATAACTTGCGAAATGTTATTATTTCTCCAACCTAACTCGGAACATCGATTATTTCTATTATACATAAATTTTATTGAACGGAAACCGCAAATTAATTTCTCTATAGAAGGAAGAAGTTTTATATGATATTTTTATTGAATTTGGTATTCCCAAGAAACTAGTTCGATTAATTAAAAAGTATCTCGGTGAAACGTACAGCAGAGTTCGTATAGGTCAGTTTCTGTCAGATGCGTTTCCAATTCACTGTTGGCTAAAGCAAGGAGATGCACTATCACCTTTACTTTTTAACTACGCTCTAGAATATGCCATTAGGAAAGTCCAGGATAACAGACAGGGTTTGGAATTGACCGGGTTACATCAGCTGCTTGTCTATGCGGATGACGTGAATATGTTAGGAGAAAATCCACAAATGATTAGAGAAAACACGGGAATTTTACTGGAAGCAAGTAAAGACATAGGTTTGGAAGTAAATCCCGAAAAGACAAAGTATATGATTATGTCTCGTGAATATTCTACGAAATGGAAATATAAAAATTGGAGATTTATCATTCGAAGAAGTGGAAAAATTCATATATCTTGGAGCAACAGTAACAAATATAAATGCCACTCGGGAGGAAATTAAACTCAGAATAAATATGGAAAATGCCTGTTATTATTCGGTTGAGAAGCTTTTGTCATCTAGTCTTCTGTCAAAAAATCTGAAAGTTAGAATTTATAAAACAGTTATATTACCGGCTATTCTGTATGGTTGCGAAACTTGGACTCTCACTTTGAGAGAGGAACAGAGATAAGGGTGTTTGAGAATAAGATTCTTAGGAAAATATTTGGGGCTAAGAGGGATGAAGTTACAGGAGAATGGAGAAAGTTACACAACACAGAACTGCACGCTTTGTATTCTTCACCTGGCATAATTAGGAACATTAAATCCAGACGTTTGAGATGGGCAGGCCATGTAGCACGTACGGGCGAATCCAGAAATGCATATAGAGTATTAGTTGGGAGATCGAAGAGAAAAAGACCATTAGGGAGGCCGAGACGTAGATGGGAATATAATATTAAAATTGATTTGAGGGAGGTGGGATATGATGATAGAGAATGGATTAATCTTGCTCAGGATAGGGACCAATGGCGGGCTTATGTGAGGGCGGCAATGAACCTCCGGGTTCCTTAAAAGCCAGTAAGTAAGCAAGTAAGTAGTAAGTAAGCATAGAAGGAAGCCAAAAGATCCAATTTTATTACTACAATTTGCCTTGAGACCGCGAATATTTGGTCTAGTTGCAAGGAAGTTGAACATTGAACCCTGAGAGGAGAACGTACCATCATTTAGAAAATTACACCCAGTAGAAACAAAGTGTGGCCGAGCTCCTTACCACATATTGCTCTTCGTTACATGTAGCCCTGGCTTATGTTTTTGCAAGCTCAAGTGAAGGGACGGGGGAGGAGGAATGATACACTGAACACAATAGAAAAGCAACGAACAACAGAAACGAAATTAACCATTTCCTCCCATATTTTCTACCTTATATTGTCATAAATTTCACTAAAGTATAACATAAATACTGTAAAATCCTTTTATAACATCTGCGTTATATAATATTTCCAGGAGGACCCAAAATTAACAGTAAGAATGCCCCTTTTATATATGCTAACCGTAAACAGGTTTAACAAACGGGTTGCAGACACTCCCCTATTCAATGTTTCATCTTCTGGAATATAAGAAGTTAATGTTACACCAGAATTAAAATTGTTCATAGATAATTATTATTAAACTAAGCTGTATCACTAGTGGTAACGTACCCGACTATAAGTTCAGCAGACGCGGGTGCGATTCCCATTCAGGATCAGCTTTTATTTTCTGCTCACTGAAAATGGGCAATAATATTTACTATTTCTTTATTTATTTATTTATTTATTTATTTGTTCGTTCGTTCGTTCGTTCATTCATTCATTCATTCATTCATTCATTCATTCATTCATTCATCCATTTATTTATTTATTTATTTATTTATTCTGGCCTACTTAAGGTCATCAGGCCTTCTCTTCCACACTACCAGAAATACAAATTACACAATAATAGAAATAAAAAGAAAAAAATGGCACTATAAACAAAGTAACTTACTTGCTTACAAATGGCTTTTAAGAAAGCCCCAGGGTTCATTGCTGCCCTCACATAATCCCGCCATCGTTCCCTATCCTGTGCAAGATTAATCCACTATCTATCATAATATCCCACTTCTCTCAAATCCATATTAATATTATCGTCCCATCAACGTCTCGGCCTCCCCAAAGGTCTTTCTCCCTTCGGTCTCCCAACTAACACTCTATATGCATTTCTGGATTCGCCCATACGTGCTACATGCCCTGCCCATCTCAAACGTCTGGATTTAATGTTCCTAATAATTTCAGGTGAAGAATACAATCCGTGCAGTTCTGTGTTGTGTAACTTTCTCCATTCTCCTGTAACTTCAACCCTCTTAGCCCCATATGTTTTCCTAAGAACCATATTCTCAAACACCCTTAATCTCTGTTCCTCTCTCAAAGTGAGAGTCCAAGTTTCACAACCATGTAGAACAACCGGTAATATAACTGTTACATGAATTCTATCTTTCACATTTTTTGACAGCAGACGAGATGAAAAGCGCTTCTCAACCGAATAATAACAGACATTTGTCATAAAGGTGTAATTTATATTTGTTACTGTTGCTCCAAGATATTTGAATTTTTCCACCTCTTCGAAGGATGAATTTCCAATTTTTATATTACCATTTCGTACAATATTCTGGTCACGAGACATAATCATATACTTTGCCTTTTCGGGATTCACTTCCAAACCTATCGCTCTACTTGTTTCAAGTAAAATTTCTGTGTTTTCCCTAATCTTTTGTGGATTTTCTCCTAACCTATTCACGTCATCCACATAGACAAGAAGCTGATGTAACCCGTTCAATTTCAAAGCATGACTGTTATCCTGAACTTTCCTAATGGCATATTCTAGAGCGAAGTTAAAAAGTAAAAGTGATAGTGCATCTCCTTGCTTTAACCCGCAGTGAATTGGAAAAGCATCATATAGAAACTGGCCTATACGGACTTTTCTGTAAGTTTCACTGAAACAAATTTTAATTAATGGAATTAGTTTCTTGGGAGTACCAAATACAATAAGAATATTATATAAAACTTCTCTCTTAACCGAGTCATATGGCTTTTTTTGAAATCTATGTATAACTGATATACTGTACCCTTATACTCCCATTTTTTCTCCAATATCTGTCGAATACAAGAAATCTGATCAATAGTCGATTTATTACGCCTAAAACCACAATGATGATCCCCAATAATTTCATCTACGTATGGAGTTAATCTTCTCAAAAGAATATTGGACAACATTTTGTACGACGTCAACAGAAGTGATATTCCTCGATAAACAAATTAAAGTCACACAAAAATTCACACAGTTTGCAGGCATATAGACTTTAGATGAATGAATAAGTATGATAATAATAATAATAATAATAATAATAATAATAATAATAATAATATTTACTTACAAATGGTTTTTAAAACTTGGAACAAATATTGTATAGCAAACGAATGTGTGTGTGTGTGTGTGTGTGTGTGTGTGTGTGTGTCTAATACCTACCCACTTCACTCTAAGTGATTGAGGTTCCGCATACTGTGGATAGATGGCAGGACTGTGACTCATTTTCAAATTGCTTACAACTTCGGCGGGCCACGTTTTGCATGATGTGTAATAGTTATTTATGATACAAGACCATTATGTATAACTTAACATGCGAGCATGGAATTTAATTAAACAAGAGACAGCGAATTTACTTATCCATGTTAGCATTTTGAATTCTTATAACGGTCGTGTATTGTACAACGTTTTATGGTATTTTGAATCGTATAGCTGAAGAAGAAATAAACTAATAAATTGTATTTTCCATGTTGTTGGAACAGAAATTATTGAGAATTTGTTGATAAAATAACAATTGAAAATCGTCTTAATCAGTTACTATGGTAGACAACACGTCATAATCGGTTACTATGGTAGGAAAATAAAACAAAATACCATATAGCTATTTACATGTAAAATAAAAGGTGCTAGCCCGTTAAGTCGTACTTTACTTACATAGATGCACCTCTGTTCAACAATCTTTACGATTCAAAATACCGTAAACAGATTTTATACGCTCGTGGAAATTGTCTCTAAATTTCAACACGCGAATGAAATCTAATTTTACTCTCTTATGCTATAAATTATAATTAGCCTATTTAAATTACATTCAATTATTTACAAATAATTATAAATTATTTTTCAGAGTTTAGTAACAATGCATATAGGGTGTCATTTGAGAGGTCGGAAGGAAAAAGACCTTTGGGGATGCCGAGATGTAGATGGGAGAATAATATAAAAATGGATTTGGGAATGGAAGTGGTATATGATGATAGAGACTGTAGTAATCTTGCTCAGGATAGGGACCGATGGCGGGCTTATGTGAGGGCGGCAATGAACCTCCGAGTTCCTTGAAAGTCATTTGTAAATAAGTAAGCAAATAAATAAGCAAGTAAGTAAGGTAACATATCCGAAATTGAATTAATTTTTTTTTCTGAAATTGAGGTTAGCTTTCCCGAAATTAAAACTAACTTGTCCGAAACTGAGATTAGTTTTTTCTGAAATTTAGGTGAAAAATTATATACTTTCCACAATAAAAAGTAAAAACAATTGGCAAACTTAGTAACAACTCTATTGGCCGGTTTTTCCAAGTATTGTTAGAAAATTTAACGACTGTTATACTCTAAAAAATTTGTTAATTAATAAAATTGTATGTTTTCAACACCAGTTTGGTTTAACAGATTGTTAACAGTTTGTTAATTTTAAATGTACGATTTCTTACAGTTAACTCGTTTAACAGTTAGTTACATATGGCCGATGTCTCCACAGCTGTTCGAACAGAAGTTGCGAAATTAATATTTTGTGTCTCTCTGTAGGGAATGTTTAGCATATGACTGGTAATATAACATTTAAAAAATACTTTGGACTGTTTAAATACATCAGTGTTATTTTATTTCTATCGTATTTCGTATCCATAATAGCAATGAGGAAAAATAACCTTACTTTGTAATTATTATTCAGCACGTCACCTACAACTTTCATTTGTCAACTGTTTGTTTATGGAGCGTGGCCTACTATAACAGGTTGTCATTTTATGCAAATTTCATGACTCACTCTGTAATATAGAATTTAAAGATTAATTTTAGCCAATCAAAAATTGTCTTACATGTGTAGAATCATTACCAACTGCTGTTGAGTAGTTAAAATAGTGCTAACAGACGTTATAGTTAAGTGTTGGTTATCTTAAACAAAATTATGTTGAACAAATGGAAAATACATTAACAAAGCGTTAACTATAAACAGATTGTTAATTTAACATTCGTTAAGCAAAATGAAACATTACTTGGACAAACTGGCTATATGTCTTAAGTAAAATAATGCGTTAATGACTTGGTTTATTTAACACAGTTTCCTATGAATGCAGTTTGTTGCTATGATACAAGGTCTTCGCCGTCAAGTTTTATACATGCGGAAAGCGATCCCATGCAGTGTGGCACGACACTGATCAGGAGAAAATAACGAAACAAGAAGAAGAACAAGGGGGCCGAGATTTTCCGAGAAACGGCAACAAACTTGATGTTACAAGCAACCATATTTCAATGTCGAGTCTACGGATTCGTCTGTTCATCTTCTTCACCCTGCTTCTTCTTCTTCTTCCTTCCTCTTCTTTCTGCTGAATCTTACGGCAATTTCTCCAACACTGAATTTTCGTACAGAGATTTTCTCACGTCTACTTTTCAAGCGAACGCATTTTCCTCATTCCGTGCTTCATTCGAGGGAACAAAAAGCGATTAAGAGGCAGGGAGAACTTTCTGAGAAATTATAGTAACACATCCTCTTATGTTACACACATTCGCCTATTAATAAATGAGTAATTGAAAGACCAGCATATAACTTAGAGTGGATATACACATTTAAATATCTGAGCTTACTCATTATAGAAGATGACCTGATGTAGGTTGACCAGAGGCCCTCTTTTGTCCGGACATGTCATCCTTTTTAGTCCTTTTCCGGCGTCCGGAAGTCCCCAGTACATTCAATGCAAATGTTCCTATTATATAGGTACTATGTTGAAAAGTGATTAAATGTTTTTAGTAGGTTATTTTACGACATTTTATCAACATTTAAGGGTTATTTATCGTCTGAATGAGATGAACGTGATAATGCCGGTGAAATGAGTCTGGGGTCCAGCACCGAAAGTTACCCAGCATTTGTCCATATTGGGTTGAGGGAAAACACAGGGAAAAACCTCAACCAGGTAACTTGCTCCGACCGGGAATCGAACCCGGGCCACCTGGTTTCGCGGCCAGACGCGCCAACCGTTACTCCACAGGTGTGGACGATGAAGTGTTTGTAGTCTTATTGTACAGTAGTGCCAAAAAAGAAAACCGGACCGACCCTTGTAGCTGATTTCAGAGCCTTGTTCACTCCAGAGCACGATAGACTGGTAACTAAACTTTTGTGGTTCGAATCCTGCCTGGGAAGGAAACTTTTATTTGTTCGTTATTCAAATTTATTCCCAATACTTTTCGATTGCTGGTAAAATTCATGTTCTGTGGATTATAAGTTAATTAAGTAATAAAATGTCGCTGCAATCGAGAAGTATTGGGAATAAATTTGAATAATGAACTAAAAAAAAAAATTCCTTCCCAGGCAGGATTCGAACCACGAAAGTCTTAGTTACCAGTCTATCGTGCTCTGGAGTGAACAAGGCTCTGAAATGAGCTACAAGGGTCGGTCCGATTTTTTTTGCCACTATTGTACATATTCAATTAATTAAACAGTTATTGAGGTCAATTTTTGACTCTCTCTCTCGTACATATTTTGTCTTCTTTTTTCGAACAATGTCCTCCTTTTTAAGCTTTATGTCCTCTTTTTTTTTTACCGATGTGAATCTGGTCAACCTAACCTGATGTCATAAAAATAAAATAGAGTCATAATACTTACTTACTGACTTTTAAGGAACCCGGAGGTTCATTGCCGCCCTCACATAAGTCCGCCATTGGTCCCTATCATGAGCAAGATTAATCTAGTCCCTACCATCATATCCCACCTCCCTCAATTCCATTTTAATATTATCTTCCCATCTACGTCTCGGCCTCTCCAAAGGTCTTTTCCCCTCTGGCCTCCCAACTAACACTCTATATGCATTTCTGGATTCGCCCACACGTGCTACATGTCCTGTCCATCTCAAACGTCTGGATTTAATGTTCCTAATTATGTCAGGTGAGGATACAATGCGTGCAGTTCTGTGTTGTGTAACTTTCTCCACTCTCCTGTAACTTCATCCCTCTTATCCCCAAATATTTTCCTAAGAACCTTATTCTCAAACACCCTTAATCTCTGTTCCCCTCTCAAAGTGATAGTCCAAGTTTCACAGCCATACAGAACAACTGGAAATATTACTGTTTTATAAATTCTAACTTTCAGACTTTTTGACAGCAGACTAGATGACAAAAGCCTCTCAACCGAATAATAACAGGCATTTCCCATATTTATTCCGCGTTTAATTTCCTCCCGAGTTTCATTTAGATTGTTACTGTTGCTCCAAGATATTTGAATTTTTCCACCTCTTCGAAGGATAGATCTCCAACTTTTATAGTTCCATTTCGTACAATAGTCTTTTCGGGATTTACTTCCAACCCTAACTAGAGTCATAATAAATTAATTATTAGACATGTTTGCTCATTATACTTTCGTCACCATCATGTGCATACAGATTAGACAGTTCTGCTTGTTCCATTTCCAGATCACATTAAATACATTTAAAAATGGTCAATCCATCGTCGTCTAGGCCACCTAACGTTTCCTCTTTGGTTTATAATCATTACAATATGTGGCCTCAGTGGTATTCGATCGCGGTCCATTCTAAGCACATAAACATGCCTTCTGTTTATATAGGGTGCTTATTCCTTGAATAAAGTACAATATAAAAGATCTATTACCATATTAGTCCCAAGTGAATATTTTCTCAGAATGTTCTCCTAAATGTTAACACTGTTTTACTCGAGAAGCAATATCCCTACAATTCTGATTTTTATTATTATCACTAGCCGTACCCGTGCGCTCCGCTGCACCTGTTAGAAATAAATATAAAGTAATTACATAATTAAAATAGGACGTTTGATCCAGGGAACAACTTTTACAACAGCGCAAGATAATCTGCTTCGCTCATTACCCAATTTTTTTTGCCATGCATTTATTGCATATATATTTCATGTATTTTAACACGATTCAATTAAGCATAGTTAAAATTTGAATTCTAAAATAATGGATTGCTAAGCTAACGTACTATTACTGCATACTAAATCAATACACTCTCGTTGTTCGTTAATTCTCTGAGATTAAAATGACTGTACATAAATATTATTTAAAAAAATACAGAAAACGAATGTACAAAATAGCCTATCAAATTTTCTGTGCATAAGAACTATTTTAATCTTACCTGTCCTCGATTTACTCACAAGTTACTGTAATAACATTATAGCATTATGTCCATCTAGAGAAACTACACTTTCCAATGGTGAAATAATAATTAATTATACAAATCGGTTAATTTAGCTTCTGATATTACTTCATACAAACACAGAAACATTCTCTGTAGGCAATGTTTAATAGCTTTCGATTGTTGATGTCCAAGGCCCCTGTTTCGATTGTTGTTGTCCAAGGCCCCTTATAGACGAAGTCATTTGTTCTTAATTCATTGCACCGTCTTAGATGGCGTTATTTTAATTTTAAAACTCATTTATCTCATTAAATATCAGTCCTATCAAAATTTTGTAAAGGATAAAACTTATCAGAAATTAGTTTTAAAGAAACTTCTGTTATGTAACATTTTTCACAAAAATCAATAATAAGCGAGATATTTCGATTTATTTAATTCAGGCCTCCTTATAACCCCACTTTTAAATAAAGTATTTTGAATGCAATATAGCCTAAAATCTAAGTTACAACGAACTTAATTTATATTCCAATTTTCATATAAATCGGTTCAGCCATTATAGCGTGAAAAGGTAACAAACATACAGACAGACATACAAAACAAAAATTTAAAAAATGCGATTTTCGGTTTCAGGGTGGTTAATTACATATGTTAGGACGAATTATTTTTGGAAAATCGAAAATTACCAGAAAAATTTCGGCTACAGCTTTATTATTAGTATAGATTAGAGAACTGATAGGGAACGATTTATCTATCGATAATGAAACTAGCGAATGGTGAGTTCATATTTTGGTGAAATGAATCCGAAAATACGTCATTAAAATAGTTGACATCTATCTAAAAAAAAAAACATGTAGTGAAGAAAACGGTATTCGAACTCACATCACAGATCCATTGCTAGCGATGGCTTACAGGCCTACTGAAATGTTCTTATAAGATGTATGAAACTAGCCTACAGACTATTACATAATAGTGTGATTAAGTCTGAATAAAGTGGTTGAAGGTGATACCCCCAAAATTTCCTGGAGGGACGTGTATACATGTTTAACCAGACAGACGTATTAGCAGTCGTTGGAGAACGTCCTGTCAAGATGGAAATGAGATCATAACAAGATCTGATGAGAAAATGAGTTAAAATAGATATATCTTTAAGCAGGGTAATGTTAGGCAAATAAGAAAGTTAAGCTTGTGACAGCACATACACACTCATACTACTTATTTTGTGGCTTTTAAGGAACCCTGAGGTTCATTGCCGCCCTTACATAAGCCTGCCATTGGTCCCTATCCTGAGCAAGATTAATCCATTCTCTATCATCATATCTCACCTCCCTCAAATCCATTTTAATATTATCCTCCCATCTACGTCTCGGTCTCCCTAAAGGTCTTTTTCCCTCCGGCCTCCCAACTAACACTCTATATGCATTTGTGTATTCGCCCATACGTGCTACATGCCCTGCCCATCTCAAACGTCTGGATTTAATGTTCCTAATTATGTCAGGTGAAGAATACAATGCGTGCAGTTCTGTGTTGTGTAACTTTCTCCATTCTCCTGTAAATTCATCCCTCTTAGCCCCAAATATTTTCCTAAGCACCTTATTCTCAAACACCCTTAACCTGTGTTCCTCTCTCAAAGCGAGAGTCCAAGTTTCACAACCATACAGAACGACCAACCCCCAAGGTGGAGGACCATCCCTCATTGGCTGTCCGCGACTGCTTATTCAATATATTCACAGCTTCTCTACATATCTGGAGGCCGTCTCCTTGATGTGTGAAATGGACACACAAAATAAAATATGATGTTGTGTTAAAAAGAGTGGATGAACAAATAACAATGCAGAAACTGATCAGGAAGAGAAAACGAAATTGGTTGGATCACTGGCTAAGAAGAAACTGCCCACTGGAGGATGCACTTGAAGAAGTGGTGAACGGAAGAAAAGTTCGGAGCAGAAGATGATGCCAGATGATAGATAACATCAAGATATATGGACCGTATGCAGAGACAAAAAGGAAGGCAGAAAATAAGAAAGATTGGAGAATGCAACTGTGATAAAGACAATGGATGGGACATTGTTTGGCTCATTTCGAGCATTATGTTTTGCTATTAGATATATAAAAGAGATAGTAAATAGCAACACATTAAAAAAAATATATTCATATTTCCACTCGGTAATAAGTTTTGAAATGATATTCTGGGGAAATTTTACATATAGTAACAGTATATTCTACAGCATATACTACAAAAAAGAATAATAGTAGGGCCTAGGTGCCAAATCTAGAGAATCGTGTAGGACCGTTTTTAAAAAACTACGAATAATGCCCATGGCTTGTCAGTATATTTGTTCTTTGAAAACCCTTTCTTGTATGTAATCGTCAGAACTTCGTAACTAATTCAATAGTTCATAGCATAAACACTCGTCAAAAAATAACATTGATATTCCATCGGCAAGTCGTGCTGTCAGAAAGGAGTGCGTTATATGGCAGTAAAAGTTTTAATAGTCTCCCTATGGGTATGAAAAATAAACTCGAAACATAAAATTGTTCAAGGCCAAATTAAAGAAGTACCTAATTTCTCACGCATTCTATTCTGTAAGTGAATTTATGACATTGAAAAATACTGCATGAATATTTCGTCTTGTATTAATATCGATACTAACCCCTTGTGTTATACTGGTATATTGTAAAACTCTTCTATAGTTATTTCAACTAGTCTGTGATATGATTGAGAGTTTGTAGTACTATTAAGATTTTTTTGACATGTTCATATTGTAGCTGTGAAGCGATGTACGAATACCATGGGATGTAAATAAATACAATAAAATAGAATCTGTTTTAAGGTTAGTAGTATTAGTTAGAAATAGTATTTTGTTAGTTTTATGGCCTACTTAACACTATCTTACATGCTTATTTGTCTCAAGTTTTAAATCTATGAAACAAATTTAATAATAGTATAAAAAAAAAACGAAACAAGTGAATGTGTAAAATTTCTACACATTCATACCTAAAATGTAGGTTAAGGTTGCGTATATCGCACCACTTTAGCATTTTTAATTTTTATTGAACAATACAATTTTATTTTCTGCATTCCTTTACAGAAATACATTCCCAGAACATTTACCTTTCATGTAAAAAAGAATTCTTGAATTTGATTTAATATTTTTGAAGTAGAATCACATTTTCGAAACACTTGTCAGTGGTGCCATTTAGGCAATTAGTTTCCTAAATAGCACCTGCGGTTTCTTAAATCGCACCTCTTTAACTGCTGGGAACAGGATGAAGGAAAGATTTTAATATTGAACATATTGAAGAGTATTTAATATGAATAATGTAATAAATTAAAATTGTAAGTTTATTGAAATTAATGAAAGAGAGTAACGCATCTTCAAATGAAATTGAAAAAATAGAGCATAAATTACCTAACATTTAAATTTCCTGAATGCGTTTTTTATTGTTACACATTTTCCATGTGCTTCATCAGACAGTTCAAACTGTAAACTGCGTCACCTTTTCTCCACGATTATCTCGAAGCCACCTAAGAACTGCTTCATGATTTAGCTGTCTGAAATGGTTTGAAGATAGAAACATCTAAAGGCTGGGCCTCTGAGTATTATGACGAGGAAGCTGAAATAGGAGCACATCATTTTCCCGAGATAATCTAGCTTCTAAATTTTTGGAATGGTTCGTATAGGTAGACATGCAGAAGCAGCATTTTTTTTCCTTTGGCGGGTTTGAGTGGCAAATAAAATGTCTGAGCTATTCGACAAATAGTTCACTGTTGATGTAACCTGAATCAGAGCAAACAAATAACGATCCTGGAAGAACACCAGCTGATAATGTAGGATGCACTGTTTGACGTTTAAAAATTTTCATAGGTAGCACAAAATATCTGGTGCGCTTGTACAACACACACTTATTGTATTAACGCCCTTTTCACCACTTGATATTGCACCCACATGATGCATTCCTCGTTCAGTTAAAATTTTTGGACCTTCTTTTGTACGGCTAGAATAAATTGCTACAATTGCTCATATCGCACCGGTGCGAATTAGGCACCTACAAAGTGGTGCGAATTAAGAAACTACGTCATAAGTTATTATTTCCTTCATTCTAGCCTATAATCACCACATGTTCGAAAATCCTACTAAGTTAAATGTTCTTTAATATTTCTTTTAACCAATAACATCTTAAGATTATGGATTCCTTTGCATAAAAATCCGTTATTTAGTTACAAAATGTTAGCTAAATATACATCCACCTGAGCGATTATATTAAATACTCTATCACCACGTTGCTAGCACAAAGAAGTGGTAGAAATCAAGTGACATGGTGGAAGTTCATATGGTAGATTGTAACAATACCACTAGATGCTACACTACTACAGTGACTTGTTTTAAACTAGCAGTGGTGCCATTTGGGAAGCGGTGCGATTTATGCTACTCTACCCTAATAGAGATTCGGAATATGTAAGAGTTAAAATATTGTGTCATTTAAAAATGTGAAATGTGATACAGGTTTTAAGAAGATAAAAAGTAAAAACATATAAGGAATATATAAATAATATGACGAAGACATAAAGACTCTGAAAAAATATAAAAAATACGCGGAAGCTATAAAAAATGTGACGAAAATATGATCATTATGAAGAAGATATGAAGAATGTGAGGAAGATCTAAGGGAGGAGAAAATGTCAAAGAATAAGAGGAAGATATAAAATTGAAGAATATTTAAAGATATTGAGGAAGATATAAAGACGATGAGGAATTTGTGGAATATAAAAAGGAATGTGAAGAAGTCATTAAGGATTTGACTGTAAGGAAGTTATGGAAAGGCAAAATATATACAGTGAATCAAATAGGAAGAGTGTACGAAATCAATGAAGAAGGTAAGAAGATCCAAAGAATACAGGTGACAAAGATATAAACAAGGTGAGAAAGAAGTCAAGTAAACGGAGATATGTAGAACCTACAGAAGATAAAGAATTTTAAGGACATAAAAATTCTGAAAGGTATATAGAAGATGGATATGATATAAAATGGCGGAGAAGATAGAATGAAAGACGTGAAGAAGAAATAATGAAGTTGAAGTAACAGAAAGTGTGAAAAATGAAAATAAGAAATGATTAAGAATAAAGAACGAAGAAGGTGAAGAAACGAAGAAGAAATAAAATATGGAAAGAATTTAATAAAAATGAGAAACAATAACAGCAAAAACAAAGATCTATGAAATAAAAAAGAGGTAATATTTAGTATAAGACATGAAGGAGAGGACGATGATGATAGCGAGATTCTGTTGACTTAATTTTTAAGTAAATTACGAACTGTTCCCCACGAAGTGATGAGTGTTCCCAACACCATCGAATTCCTTGATGTTCTGAAAGTGTCACATATTTGACATTCTTCTTCGAGGTTTACACTTTCTGCGCGTTATCTTTTGTTCCTTCATAACATAAAGCAAGTTGAGCTTTACGTTGCAAACTTTGTCTGCAAACTTCACATCAAATCTAATACGAGATCACACGAGTGGTTTATGCAGACATTATGAGATGCGTAAAAAAAATAAATATTTTACGTGGGACAAATGCTTATTCCCTCTTCTTACCGCTTAAGTGACATTTCACCTAAATTGCACTGTTAATTATTGTTTTTAAATATTTCCAAAAATTAAGTAAACTCTACAACTCCACTAAAGTTACTGCATTTGTGATGCAAGTAACATTAAGCAAACCGTGAAAAAATCAACAAGATTCCAGACTCATCATAGACTGGGGGAAAAAAAGACAGACGTATATCACGGCCTACTGGAGTATAGTAAACACAGAAAACATTTTAAAGCAACATTGTTGAAGATAGATATTTTTGTTTTGCAAATTTGCCGTCATTGAACAGAAACCAAGATGGAGATTTCATTGCAACTAATTAGAAATTCCTCTTTCAGGTATGTAATAAACGATCTTCGCACAAAATAATGTACGATATATGAGCGGTATGTTTTCTTTCAATTCTCGGAAATTAAAAAAGCTCAACTACGTTTCGCTTTTTCAAACTTTTCCTCGAACATCAAAACTTCAACATACCGCTCTTGTAACGCATATTACTATTTCATATCATTGGATAATTTTCAATTTTTCTAGACCACCTAAACAACATGGTTGAAAATAATAAGACTAAGATAAAAAACGAGATGAAGGACAAAATGAAAAACAGATTAGAAAAGGGCTCGAGGACAAGAGCATGGAAAAAAGTGAAGAAAAAAATTAAAACAGGATGAAGGCAATAAAATGAAAAACAAAGTGAAGAGAAATTAAAGAACAAGTTATACAACAAGACGGAAAAGTACTAGAGATGAAAACACCAATATAAAAGCAACAAAGGAAGGAAATACATTAGATAAAGTGAAGAACAATTTTATTATCGAACAAGATGGAGTACAACATGAGAAAAAGAAGGCCGAAGATAACTTGAAGATATGAAGAAAATGAGAGACAGAGATATGAAAAACAAGTGAAGAACGAGTTAGGGAAAAACAACTGAAGAACGAGTTAGGGAAAAACAACTGAAGAACGAGTTAGAGAATAAGTAAAATAAGGAAGTGAAAAACAAATTAAAGATAACAATATGGAGAATAAGAAAACGAACACCATGAAGATCGAGAAGAAAGTGTTAAAAAATATCCCACAAAATATCAATCAGTGTAAATTCATTTTGAGATATATTTTGCCCAATATTATTCTATTATCATTTCCCGCTATACTGATGCGTCTGTTCGAATATAAGTATCTCCTAACGGAAATAGGGCGATAATTTTCGTATCAATTTCTAGAAACCGTGACACGTTTTAAAGTCTAATCTAAAGTTATATTCCCACTTGATAGAAAGTTACCATGGAAACTACCAGTCTCAGCGAGATTGAAACTCTTCCCCATATCCTTGGCTTCTGCCCCTATAGTGAGGCCCTTCGCAACATCCGTCACCATGCTGTCCGTTCTATGCTGGCCGAGGCACTGAAGGAAGTAGGGTTTACAGTCCATAAAGAGCTGCAGGGACTAGCCACACAAGGAAATGTTCGGCTAATTGATATCATTGCCATTAAGAACAACTCGGCATACATTCTCGATCCCACCGTCAGATTTGAGACACATGCAGATCAACCGCATGAGGTGGACAGTGAAAAGAAACGGATCTATGAACCAACAATCCCGTTCTATAAAGATAAATATAGCCTGTCCCACATTGATGTAATAGGTCTGATAGTGGAAGCACGAGGTACCATACCCTCCTTCTTTGCCAACAAATGTAAAAACCTGGGCCTAACACACAGTATTGTGAAGGAAATAGCCATTAGTGCCCTCAAAGGATCGGTTCAGATATTGAGAAATCATTTGTATGGGAGTGATAATGGAAATTTCAAGTTATCTTAACCGATGGCTGTTGATTGGTTTAGATATCAATGCCAATAAATCCGTACTATTATTTTTCTCGTGGTATATGGCATTCAAATCATTCTAACATATCTGATAATATTTTTTCCCCCCTTTCTTAACTGTAAATGGCACATTGGGCACATTTTGTATATTCGATTCCCTAACCGTTTCAAATGTTTATCATTTTACCTTTTAGGTGTGTTTCCAAATTATATTATGTAATACGATTTGTCAAACCTGGCAACCTTTTCATAAGGGGAGCTAAATTTATTTTTTATACCGGCATACTTTTAAATTATTGTTGTTTAGTCAACTCCCCGAAGTCATGTCTGAACCTCACAAGTGATACCAACAAGACACCACTTATGAGGCAACTAGGCCAGGAGATAATGGGGTAGAATGGCTAGTTCTTTCCTCCTCCAATGTATACATCACCGATTAGCTACATATTACACTAATCAGACTTCAGGTGCATACAAACAATTGTACATATGACACATATAGTCAAGTGAGATGTACTGCCTGATAATAGATGTAGGGGAACATGGGGCAGGACGGGGTAGTTAATGTTTGAATGTTTTTATTTGGTATCAAATAATGTAAATGTATGGGTTTTATGACATATATGCTTTTATTACACTGTAAACAAGTAAAAAAAAAAATATGCACTTCGAGTGAAATCCGGTCATTATAACCTTAAAATAAATTAGTTTCTCGAAATGTGTGTTTTGCCCCGTTCTGCCCCACGTATGGGGCAGAATGGGGTATTTATTTTTCTTTTAATAATTAAATGGCAAAAGTGAGAAAAAATTATATACTGAAAGTGTGAATACTACAACATTTTACAAGTTTACTTGAGAAAAAAATCATTTGCAAAATACGCAAATGTGCGTGGCATCCTCGTCTTCACTGTCTACTCCTGTGCAACAATTGTGAGCCCATTTCAGACATGATACTCATCTAATCCAACCTTCTTCTGACAAACAACAGAACGAACAACCCATTACAGGAGGTGAAATGTAATTAAATGTGACGTGGGGCAGGACGTACTGCCCTGTTATTCCCCACCCCGTTTTGCCCCATAGTCACAATTTCTAAGTTATGAGGTATTGTCAGGAAAAATAACGCACGAAATTTAAGAAAGTTTCGGAATTAAAAGCCAGGTAAGCACTCTATAATATGACATTAAAATAGATTATCTAAATAAATCTCATTTCTACTTATGTGTGACAAGAGAACACTTTAAAGTTGCAAATGAATGATTCAATATGATGCAGCAACCGAATAACATACAACAGATGCAAGGAATAGCAGTAAGTGTTGTGTGATGATATATTTACATGAGTTGACGAAGTTCTAAAAAAAATCGGTACATTGCACTACTTGTTGGGAAGATAGAGGCTATACCCCGTCCTGCCCCATATTCCCCTACATATCAGCCAGAACCTCAATCAGAGGTAACTTTTAAATGAAAGGCATGAAATATTGTCTATCTCATTTTTAATTTGTATTATTATTTCTTATAAGTTTACTTGCGTCATTTATGCCTCGAAAAGAGTAGATCGGGGTGCAGGCGGAGCAAGACAGCGTAAGGAAGAAGACTCGTGGAGGAGGGGGAGGTTTCGCAAAGAGTCTGTGATGGATTGTCTGGTTGGCTGGAAGAAAGCCTGCATCAAGATATATCGCCTGGAACTGCCGCCAGGGGATGTTGCGATAGCTTAGTTCAGTATCTATCTACTTTCTCCCCAAGTTTACATCGTCCTCGTCTTGCAACAAGAAATGTCTAAGTCACCCTAAATTTAAGTATAGTTACCATAAATTCCTCCCGCCGTTTTACAACATAACAGCCCTCTAAACTAGTTAGGAATATCGAGATATATTTGGCCTCTATAATATTTTATAATAGCAAACTTTCATATTAAGTAAAGTAGGCCTATATAATTAAGAGCTCTATGTAGCTATGAATATTTGATACTCAGTAGACTTAATAAAATAAATGTCAGGACAACAGACTTTAACCCTGAAACACAGACTTCTCGTCTGTCAGGCGACTGAGATTAAAACTGATTAAAAAGACTGAATTTTTCTATAATTGTGTTATTTATTACTTTATGCTCGACCATGCCGAAATGTAGTAATTATACACCTTATAGCAGCCCTTTAATGCACCTCGTTAAAGTACACCTATTCATTATAATTCAGTTGTTGAGCCAATGAGAAATCACCTTTGTACTGATTGTACCATTATAAAACCGCAAGTATCGATTATTCTCGGATATACAATCGAAAGACAATTAGCGAAAAGTCACGGAGGCTGGAAATCCAATATGGTCGCAGAAGGTTATGTTCTGTTACTATAATAATTAGCGTTAGTTGTAAATAATATTCAAATAAATTCAATTTATCATCTCGTTTTTCAATTCTAAATCAATTTCAAGGTTATATCAAGCCTAATGTTCATGTTATTCTCTAGATTATATCAAGGTCAATGACATTCGTGTTTCGGAAAAAATCAATACTTTCGCGTCTGTGCACATCTCACAATTCAGGTCAGTTCCACTCCTCACTTACATAACCATAACATGAATACTTCTGAATAATTTCAAGTTAGAAATGTGGTCGAGCATAAAAAGTCGTAAGAAACTTGGCTATAATGGTAATTTTCATACGAGCGTCTTAATTACTATCATTATAGGCTCGTTGCATAATGTACTAATCTTTGATTGCAAAATATCTATTCACAAAACCAAAATTTATGGCATTCAGAGAGAAATTACTAGTAAGATCTAAAAATAGTGTTAAGAATTCACCAATATTGAACAAGTCTCGGATATTAGTTATGGAAAAGACGAAGTCATCAATATAAAACTATCAAAATTTCAAGATATAAGCGGAACTATCAAAAGAACTTTAGAAAGAAGGATGAGACAAGAAACAAAGCTAAAATTGTACAAAAAAACCTTAGCAGTACCCACCCTGCTTTTTGGGAGTGAAACATGGGTAATGGGAACAAAAGAAAGGAACAGGATACGGGCTGCAGAGATGAAGTATTTAGGATATGTGAAAGGATGCAACAAAAAATGTCTAAGTCACCCTAAATTTAAGTATAGTTATCATAAATTCCTCCCACCGTTTTACAACATAACAGCCCTCTAAATTAGTTAGGAATATCGAGATATCTTTGGCTTGTATTATATTTTATAACAGCAAACCTTCATATTAAGTAAAGTAGGCCTACATAATTATGAGCTCTATGTAGCTATGAATATTTGATATTCAATAGACTTAATAAAATAAATGTCAGGACAACAGACTTCAACCCTGAAACACAGACCTCTCTTCTGTGAGGCTACTCAGATTAAAAATGATTAAAAAGGCTGAATTTTTCTATAATTGTGTTATTTATTACTATCTTTGATTGCAAAATATCTATTCACAAAACCTAAGTTATGGCATCCAGAGAGAAATTACCAGTAAGATCTAAAATAGTGTTAAGAATTCACCAATATTGAACCAGTCTCGAATATTAGTTATGGAAAAGACGAGGTCATCAATATAAAAGTATCAACATTTCAAGATATAAGCGGAACTATCAAAAGACCTTCAGAAAGAAAGATGAGACAAGAAACAAAGCTAAAATTGTACGAAACTTTAGCAGTACCCATCCTGCTTTTTGGGAGTGAAACATGGGGAATGGGAACAAAAGAAAGGAACAGGGTACGGGCTGCAGTCCACACCTGTGGAGTAACGGTCAGCGCGTCTGGCTGCGAAACCAGGTGGCCCGGGTTCGAATCCCGGTCGGGGCAAGTTACCTGGTTGAGGTTTTTTCCGGGGTTTTCCCTCAGCCTAATACGAGCAAATGCTGGGTAACTTTCGGTGCTGGACCCTGGACTCATTTCACCGGCATTATTACCTTCATGTCATTCAGACGCTAAATAACCTAGATGTTGATACAGCGTCGTAAAATAACCCAATAAAATAAAAAAAAAGATACGGGCTGCAGAGATGAAGTATTTAGGATATGTGAAAGGATGCAACACGAAATGTCTAAGTAACCCTAAATTTAAGTATAGTTACCATAATTTCCTCCCCCCGTTTTACAACATAATAGCTCTCTAAATTAGTTAGGAATATCGAGATATCTTTGGCCTGTAAAATATTTTATAACAGCAAACTTTCATATTAAGTAAAGTAGGCCTACATAATTATGAGCTCTATGTAACTATGAATATTTGATATTCAATAGACTTAATAAAATAAATGTCAGGACAGCAGACTTCAACCCTGAAACACAGACCTCTCGTCTGTGAGGCGATTGACATTAAAAATTATTAAAAAGGCTGAATTTTGCTATAATTGTATTATTTATTACTATCTTTGATTGCAAAATATCTATTCACAAAACCAAAGTTATGGCATTCAGAGAGAAATTACCAGTAAGATCTAAAATAGTGTTAAGAATTCACCAATATTGGACAAGTCTCGGATATTAGTTATGGAAAAAACGAGGTCATCAATATAAAAGTATCAACATTTCAAAATATAAGTGGAACTATCAAAAGAACTTTAGAAAGAAAGATAAGACAAGAAAGAAAACTAAAATTGTATAAAATTTCAGCAGTACCCACCCTGCTTTTTGGGAGTGAAACATGGGTAATACGAACAAAAGAAAGGTACAGGATACGGGCTGCAGAGATGATGTATTTAGGATATGTGAAAGGATGCACGATGAAGGATTGAATCAAGAATATGGATATACGTCAAGAACTATATAATGTTGTGTAATATACAGGTTGTAAGGGACATACGTGCCATTATTTTAACTGATGATTGTTCATGTCATAAGAAAGGTAAAATGTCAATATAATTTTTTTTCTAATTGCAATATTTAACTACTTATTAAAGTTTACAATATTAGGTGTTTGGCAACGTTGCTGGATGGGAAGGAGGGGTTTACAAGTACACGGTACAGTTCCAGCGGGTACAGACATACCGGTACAAAACAGATACTCTGTTCTAATGCAGGGGAAGACCAGAACAATACTGTTATTTATATAAAACAAGCAGCAAATAGAAATTTCCAATCTCATTAATAGAACATAATGTTAAATTTATATTTTATTCAAAAACATTACTCCATTTTTATTGTACGTTTAAAAATAAACAATTATGGTTTACTGCACAAAATCACACCAACGTTTTCTAATGCAAAATTTTAATCTTTCCCGCTTTCTGGTTGTGTGATTTTCGGAACGGGGTAAGACACTCCCGGTTTCTAATAATCGTTGAGAAACTGCTACAAAAGTTTGCCGATTAGATAACCTTCTTTGCGGAAAACGTCGACGGTACATCCTTTTGCCGCACTGAATTACGACGACTTTCTCCATAAATTAATAACATATGATATTCCTAAACTGTGAACGACATTGTACATTGTTTATCGAATACCTGTACTGAACTGCCATCCTCTCGGCAGGAGACATGGAGCTTGAACTCAGCTGATCGGTACGTCTGCGCAGACTACTGTCAGCAGCATGAATTCTGCTGAACACGTTGCCTCGTCTCTCACGCCAGAATATTAACAAATTTAAGCATGCATTATTATTTAATTTCACGAAAACGTAACAGAACACACAAATATTTATTTAAATTAATATTAACTCTTTGCTATAGTCGCGACGCTGTTATTCCCGGCATGACCCCTTCTCTTTGCTTACGTCTTAGGAAGTGAAGGCTCTATATAGTCTAGGTAGGTAGTATCGTTCGCCATTTTTGTTCTTTCGTTGCCGAGATACCAGACGAGGGATCTATTTGCCACACCGTTAAACATTATCATGTAGTAGCTCCTATGATAATAAATCAAATGCACTGTAATTCAGCAAATAACTGAGCGGAAAATAACGTTCTCGTGTGCTTTCTGCGAACGCCAACGAAAGTGCAAAAATGGCGGGCGATTATATATTAAGTATTTATCCAGCTTAGGAAATGCTTAACATCTTCATCAGCGAATCACAAGACGCACACGTTTAAATGTAGCCGACCTGCAACGTGATTGGTTGCCGGAAATTAGAGCGACGGGACTATAGATAAGTCATACCTACTTATGCAATTGTTTTCGTAATTTTACCAACGATATAATAAGTATAACGCAAACAAAATAAGAAAAGACTTTTTTTTTTCTCGGAAAACTATTTTTTGATCCTGTAGACCGTTCCCGAAGACTGTAAATAGAACGGCATTTATACTTCTTACACCCTGTATTTTGCACATATCAAAGTATATTATAGAGCAAAATATTTTTGTGCGAGATCGTACGTATTTGCTTGTTGTCCGCACAGAACCAATACGCGGTAAGTGTGAAATACCACATTCAGTATTCCCAACGTAACACACATAATTTCCCTCTTCTTACCGCTTAAGCGCGACATTCATTTTACTGCTTTAGGCTTTTAACATATTATTTTTAGAAACGTTTAACATAGTAATAATTATAAATTGGAAACTTACCACTGCAATTTCACCTAAATTGCACTCTTAATTATTGTTTTTAAATATTTGCAAAAATTAAGTAAAGTCTACTACTCCACGAAACTTATTGCATTCCTGATACAAGTATCATTAAGGAAGCCGTGAAAAAATCAACAAGATTCCAGATGCCGATGTTATTACTGCAATACGTTATATAAATAATATTGTTAAAACATTAAAATGAAAAAATAAATCATTACATAACCTTACCGTTTGTTTTAAGTTCGCATTTATAGACTGGGGGGAAAAAAAGACAGACGTATATCACGGCCTGCTGGAGTATAGTAAACACAGAAAACATTATAGCAACAATGTTGAAGAAAGATATGTTGGTTTTCCGAAGTTGCCGTCATTAAACAGAAACCAACATGGAGATTTCATTGCAACTAATTAGAAATTCGTCTTTCAGGTATGTAATAAATGATCTTCGCACAAAATAATGTACGATACGCGAGCGGTATGTTTGTTTTCATATTCTCGGAAATTAAAAAAGCTCAACTACTTTTCGCTTTTTCAATCTTTTCCTCGAACATGAAAACATCAACATACCGCTCTTGTAACGTATATTACTATTATTTTAATTCACTATCCTCGTCCCTTAAATTATCGAAGTCTAACTATTAAATAAATAAATCCCCATACCTACTTGCTCATTTTTTATGACCGTCAAGTGGGTTTAATAATATTGACACGTTTCTTCTCAGCCTTGTATTTCAACTGATGCAACCTTTCCCCAATTCATCCCCCTGTTACTTATTTAAAACCCTACAACCAGTATTTTTGAGTGGCATACATAACAACTACAGTCCTCCAATATGAATGTCGTCCACCTGTCCTGATTTAACGTTTCTTGACAGTTCCCTGGAAACAAGAACATTCCTTCTCCAGTTTAACGCATGCTGGAGAACAATGCTAACACCGATTCCATTGTGTTACATATTTTTCCAGTCAAGAGTTTGCCGGGGCAGTGCGTGATTGGCGGATGCGTCCTTCAGCACTCTAATTCTCCAATGGAGGACGGACTTGATCGCATAATATGCTTGTCTCTGTACAACAGAGGGCTGCAAATTTAAGTACCCTTCTGAACAACACCGCTCTCTACTTACATATTCACGCAGGCTAGCGGGCGATGTCTGGTAGGAGAGATAATAGCTGTGGATCATTCTTTTTTCTGCCAACTAATTCCCTAAGCGTCACTGCTGGGTTTGTGTTTCAATAATATACGGCGAAACACGGCTCCAGCATTTCAAATTACTTACGATTTGTTTAGATCCTGATGGTTATTCCAATATATATTATTGTTAATCACAGGTGTAAATAATCAATTAACTCGGCGACAGGACGAACTGTCATTAATGAATAATACTGTGCTAGCACTGTTTACTTCAATCGATCAATGCGTTGCACAAATTTGAAGTGACAAGAGAGAAAATCGTCTTTTATAGAACATACGTGTATAAAATATGACCACTGTTCATTCTACGTAAAGCAGAAAGAGTACTTTGGAATATATTACTGGAAGTATCGCAGGATTATCAATAATTAACCAAGAAGACCTGTAGAAAGACTAATTGAGAATTGTATAATAATAATAATAATAATAATAATAATAATAATAATAATAATAATAATAATAATAGTAATAATAGTAACAATAATAATAACAGTAATAATAACAGTAATAATAATAATAATAATAATAATAGTAATAATAATAGTAATAATAGTAATAATAATAATAATAATTGTTATTATTATTATTATACTAATAAGAATAGTAATAGTAATAATGATAGTAATAACGATAGTCTAGTAATAATAATAATAGTAGTAATAATAATAACAATAATAATAATTGTAATAATAATAATAATAATAATAATAATACAAATCATAATAATAATAGCAGTAGTAGTAATAATAATATAATAGATTTAATAAACACATTGTGTATATCGAGCATTGTGAATATGTCGTACACAGTTCTTTAGTAATAATAATAGTAACAATAGTAATAATAATAATAGATGGGAAGATAATATTAAAATGGATTTGAGGGAGGTGGGATATTGTGATAGAGAATGGATTAATCTTGCTCAGGATAGGGACCAATGGCGGGCTTATGTAAGGGCGACAATGAACCTCCGGGTTCCTTAAAAGCCTGTAAGTAAGTAAGTAAGTAAGTAAGTAAGTAAGTAAGTAAGTAACTAAGTAAGTAAGTAATAATAATTTATTTAATATATTATTATTATTATTATTATTATTATTATTATTATTATTATTATTATTATTGTTATTAGTAGAAGTAGTAATAGTAGTAGTAGTAATATTAATAGCAGTAATAATAATTTACTTATTAATTATTTTATTTACTTATGCTTAATGTGCTGTACAACAGCCATTGGCCAATTACAGTTCAGCACAAAGACATATAACAAAAACTATAGCAATGATATAAATTACAATAAAAGTACAATGAATCACTAAAATAATGGCAGTTAAATGGGATGATAATTGCAAATGAAAGAATGGAATCATATAAATAGTATTACAAAGGCATACAAGATGAAGAGAATATTATAATACATATCTAAACAAAAGGCATAAATTAATAACAATTGACATAAAACTCAAAAAGTATATGCTACACATTAAATGGGTCCAAGTTCAATCCATGCAAATTAGCATATTTTATACATCTGCTGACCGGAGAGAATGATTTAGAATTCCTATTATAAAACATTTTATGAAATCTTAAACCCTTAGCAGGAATACGAAGACTGATATTGCTTAGGAAAGATGCACAATCAATATCACCCTTAATGTCTTTACAAAAATATAAATAATCAAGAACTTGACGTCTGGCAAATAACCTGCAACAATTAAAATATTTAGAGTTAATCTCATATTTATAATCATCAGAATTTGGTAAAAATCTATAAGAACACAAGGAAATAATAACAATAACAATAACAATAATAATAATAATAATAATAATAATAATAATAATAATAATAATTTGGTTCGGTTATTTAACGAAGCTTTATCAACTAATAGCCTATTTGGCATCGATGAAATTGGCGACAGCGAGACATCTTAAGTTCTCGGTAAAAAGGAAGTAACACAGAAATTGGTGGTTTTAAGTTATGAAAATATAACATGTACTTCTTTAATAATAATTCTTTATTTATGCTGGCAGAGTTAAGGCCATAGGGCCTTCTGTTACACTCTACCAGGTCACAAAGTATCCTATACAAGCAGTTAAAATTTAACAAAAAGTTAAAAAACAGAATACTAACATATTACAAAAAAAAATAATAGCATAATAAAATCGACAATAAAAAACATGAAAATAATACAATAAAGAAAGTAAAATACATTGGAATATAGTAAAAGCAACTCATTTAGTACAAATGGTTAATATGAAAACGTAAGGTAGAATATAACAAAATGGAATGTGATAAAATAATAATAAAAATGAAAAGAAATACGGATATTAAATAAAATTCACAATAAAAAGGCTATGCCAATAAATTAATCGGCTGATAAAGAGAACAAAAAGGGGAAAGGAAGGAAAGAAATATATAGCCTATATTTTTAGAAAACTATCGCAGAGAAAAGGGCTTATAACTAAAAGGAATCTGAATTGAAAAATTGCAATTTTAATTTATTTTTGAAACTAGACAATGTCCGACAGTCTCTGACATGTTGGGGTAGAGAGTTCCAGAGATGAGCTGCAGAGACTTGATGGTCTCAGATGGTATAAAGAGCATATATCTTCTATAATGCTTAAGAGCGTCAGATTCCCAGCCCATCATAGTGTAATGATATTGGTCCTCATTTCTATCTTACTTTTTGTTGTACTGAAAAATTGAAATTTATGAATTACGCCTTTTTACTGCACACCATAGATATTTGATGAGATGGGACTGACGAATAGTGATCGGATTACCTGATATTCGGCTTACAGTTGGGAAAAACCACTTAAATTGCAGCCAGATAATAATAATCCCAAGCGGGAATCGAGCCCACGCACTAACGTGGCTCCCAAAAAGCAGGCAAACGGGTTGCCTCCTGAGCTACGCAGAGAACAATAATTCATTCAATGCTCTACCCGAAGTCTTTCACTGCAAACACAGTATTCTCCAATCTTTTCTATTTCTGCCTTCCTCTTTGTCTCCGCATATGATCCATATATCTTAATGTCCATCACCCGATTTCTTCTTTTGCCACGAACTCTTCTTCCGTTCACCATTTCTTCCAGTGCATCCTTCAGTAGCAGAAGATGCTATGAAAAGCTTCCTTTGTCATTGTTATCCTCCTTTTCACTTCCTGGCAGCAGCTCATGATATTGCTTATAGTATACCCCAAGTATTTGAAGCTGTCCACTTGGTCTACTGCCTTATTTAGAATTCGCAAATTATCTTCTTTACTTTTATTCCTATGGTCATGCTCTTCGTATTGTTGCATTTATCTTCACCCCATATTGATCAAAGCTGTCATTTAGCTCCAGTAGCATATCCCTTAGTATTATCTCGGGCTCACATCCTGGTTGGAACAAGTTAGCTGGTTGAAGTTTTTCCGGGATTTTCCTTCAACCCAATAAGAGAAAATGCTGGGTCACTTGGACCCTAGATTCATTTCGCTGACATTATCACCTTCATCTCATTCAGACTCTACATAACCGTAATAATTGGTAAAACGTTGTAAAATAACAAATTATAAAAAACAAAAACAAATTCAAATCAAGTCCCATAAAGGGTTTTCAGTACAATGTTGCTTTGTAACATACAGAATTCTTTCTAAATGAAATATATAAAATTATAAACACGGAAGCAAAATTTCTGGAAAATATGAAAATTTGCAGTGAAATAAAAAAAACACAGATAAAAATAAAATAGACTGAGAAAATTCAACTGTAATTTGAATTGAAGTACAAGCGTCGCCGTAAAATGTGCAGAGAACCCTCCAAAGCTATCATAGAAATTTCCATAATTGTTGTTGTTTTTGGCACCCCAAATTTATGACAGAATGACACGAATTGTTTTGTTATTGGTGTAATAAGAATAATGATCGACAATCCACAGTAACAAATATAATATTATCTCTTCACGATACCAACAATCAGTTTTATAAATTTACTAGTGGCTTGTGCAGCAAATGCTGCAAACTAAGTCCATAAGAAGTTCAAATAAAACTTGTTCAGATTTATTTTCAATGGAGAATACCAGACATTTTGAAAGTTATTTGCTTCCATAATAGTGAAACATACTTCGTCTGAATATTTTTATACCAAATACTTTTCCTTGAACCTATCCGTCTTGTGTTCTTGAGTTTCCTACAACAAAATATGCTTGGCAGCGATCACAAATCCAATCCATTAAACCAAAGAAATATGAAATTAATTTTGATGTAGTTTAAAGACGCAGCTAAAATAGGAAGCATGACTCAATTACTACCAATGAAAATTAGAGAATCAGATATATAAATAAAAAAGACCCACATCACTTGATTAATAACTATAAAATTATTTCATTTTAATAATAATATTGTTACTTTACGTAAGTTTTATAGTTTTCAGTAACATATACAGTATATAGCCGTTATTCAGTAAATTATAGAAATGAAGTTCTAATATAAAATATTCTTTCACTGCGTCTACTTATATAAAACCCAAAAAAATTTCACTTTCATATCATCAATATAGCATTATGTGTCGCATTAACTATAATAATATTTCATTTTTAATGACAATGTCATCAAACATTTTTAAGTTTTGTAGATCTTAATATTCAATACACAGCTGTACTAGGAAAACTATAGACCAGAGAATCACACCTGTAAATTATTTTTATACGTTACCAAAAAAATTACACAAATGAAGATCGACATATTTCCATTATGGTGTGAAAGAATCTGAGCCATCTGAACTCTAAATATGTCAGGAATCCTGCAATCCTGCAATATTCGTGTTTTATTGTTTATTGTAGAGTGTGTTTGGTTTTATTCTGAAATGCAATTAATTTGTTCTCAAAATTGACGTCAGATGGATTTTGGAAAATAGGAAAATGATTTAGGAAAATTGGCATTTCACTGAAAACTACTATTTTTCTGAAAAACTTTGGGTTCCAAGCTTCAAAATGAGGGGTCATTTATTAAAATCCGTTCAGCCGCTTTACCGTAATTTCCATTCCAGTTCAAATTATATATATATATATATATATATATATATATATATATTTAGCTCGTTCTCATAGAAGTTGTCAAGTAGCATTTTCAATTGATTGCTTTCATATTTTCAAATCTTGCTGTTACAGTTTTATGCTACACGTGTTTGTTATTGTAGGAGAAAGAAATTTGAGTGAGGAACAGTCAGTTATTGTCGGGTGACATAAGGTATAAGACCGGTTAGCTAGAATGACTAAATTCAGTAAACCATTGAAAAGTAGATAAACTTCATGCTTATGTTAGTGAATTTGGTGCCCATGTTTTTTCAACCTATGGAACATTTTTTTTTATGCAAGTTTTGTGAAAAGACAGTTAATCACGGGGGAAAAAAAGTATTTTATAAGTCAACATGTGTCAACTACGAAGTAAAAATGTGATTTATATTGAATAATTTAATTTAATTGCTAAAACTAGCCGTACCCGTGCGCTCCGCTGAATCCGTTAGAAATACATATAAAGCAATTACATAATTAAAATAGGACATTTGATCCAGGGAACATTCGTGTTTGATAGAAGGATAAATCGTTTATTATGTTACTTAATTTAAATTGTATTTAAATAATTAAAATGCGATCATTTTGGTCCAGAGACACTCATTTGGTGCAATGACAATTCCTTTAACATGTTTCTTAATTTTTATTACATGCATCCATACTTTAATGAAGACTGACATATCGTTTAGATTTAATGTATATACTTTATTTTACTTGCTATATGTTTCCATTGAATTATGATAATAACTTAATTTTAACCCTTGTTTTCTACGTATTCAGTAAATGGCGCTTGGGCCACTATGGTTCTGAACCCTTCAAATAACTTAAATAACTTAAATTATATTATATTATATTATATTATATTATATTATATTATATTATATTATATTATATTATATTATATTATAAAATGTGTTGATAACGGATGTACACCGATAAGTAAGTTTTTTATTTTTTATGGGGGCTCTTGAATCTCAGGAGCAATAAATTTTATTTTACAACAGCACAACATAATCTGCTTGGCTCATTACCCAATTCTTTTGCATTTCATTTAATGCATATGTATTTTATGTATTTTAACACAATTCAATTGAGCATAGTTAAAATTTGGATTATAAAATATTGGAATGCTAAGCTAACATATTATTATTGCATACTAAATCAATACACTCTTGTGGTTCGTTAATTCTCTGAGATAAACATTATTTTAAGAAATACAGGAAACGAATACACAGAATAGCCTATCCAATTGTTTGTGCATAAGAAGCTATTTTATTTAATCTTACCTGTCCTCAATTCACTCCGAAGTTACTGTAATAACATTATAGCATTATGTCCATATAGAGAAACTACACTTTCCAATGGTGAAATAATAATTAATTACACAAATCGGTTAATTTAGCTTCCGATATTACTTCATACAAACAGAAACATTCTGTGCAGGCTATGATTCATAGCTTTCGACTATTGTTGACCAAGGCCCCTTATAGACGAATTCATTTATTTATTTCATTACACCGCCTTAGATGGCAGTTATTTTAATTTTGAAACTCATTTATCTCATTAAATATCAGTCCTATTAAATGTATTTAAAGAATAAAACTTATCGGCAATAATTTTTAAAGAAATTTGTGTTATGTAACATTTTTCACAAAAATCAATAATAAGCGAGATATTTCGATTTATTTAATTCAGACCTCCTTATAACCCCCTTTCAAATAATGTATTTTGAATGCCATATAGCCTAAAATCTAAGTTACAACGAACTTAATTTATATTCCAATTTTCATCGAAATCGGTTCAGCCATTATCGCGTGAAAAGGTAACAAACATACAGACAGACAGACAAAAGTTTCAAAAAAGCGATTTTCGGTTTCAGGGTGGTTAATTATATATGTTAGGACCAATTATTTTTGGAAAATCGAAAATTACCAGAAAAATTTCGGCTACAGATTTATTATTAGTATAGATATATTATGCCTTTTTTTAAATTTATAATTCCTTTTTCAAAATTTATTGTGCCTTTTTTACGTTTTCGTTGACTTTTGCCTGCCAATTTTAACTATTATAAATTCCTAAACATCCGGGCTCTAGTTATGTGTATCAGTTTGATTGTGTGTTAATGTGTATGGTGACCGAGAAATATACATTTGAGTTTTGGAATTATTCATAAAGTCGAAGCCTTTATTGTACATATGATAATTATGATGATGATGATGATGATGATGATGATGGTGAACAAGAGCGTGATATCAAGCTTCAAAATATATGTCTAATTTTCAGTATTAAGCACGAATAAAAATTTTGTATCATGTCGGATTCTATTTTTATTACTGTCTACAACAGAGTGTGCTGTTAATATTAAGTTCAGTCTCCAGATATCTACTTTGCAGTGCTCTACACTCGTGACCGTTGCATTCAAATCCTTTCTGACATATGATGCAATCATTCAGTGTAGCGAAGTCCGTAAAAATAATGATAACCCTCTTTTATAGAACCGGTTTCTGGCCGGGATTCAAACTGGGTACCCGGAGAACAGGAGCCGTCTACTGTAACATAGAAGCATGCTATGATATAGCTTGCAGATTGAGCGACACTAATGAAAGAAATGAAAAATATGTATACTAGTTTAAAAGTAAGAAGCAACGGTGGGTTGTCACACTGAACGAGTTTCCTTTACAGTATTTTCACTGTAAAAAATGCGTAAAAATGGCGATCATTAGCAGAAAGCACAGGCCTTCATCTGATAGCTTAAGCGATTAGGTACAGCTTACACCAGTAAAATTTTGGAAATATTCAACATTTTTTTCTGCATTACTATATATTTTGCAATATTGAAAATTAGTATGTGTAAAACACTGTCCTTCTGCTATGTGGAAAAAATATTTTTACGATTTAAAAATAGTACATTATGCAACGAGCCTATAATGATAGTAATTAAGAAGTGAGTTTCATAATTTTCATACGAGCTTCTTAATTACCATTATAGGCGAGTTTCATACGACTTTTTATGCTCGACTATATTTCCAACTTATTTAATTATTCAGATGTATACATTTTATTTGTATCTGACAAGATCGGAAGTGATCTTGTTCTAGGTCGTGAATTGTGAGATGTGCGCAGACGCGAAAGTATTGATTTTTTCCGAGGAACAATAATGTCATTGACCTTGTGTAATCCCGTAAAACTTGGTATAACCTTGATTATCAAATTCGACAATGAAAAACGAGATGACAAATTGAATTTATTTGAATATTATTTACAATTAACGCTAATTATTATAGTAACAGAACATAACCTTCTGCGACAGTATTGGATTTCCAGCCTCTGTGACTTTTCGCTAATTCTCTTTCGATTGCATATCCGAGAATAATCGATACTTGCGGTTTTATAACGGTAAAAAGCTGACTTGTTATTGGCTGAACACCTATAAGCTGAGTTGTGATTATCTGAAAACTCCTGTACTTTAATGAGTAGGTGTACTTTAATGACATGCATTAAAGGACTGCTACCAGGTGTATAATTACTACATTTCGGCATGGTCGAGCATAAAATTATTTACTTTTGTTTTTTTTTACAAAATTCAGTTTACTGTGCAGTTATGTGTTTCCCGCATAACTCAAAAACTATCCAACATTCTGTGTTGAAATTTTTTGTGTGTATTTATGCACGTCATATCTACAATATGATGCAAGATCACTTCTCTACCTTTGATAGATTGTCTAATAAAAAATAAATTAGTTTTAAAAATAGTCAAATATCAGTATTTTCTATATCAAACAATAAATAATATATTTTATTTATTAAGGAATGTAGTTGAAATAGCACGATATTGTTGGAAAATTCTTTTTATGACCTTGAGGAATATTCTAATATTAATTGCTAATAATTTTTTTCTTTTTTTACGTTGCTATACATTTGTTTGATGTCTCCAGAATGAAAAAAGTATATATATATATATATATATTTATACGCAGGCAGGTAGACAGACAGACAGACAGATATATGTATAAATAAAATATAAAAAATGAATAAATAATAAAATTAATAATTATGTAAATAAATAAATGAATGAGTGAACAAATAATTAGATAAATATAGCTATAAATACATACGTAAATAAGTAAATAAAATAAATATATATAGATAATAAATAAATAAATGATATAAATATACTAATTAATTAATAATTAGGTCTAATTAATTAATTAAAAATGACCGGGCGATATATTATAGAAACGGTTTTAGGGCCTCAGTTATTAGTCACAAAATGCAAGGTCTTTCCAGTTCAGAGTGGAGAGATATGATAAAAATGACAGCCATGGTAGCGCCAATTCGAGCTCTTCCAGGATGTCCCACAGGCACATCCCACTGCAGACACTGTAGTGCGTTTGAATCCCTACCTCATGTGCTTGGGGGGTGTCCTCAGGGAGAAATCTTAAGAATAAAACGACATAACATCATTCGTTCCCTCCTTGCTGCTGCTCTCCAAAACAAATGTTTGGAAGTTTACGAAGAAGTTCATTGTTTGGCTGATCAAGATAGCGTACGAAGGATTGGCATCATCGCCAACAATAGGAAAAATCTAAACGCTTTAAACAGTCCAAAGGACAACCTATGGATGTTGATGAAGAGAAAAAATAAATATACGAATCAACAGTACCTTACTTCCGTAACAAATACAACGTCTAGAGTATCACAGTGACAGGTCTGCTGTTGAGGTCCCGAGGAACAGTCCCTAATTTTTTTGTGACGTGGAAAGGGAAATAGAATCTAGGCAAAGATATTCAATGGAAATTGTCCAAACATAATTCAATACTCAGTTGCCATCTTAAAAAATCACCTACATGGTAAACACTTCACATAATTGTTTAATTATATATTTTTGATTGAAAAGCTGTATTTCTATCTTAAATTTTTAGGAATATGCATGATAAGAACTTTCTTGTGTTAAATTTTTAATGTGCCTTGTTAACATGTTTCGACCTATTTTCGGTCATCTTCGGAACTGGTCATTGTTGGTCTTGGCGCCTCTTGTTTCCTGTGTGGGTGCGTTCGTAGTGTAGAGTCAAAGAGTGTATGTGTTTTGAAATTGAGTTGTGTGTTGAGAATATCGTTGGGGTGTGTTTTAGTGTGTCTGTACATTTCATATTGTTCTAGTGTGTTGAGTTTCTGGCTTTTTGGTTGGACGTGCAGTATTTCCATGTCTGTGTTGATGTCTCTGTAGGTGTGGTTGGCATTTGTGATGTGTTCTGCATATGTGGAGGTGTTTTGTAATTTTGTTAAGGCTGTGATGTGTTCTTTGTAACATGTTTGAAATGATCTGCCTGTCTGTCCTATGTAGAAGTTGTTGCAGGTGTTTTACATTTGAGTCAGTATACGCCTGTGTGGTTGTATTTGTTTGTTTGTGTTGTTTGTGTGTTGAGATGTTTTTGTAGAGTGTTATTTGTTCTGTATGCGATGTTGTAGTTTAATTTCTTGAATGAGGTTGCAATTTTATGTATGTTTTTGTTTTCGTATGTTAGTGTGATGTATTTTTTGTGTTCTTGTGTTTGTGTTGTATTCTTCTGTTTTTCGTGGTTTTGTTTTGTCTTACGTATTATGTTGTCTATTATGTTAGGGTTTTATCCGTTTTCTTGTGCTATGTATTTGATTGTGTTTAGTTCATCGTTGTAATCCTGTTGGTTCATTGGTATGTTGAGTAGTCTGTGTACCATTGTCGAAACATGTTAACAAGGTACGTTAACAATTTAACACAAGAAAGTTCTTATCATACATATTCCGAAATGATAAAGTGTTAAAAGTTGTGTAGTCAAGATGTATTAAATTTTTATCTAGGGGAAACTGTTGTACCTTTAGCATAGTGTACCTTTGAACATTTTTTTGTTTTTTATTTTTTGCCACTACCTAGAGGACTCAAACTGAAGTAGATTGTAGGGAAAGCCACTAAGTAGCTCTGGTCGTAGTTTTGGTTTGATTTATTGCAAAGTGTCAGTTCTGTGAACGAAAGAATCTTTTTAGTACCAAAAGTAAATATCTCGTTCATTGGTATATGTTATCTAACATAAAACCAGATTGTATTTGTTACCATACATTAAGTACAATGTGTTCCGTATTGTCTGGTGAGTAATAACATATTTTAATTTCCATGATTTATTCGAATCTCTAGTTTTGGTAGCCACATTTGTTTAAACGTGCACCCTCTTGTACCTTTGAACACAGAACATCTTGTACCACGAAACATGTTCCAAGGTACATAATACTATTGGTTTTTGTTTTTATTTTATTTTAAGATCATGTCACGAAGTAAGTCTGGAGTTAAGAGGTCCCCAATTGATCCGGATGCCTTGAAGAAAGCTGTTGAAGCAGTTATTGCTCCTCCAGGAAATAAAATCTCAATCAGAGAAGCCTGCTCTGGTTTATGATTCCAAAAATATTTTAAATATCATTGTCAGTTCTTTAGATCAACGACTAGGATAACAAATCAAGGCTTAAGAGAAGGTTGTCCGCTGTCTCCTTGCTTATTAATATATATATATATTAATGCACTTATTAAGGACTGGGAAATTGATTTGGCCACACATTTTATGATCGATAATAAACCCCTTAACACTCTGCTCTACGCAGATGATGTAATTATATTAGCTAACACCGAATACAACTTACAAATGGCAATTCATAGGTTATATCAAAAAGCAAAAGAGTACAATTTAGAAATTTCTATACACAAAACAAAAACCATGGCCTTTATTGGTAAAAATTCTATAAGAACTAAAATAGTTATCAATAACTCTGGGGTAGAGCAAGTAAATGCTTTTACTTACCTTGGCTGTAATCTCTCCTATATTCATTCTCGAGATATGGATAATAAATTAGCCAAATTTCAACAGCTGCTAAGAACAAATAGAAATACACTGTTTAAGAAGGTCCGGCAAGACACAATTTTGAAATTCTACAAAACAATGGCCATTCCAACTTTGCTATATGGATCAGAAACTTGGACTCTAACAACTAGTCAACTGAAAAGAATAGAGATTACTAAGACCGCTAGCAGGCTACACATTCTATGACCATAAATATAATGAAGACATCCGACAAGAACTAAATATCGCAGCCATTACAGAGACAATCCACAAGTATCGGAGCAACTGGCATGAGCATGTTCTACGGATGCCAAATGATAGACTACCCAGGAGATTATTAAATTACAGACCCCTTGGATACCGAGATCGTGGACGCCCGAAGAAGCGATGGAGAGACCAGCTTTTCACCTGAGACGGAACAGGCCAAATGGCCTAAACCCTGATAGCTATTGATGATGATGATTGTCAGTTCTTACAACTGTATTCCCACCTATATTACATGTGTTCCAACTTACAAGAAGGTATGTTCTAAGGTACATGAACCTCTTGTACCTTTGAACATATTACATTTTGCAAATCAAGATTTCAGGTATAACTCCCTGTAAAGTTGATTTGAATAATTTCGAGGGAAAAATTGTTCCGGAGCCGGGTATCGAACCCGGGACCTTTGGTTTAACGTACCAACGCTCTACCACTGAGCTACCCGGGAACTCTCACCGACACCGATCCAATTATTCCCTCTATATCCACAGACCTCAAAGTGGGCTGACAACCGTCAAGCAACCAACTTCGAGTGCACACTAACTCCGTGTGACTTAAATTGTGGTTTTCTGTTAACGAACAGTGACGTGTATTATGCAAATCAAGATTTCAGGTATAACTCCCTGTAAAGTTGATTTGAATAATTTCGAGGGAAAAATTGTTCCGGAGCCGGGTATCGAACCCGGGACCTTTGGTTTCACGTACCAACGCTCTACCACTGAGCTACCCGGGAACTCTAACCGACACCGATCCAAGTTACACGGAGTTAGTGTGCACTCGAAGGTGGTTGCTTGAAGGTTGTCAGCCCACTTTGAGGTCTGTGGATATAGAGGGAAAAATTGGATCGGTGTCGGTTAGAGTTCCCGGGTAGCTCAGTGGTAGAGCGTTGGTACGTTAAACCAAAGGTCCCGGGTTCGATACCCGGCTCCGGAATAATTTTTCCCTCGAAATTATTCATATTACATTTTATTTTTTCCATCTTACAGTAAAATATATACACGAAGTTGTAAAGGAATCTTCAATAATTATTTAAAGTATTTTTTAATTTAAAAATATCATTTCCCAAAATGAAAAAAAAAATAAAATAAAATGTGAAAAGTGTTTATAGATACAACAGTCTCCCCTATATATATTTTTTCATGTGCCCATTCATGTATAGTACAACCATTATTGTATGTAAATTGTGCGTTATTCTGTGTCTATAGGCAAACCTTGAAATGTCAGATAGTAAAAATAAAAAATAAAAAAGCAGCTCTACAGAATTACAATGCCAGGGACCAAAAATGTGATTTTTAGTGATATAGGCCATACGCTACGGATTTCCCTTAATTTGGAGTGAGTTCGATCCCTCACAAATATGCCTTCAGCGGAATGACACGCCCATTTGATATAGTGTTATTACATAAAGTTGTGAAAATAAAATAATTTGCCCGCAGCTAAACAACTGTAGCAGTTGATATAATTTCGTTAAATTGAACTGATTAAATGAACCAAGAGATCAATCTATTTGTTAATGGATGATAAACTTTTTTTTCTCCATTGCTGTTTGGAAAATGAGCATTTCCCTCCCTAACCCCCTCTATACATTAAATTAATGTTATCAGCGTCAAATTCTTTCTCATTAATATAGATAGCGTGCAATCAAAGAAGCATTGATGGACTGTGTACAATTACTTGTGTATAAAGCCGGCAAATTAATGTGGTTCTGTGTGCGGATTTGAAAAGGCAGAGAAATTACCGCGATTGTTGGTATTAATACAGATTAGGACGGGCTCCTAGCAGCACAACAAGATGAGGCCATGCAACTCAAATTAAAACTCATTACTCGATACTAAATTACGTTCGTTGCCACAACTACAACATTACACGTTTTGCTAACTCGCTGAAAGTGCAGAAAAACTACCAGAATTTTCCGTTTGAGGCCTGAAGTTCACCGGATCCGAGTTTCAAAGCCGGTACCGAAAATTAGAGATGTGCTTGTTATTTTTAATACACTTCATTTATATGAACACTTCAATACTAATGAGGTACTTTAAAAGCCGTCTCTTATCACATAAAATCGAGCAAAACGTATTACATTTCTTCTCAGTTATCATTCCTAAAAGTATGACGAATATCAATTCTTAACATAATATTTCATTCGGGACTGTTTAAAAATGTGACGGGGAAATTGAGAAAATCTTTGTGAATGCTTGTAGCTATAAACATGAATTCAGACTGCGTAACTTCAAAAAACAAAATTTGCTTTAATATTGAAATGCATCTAAACGGAACGAAATAATAATAATAATAATAATAATAATAATAATAATAATAATAATAATAATAATAATGACTTATTTTAGTTGGCAGAGCTAAGGCCGTAAGGCCTTCTCTTCCACTCAACCAGCAAAAAGTATACATAATATATGAAGAGTTCGCGGGAAAAACGATGAATGTCACAGGTTTGTTAAGGTTGATGTCATTATCTAATTCAATGGATCACTGCGAAATTTAATGTTGTTCTTATGAAAAATGGTAAAAGGAGAATTATCACCACGAATACAGTAATCCTTTCCTTTATTTTCTATAGAAACAGCACTACATCTTGCAGTTATAGACTCAATTAGGTCATTATCTTATCCTTAACAGAAATGTGACATTTATCGTTTTTCCCGCGAACTCTTCATATGTATCAACTTACAAAGAATTCAACAATTTGATTTAGATAAGAGCTACATGTATACAAGAGTTATTTACGAATTAAACAACAAAATACTACGAACTATTAATTAAACACTGAAATAAACTGTGTAGCAGAATTAAGCTAAAATACATAGAATGTTAATATATTTCAAATAATGTTACATGATAGAAAGAGATTATTATGAGACAATTTTGAAAATACAGCACTATCAGGATGCATGTTTAAAGGAAGAAGTAACAATGTAGACAGTGATAGTTTAAGTCAGTATGATTCGCGTGAAATGCTAAGAAGGTTATCTTTGAAGCTGTTTTTAAAAGTGTTTATTGTCTTGCAGCCCCTAATACTTTGTGACAGGGAATTCCATTGTCGGGAGGTGGATACTGTAAAAGATGATGAATAAGGAGATGTTCTATGAAGAGGTATACTTAACGCGCCACAGATAAGTGATCTGGTATTTACGTCGTGGTTAGAGTATAGATAAGAGAAACGAGACGAAAGGTAATTTGGTGTTGAAGTGTGCAGAATTCGAAAGAGTAATGACAAGGAGTGTAAAGTTCTACGTTCTTTAAGTCGGAGCCACGAAAGACTTGGGAAGGACGGTGATATGTGATCATATCGTCGGATGTTGCATACGTATCTGACGCACATATTCTGAACTCGCTGTAACTTGACTGACAGTTCAGAACTTAGGTCACTTAACAAAACGTCACAGGATAGGATATGGATAACAGTCAATCCTACAATAATAATAATAATAATAATAATAATAATAATAATAATAATAATAATAATAATAATAATAATAGTAATAACAATACTTACAACTTACTTACAAATGACTTTTACAGAACCCGGAGGTTCATTGCCGCCCTCACATAAGCCCGCCATTGGTCCTTATCCTGAGCAAGATTAATCCAGTCTCTATCATCATATCCCACCTCCCTCAAATCCATTTTTACATTATCTTCCTATTCCCTCTCAGTCGGCCTGTACAATAGGGCGTATCGAAAAAAAAAATTCCGAAATTCAAAACGTAAGAGTTTACAAAAGCAGTCTTGTAGTCTCTACTATAACCAGTAAAAAAAAACCTAGGTCTCTGATTACATTTTTCACCGAGTCGCGGGAGGTCTAAAGATTAGCGTATAGCAGGCCTGCACAACGTTTGCGCTCTCCGAGCCTGCTCACAGCTCATGAGCGGAATGCGCATATTAGCTGTGATCTGTATAAAGGTGGGCTGGAAGAAGGGATGATCTAGTACAAAATATACACAAAAGGAAATACAGTACTAGTAAGAGTGTTTATGAAATGAATTCCCGTTCAGCGTTTGCAATACTATCCTGGACTGTTATTAGTTAATAAAGAAATATTTATTTTACAGAAATAATATAAATTCTATAGCTACTTAAATGTACAATATCATTTTGTTATATTTTTATTTATCAGTACATCAAAACGAGGTTTCATGCTGTTGGCAGCTGAAAGGAACTGATCGTAATGAAACATCAGTTACAGATGTTCGATTTCTGCCTTTATTAAAGTTGATTACAGAAAACAGTTGGTCACAAATATAAATGTTAAGCCAAACATAGCAATCATTTTCACAGCCAGCCTGTGTAGTCGTGGATATTACTCCTAATGTTTGGTCTTGTAAAACTCCACTAGGCTAGTACTATTATTCAAACGATCTTTAGCCCTTAGGTCACATTGAAGATCAGTAAGTTGAAGCTGTAAATCGATGTTAAATGTTATGTTCCGTCTTTTAGATTCCTCCATACTGTACTGTAGCAGTAGGTAAGCAACGTGAAACAGTTGCTGAGAATAGGCCTACACACTGCACTCCACTAGATAACTGAGTGGTCGTTTCCCTCTCCTCTACCTATAGTAAGTCTATGTCATTCTGATGTATCTTCCTCTCCATTTCGGCGAGCGGTAAACACAGCTCTCCCGCTCCGAAGGAGCGCGCGCGCTCGTTGAGCGCTGTTTGTGCAGGTATGGCGTATAGACTATAGTAAAATTTTTATTTATTTTTTTTAATTTTCACAATTCTTCTGTGCACGGTCATTGGTGATCAAGTAGCTTCCTTTCTACAATTTATAGTTTATGAAAAGTTATCATCGATCCCACCGTGCGCTTTGAAACTGCAGTTGAACAACCTGTAGCAGTACATGAAGAAAAGAAGACCATCTATGACCCTACAATGCAATACTTTAGAGATTATTATCATATGCAGGACATATTGAAGTATTTGGCCTATTATTCGGAACAAGGAGAACAATTCCAAACTTCTCTGTTGAATGTTTTAAGTCTTTTGGAATTCCTTTAAATATTTTGAAAATTATTGCTATAGATGTAATGAAATATTCTGTTCAGATTTTACGTAATCACCTGTACATCTAAATTTCCTTATATTCTATTTGATTACTAATAATTATTGAATAAAAGTACTTTCGCAAGGGTAGCTTCCATTTGAAAATAAACATCGTAAATAGTGATAACGCAAATGTTTATTTTTATTTTATTTGTTTAGTATGCTGTGTCTTTTGGCAACCCTTACTGAAGGGCAGCTACCCTTGTGGGATTTATATAAAAGAAAAAACTTAAAGTTTTCATTTGGTATTAATTACGGACTTGTCTCTGGATGGAATGCAAGTCATAACACAGTAAAATGATTATTTTCCCTTGACTCTTTTTTTTTTTTACATTTTGTCGGCAATAACGATTTATGTCGAGTTATGCGCTTAGTATAATCACTATAATTGAGGCGTTCAGAAGTCAACATGATTGACTCCTTTTTCAAAGATTTTGAGATATTCAAGATTAAAGTTGAATACACACAATTAATTCTGTGTTGTAGTCAAGAAGAATACTGCATTCTGTGGGCTTTTTACTGAAGTATGGAGTTAATCACATTGACCACTGAAAATATGGTCAATTTAATACATTGCCAACTTAGAAACTCTGAAATAACCAAAAGTGGAGTTAATCATGTTGACTTCTGGACGCCTCATATGAGGTACTGAAGAAATTACTGCTTAAGATTTTCATGTCTTTGTACTTAAACTAAAAGATGCCAAAAGATGTTCTGGGTGTGACATATTATTGTGCCTATATAAAATCATTAGATATTATTGCAGTGAAATATGTCCAAAGTGTAATTAGTCTATTGTATAATACTGATCATGATAGTTATACTCTTTTTGTGTTACGAGTACAAATGCATCGGCGGAACGCTATATATTTTTGTATCAAATATGAGGTCTCGCCCACCTCATTATATTTTGCTCGACTAGTATGACTAGTCAGTTTGTTTTTATACCATTAAGTACGAGAAAAATTCGTACCGGCACCGGGAATCGAACCCAGGACCTCTCAGCTGTGCGCGCTGAGTGCTCTCTAACATATATGATGTTAACAGTTTAAAGAAACTGTTGTTGAATATGGCCATAAAGTCATGTAATATGCGCTCCTGTATATATATATATATATATATATATATATATATGACGTGTATCGTCTCAAGTGCAGGCAGTAAGGTCGTAACACGATACTACGAGAGGAGTTCGGCCGGCGTCGTGAATCGGGTCCCGGAATAGCTCAGTTGGTTAGAGAGCACTCAGCGCGCACAGCTGAGAGGTGGTACGAATTTTTCTCGTACTTAATGCTATATATTTTGTTTAATGAAATATATTATTTATAACCAAGGGCAGGTATTTGTGGAGCTTAATTTTACCATTTTTGTCGTTTAATATTGGTGTCGACGGAGATTGTTGGAGAGTGATTTGTACTCTTCGCGGAGATTAATGGAAATTTTGGAAAATACAATTATTTTTGAATTGGAGTATTAACTCAGTATAAAGACTACTTCCCAAATAATTAACATTAAAGGTTCGTTGGATTCTGGTAAAGGTGCGGTATGGCCAATAGGCAATATTTGTTGGATTGAGACTGTATTTAACACATATTCATGAAAAATAAAAAAAAAACTTGCAGCCCTCAAATTAACACTTTCAAATTATTAGTGAAATGTTGAATTCTCCGTCTTTTGAGTTCACTAATGTAATTAGAACACCTGGAATACCATGTAATGTAGCCTACTTGGATATGTAACAAATTAAATTAAAATAACGAAGAAAAAGAATATCAAATTCGCTATAAAAGGACGCAATACTAATAATTCGCGAATGTGTTCATAATTCGCTATTTTGCACTTTGTCGCGATTGTTTTATCCGCATATTATTAATCAGAATCACTTAATTCGTAAAGATTATTAAAAGTCTATTATATTATCTATTATGTCGTGATTTTCGCGATCTCCATAAATATCCGGCTATGTTTATAACAAGTAACCAACATTATGTGTAGGCTAACTAAGTATATCACTAATAATAACTTTTATAATTTTAATTAATGTATAACACTTTTATTGAGCCACCAATGCTTATCTACTAATTAATAGTCATTTACATGAATTAGATGATACAAAAAATGGTATCGAAAACGTTCATGTGAAAAACTAATTCATGTAAATGTCTATTAATTAGTAGATAAGCATTGGTGGCTCAATAAAAGTGTTATACATTAATTCATAGTAGCTTATCGGCTACAAAACAAAAAATGAAATTTTATAATTTTATTTATTTATGTAATAATGCAAGATTTTTTTTCTTATGTTCAAGCAAATTTGATAGCGTTAGTATCTACTGCTTCAGCTGCCTTTATAGTCTGACCCTACCGCTTGCAGGACGGTATCGTAGGTAAATAAAACAAGTGGCGAGCTCATATTCCAGGCCTTCACTCGCCTTGGACACATAATACATTTGAAATATTTGCCCTGTAAGCGTGTGTGAGAAAATCTTTCATTAACCTTACTTGAATCAAATACTAGTTATTGAAATATAATCAAATAATCATAACAGAAAATTGACTGACATTAATTGCCTTTCAATACATTAGTTTTTAAGGTTCTGACTATGAAACTTGCTTCCTGGAAGAGTCACCACTGGGTGTTTACAGACTTTTATCATAGCAAATGTTGATGTAATTTGTTCCATAAACCTTACTGAAAGGTACAAAATTATGTGTTCATTACTGGATAAAATATTTGATTATCTAACGATGTTAGAATAAATTATCGCTTACATTGACATTTAATGTTTGCAGTTGATTTTCTCGTAAAGTATAAATCATGCGACTATTTATATACAGGGTGTCATGGACTAAAACTGTCGATATGAAAGTTTTGTAACTGAACAACCAATAAATTTATCCAAACGCCGCTTGCTGCAAAATTCTATACAGAGGAACTCACCAAGTTTTTTATGTTCACTCTGTGTGGTTCGGTAAACGTCCAAAACGTGTTCACTTTCCCGCCATGGTTTTTCCAGCATTTCCGGTGTGACGGTTTCAGACGCTAATCAACCAAGTTCGCTATTGCAGTTCTGTGGACATTGTCCTTTATAAAACCCCAAAGAAGACATCTAAAAGATTTCGATCTGGGGATCTAAGAGGCCGCGTCCTATCCAACGACGAACTAGTGAAGTGCTTTGTGTGGAGTGTGGCACTGTATGAGGGCAGAAGCATGAACTTTACGACGAAGTCAAGATAAAAAATTGAAACATCTGAAATATGGATATGGAGAAGAATGGAGCGTATGAAATGAATAAGCAGAATAAGAAATGATTTAGTGCTATAAATGAGAAAAATTAACGCTGAAACTGATCAGGAAGAGAAAAAGAAATTGGTTGGACCACTGACTAAGCAGAAACTGCCTACTGAATGATGTACTGGAAAGAATGGTGAACGGGGTAACATTTCGAGACAGGAGAAATTATCAGATGATAGATAACTCTAAAATATATGGATCGTATTTGGAGAATAAGAGGAAGGCGAAAAATAGGAAAGATTAGAAAATGTTGGGTTTACCGACCCACAAGGGTGAACATAAAAAACTTGGTGAGTTCTTCTGTATATAATTTTGCAGCAAACGACGTTTGGATAAATTTACTGGTTGTTCAGTTACAAAACTTTCATATCGACAGTTTTAGTCCAGGACACTCCGTATATAAATAGTCATGTGATGTATACTTTACGATAAAGTCAACTGCAAACATTAAATATCCATTTAAACGAGAATTTATTCTAATGTCGATAGATAATCAAATATTTTATCCAGTAGTGACCACATAATTTTGAACCTTTCAGTAATGTTTATGGAACAAATTACATCAACATTTGTTACGATAAAAGTCTGCAAACACTCAGTGGTGACACTTCCAGGAACCAATTCTCATAGTAAGAACCTTAAAAACTAATAGGGCAATCAATGCCAGTCAATTTTCTATTATGATTATTTGATTATATTTCAATAACGAGTATTTGATTGAAGTAAGGTTTATGAAACATTTTCTCACACATGCCTGGGCAGAAATCTATGAAGGAATGAACTTAATTTTGGTATGAAGAAGAATACAACGATTAGGGAAAACACGGAAATTCTACTTGAAGCAAGTAAAGCGATAGGGTTGGAAGTAAATCCTGAAAAGACTACGCATATGATTATGTCTCATGACCAGAATATTGTACGAAATGGAACTATAAAAATTGGAAATTTAGCCTTCGAAGAGTTGGAAAAATTCAAATATCTTGGAGCAACAGTAACAAATATAAATGACACTCGAGAGGAAATTAAACACAGAATAAATATGGGAAATGCCTGTTATTATTCGGTTGAGAAGCTTTTGTCATCTAGCCTGCTGTCAAAAATCTGAAAGTAGAATTTATAAAACAGTTATATTACCGGTTGTTCTGTATGGTTGTGAAACTTGGACTCTCACTTTGAGAGACGAACAGAGTTTAAGGGTGTTTGAGAATAAGGTTCTTAGGAAAATATTTGGGGCTAAGAGGGATGAAGTTACAGGAGAATGGAGAAAGTTACACAAAACAGAGCTGCACGCATTGTATTCTTCACCTGACATAATTAGGAACATTAAATCCAAACGTTTGAGATGGGCAGGGCATGTGGCACGTATGGGCGAATCCAGAAATGCATATAGAGTGTTAGTTGGGAGGCCGGAGGGAAAAAGACCTTTGGGGAGGCCGAGGCGTAGATGGGAAGATAATATTAAAATGGATTTGAGGGAGGTGGGATATGATGGTAGAGAATAGATTAATCTTGCTCAGGATAGGGATCAATGGCGGGCTTATGTTAGGGCGGCAATGAACCTCGGGTTCCATAAAAGCCAATAAGTAAGTAAGTAAGTAAGTATGAAGAAAAATACAGTGGAATTTGTTACTATGTATTCATCACACAACCCACGTAAACACAATCGATTTGTCTATTTATACTATCTATCTAAATGATTAAAAAATTTAGAAATATTTTCTGCCCTACAAAGAAAGTCTCTTGAAATCAGTCAACTTTTCAAGCTGAATGTGGGACATTATTTCTGCCGTACAATGTTGCAGAGAAAACAACAAAAATGTTCGACTATTTAGTGACTTGCAAACTGCGCTCAATGCAATAAATGACAAATATAATTTAAAGTCAATGTTTCTACAAGATCAGAAGTTCAACAATATTTCCACTTGTGCCTTTCTCGGATTCGTTGGCACGCTGGATTCACAGGCAACGGGAAAGCGGATCAATTCGGGAACTCAACTGCTACGCCTGATATGGGAATTGTATGCAACCGGTCTCCAATAACTCAAGCAAAACATCAAGTAAAATAAATATACAACTTAAAGTTATAAGAGAAACGAACTCTGCCCCTCAGCATCGAGAGATCAGCTACCAAGGAACTTTCTTTCCTGAAATGTACTATCATCTTCAATGCAAACTATTGATGCCTGATTTTGTACTCATTCAATTACTTCCTGGACATGGAAAGTTTATGTGGGCCTACTACTTCGACATATTTAAAATGAAGATTGCAAGTGACTTCTCTTGCTATTGTGGTTATGCGCAATCAGTAGATCGTCTTTTATTCGACTTGTCTATGTTTAGAAGGTCAAGATATGTTCTAGAATGTCATTTAAATCGCTGTGACCTGGAACTTCCGAAGTTGTTGTACCAGTTAAGTACCCCGTAAACAGTGCTGTTACATGTAGCTTCTACAATTTATTCACCGTATCTATTGTAACGCGTAATTAATTTGTGATCACTGTAGCTTATGTATTTATAATAGAACTGTCTATAATCTTGATGGACATTGTAAAATATGATATGGTTTTCTACTGTATAGAATGTTCAATATTGATGATGATGATGATGATATATTAATAATAATAATAATAATAATAATAATAATAATAATACATTGCCGAGAAGGTATGACCCATACGCCTATATTTAAAAAATAAGATATATATTCTCCAGAGGTCTACATGTAAAGAAGAATCTCTCACAATTTAACATTATTTCAATAATATCTGGAAACATATTCTTTCAAAATTTAAAATTTCTAGCTTCATTCATTTTGAAGAAATGTGACCTGCATGCTGTCATTTAAGTAGTATAATTTATCCCCTATAATTTTAAAGCAACATCTCTCATTTTACATAGTACAAAGAATAACTAAAACCACATTCTCTCAAAAATTATAATTCATAGCTTTATTCATTTCCAAGCAACGTGACCTACAGATCGTCGTAACATAATATATCCTCTATAATTACAAAGCAAAATCTCTCATAATTTTACATTACTCGAAGTTCATTTAAAAACACATCCTCTCAAAATTTATAATTCATGGCTTTATTCATTTTGAAGCAATGTGACCAAAAGCCGTCGTTTTAATTATATAATATACCATCTAGAATTATAAATCAAAATCTATCATAATTATACGTTACTTGAAGAATGTCTAAAAACAAATTCTCTCAAAATTTATAATTTACAGCTTTATTGATTTTGAAGCAATGTGACCTACACGCCATCGTTTTATTAAAAGAAAATACAGTCTATAATTATAAATCAAAATCTATCATAATTTTACATTAATTCAAGAATTTCTGAAAATATATTCTCTCAAAATTTATAATTCACAGCTTTATTGATTTTGAAGCAATGTGACCTACACGCCGTCATTTTAGTAATATAATATACCATCAATAATTATTCAAAATCTATCATAATTTTACATTAATTGAAGAATATCTAAAAACACATTATCTCAAAATTTATAATTTATATCTTTATTGATTTTGAAGCAATGTGATCCACACGCCGTCATTTTAGTAATATAATATACCATCTATAATTATAAATCAAAATCTATAATAATTTTACATTAATTTAAGAATATCTAAAAACACATTCTCTCAAAATTTATAATTTACAGCTTTATTGACTTTGAAGCAATGTGACCTACACGCCATTGTTTTAGTAACATAATATACCATCAATAATTATTCAAAATCTATCATAATTTTACATTAATTGAAGAATATTTAAAAACACATTATCTCAAAATTTATAATTTATAGCTTTATTGATTTTCAAGCAATATGATCCACACGCCGTCATTTTAGTAATATAATATACCATCTATAATTATAAATCAAAATCTATAATAATTTTACATTAATTTAAGAATATCTAAAAACACATTCTCTCAAAATTTATAATTTACAGCTTTATTGACTTTGAAGCAATGTGACCTACACGCCGTTGTTTTAGTAATATAATATACCATCAATAATTATTCAAAATCTATAATAATTTTACATTAATTTAAGAATATCTAAAAACACATTCTCTCAAGATTTATAATTTATAGCTTTATTGATTTTCAAGCAATGTGATCCACACGCCGTCATTTTAGTAATATAATATACCATCTATAATTATAAATCAAAATCGTCATAATTTTATATTTGTTTAAGAATGTCTAAAAGCACATTCTCTCAAAATTTATAATTCATAGCTTTATTAATTTTGAAGCAATGTGACTCACACGCCGTCGTTTTAATATTATAATATAACATCTAATCAAAACCTATCATAATTTTACATTAATTTAAGAATGTCTAAAAACATATCCTCTCGAAATTTATAATTTACAGCTTTATTAATTTTGAAGCAATGTGACCCACACCCCGTCATTTAAGTAATGTAATATATACTCTATAATTATAGAGCAAAATCTCTTGTAATTTTACGTTATTCGAAGACCATTTGGAAACATTCTCTCAAAATTGATCATTCATAGCTTTATCCATTTTGAAGCAATGTGACCTACACACCATCATTTAAATAACGTAATACAGGGTTTTTTAAAAAATACGGGGCATAATTTCAGGTATGTATTTCCCACATGTAGACAATCAAAATAGTTCATTACAACATGTGTCCGGAAATGCTTCATTTCCGAGTTATGGCCTTCACAACATTGAAATTCACCGGAACGTTTTTCTTTCCGCAGGTCGTTGTCATTACAGAAGATGTTCAAAATGTCCACCTCCTGCTTGAATACAGACCTCACATCGATGTCTCATTGACCTGCGAACACGATCCCAAACTCCAGGAGTATTGCGTATGTCCTCAGATATGATAAGGATACAATTGATACTCTTTCAACAGTCTCCAGACAGTCGTATGAGGAACATTGACTTGCAACGCTACCCTTCGTGTGCTGATAGAAGGAGTCATGTTCACAGCCTCCTGTACTTCCGGAGTTGTAGATCTTGGTCGTCCCCTTACCAAACCAGGATAGTTAAATTTTCCATACTCGCACAGACGGTAATGGAGACGTACAAAAGTCTTCCGATCTGGACATTGTCGCTGTGGGTACCTCTCCTGGTACAAACGACGAGCCAGCGCAGCATTGCCGTCCGCCTTACCGTACATAAAGTGTATCTCTGCCAGCTCTTGTTTTGAATACATGTCGCACAGTCTAACGCCTACACAACACTGAATGTAACCTTCGCCTCAGAATAAACTGTCAGAGTGCCCTCTTAATGTCTCCTTTGACGGCAACGACCTGCGGAAAGAAAAACGTTCCGGTGAATTTCAATGTTGTGAAGGCCATAACTCGGAAATGAAGCATTTCCGGACACATGTTGTAATGAACTATTTTGATTTTCTACATGTGGGAAATACATACCTTAAATTATGCCCCGTATTTTTGAAACACCTCTATGATTATGAAGCAAAATCTCTCTTAACTTTACATTATTCGAAGTTCATCTAATACACTTTCTCTGAATTTTTTTTTTAATGTTTTTCAAGTAATATGTATATAATATATTATATCCTCTAGAATTATAAAGCAAAATCTCTAATAATTTCACATTATTTGAAGAATACCCATAAAATATTCTTTCAAAATTTATAAAATTTAGCTTTATTCATTTGGATACATTGTGACCTGCACGTCGTTATGTATGTAATATAATTTGTCCTCTATAAAGCAAAATGTCTCATAATTTTACGTTCCCTAGAGAATGTCTGAAAACACACATTGTATCAAAATATAAACCACCTAGCTTTATTCATTTTGAATAACTCGCGATATTAAATTTTGCTGTAGACCTAACTATGTAATGTTTGGATTACACTTAGACTATTCTACTGGACCTCGCATATTCCTATCTACAAAATTGGTTCCATCATATTAGTGGAACATTAATAGCTATTTTTCGGAATTTTTTTTTTCTTAAATGTTTAACAACCTCTTATTCGGTAACTACGAGTATTAAATATGGTTTAGAATGATTGCTTTTTTTTTTACGCGTATTTCCTTGCTATGGTAACTGTATCACCCTTGTCTAAATAACTATTGTTAAGAACATAGACAGCAGTGATTTTTACGATGATTTTGTGTTTGCGAGTTCGTATTGGCTTCGTTGAGTGCTATTACGAATGCAATAGACTATATCTAATGCACTGAGAAGATCTGGAACACTATATGAATTGAGAAATGGACGCTACTCTGTAAAATCATTTCGTATGCTGGTGAACAACTTTGAGAAAAGTGGTGCGGTTAGCAATAAAACGAAATCGGGAAATCATATTTAACATTTTTTTTTCTTCTTTCTTCGTGTTGTAAAACAAGTCTTATTTTTTTAAGGCTATGGAACAGTGAAATTTCTAATTTCTACATTTTTACACCAATTAATCTAAAACCTTTACCACATACTTCTTTCAATGTGGACATGCAATACACAAATTTTCACATTAATATTCAAATTAGTTTACTTGTAAATAATGTTTGTTTTTTTTGTGTTTTTTTAAATAATAATAATAGTAATCCGTGAAGGGCCTAGACCGACCAGCCGGCTGCTGGCCTCACGCCCACATGCCGAAGCAGAGGAGGACGATCATCCAACCAGAATGGAGGTATCGTGTGGTTAGCACGATGATCCCCCAGCTGGCATTCGCAATCGGATTTCGCTACCTATCGCATCTCCCCAAATGCGTCACGATGCTGGGTGGGCACCGGTCCCATACACTGGCCGAAATTTCATGAGAAAATTTCTTCCCCCATGAGGACTCGAACAATTTTTTTTTTTAATGTTGAATTAAAATTGTGGCAATTTTCAAACGTTACCTAGTTTTTCCTTAAATTTATATTTAATTTATTTCTGATAGATATATTTAAAAATTACACATGTTTTTCATATTTTTCCAGTTACTTTTCGAGAAAAAAATATTTACCTTCCTAGTTGTTAATTTTTCAATTTTTTTAAACTTATCACATCCTCAACACATAGTGAAATCAATACTTTCAATAGCAGAAGAAAACACATGTGTCAGTTTACTTCACGTGCTTTTGTGTACTTCTGTTTCACTGAGATTGGAGAAAAACTGCATTCATTACAGCATCGAGAAAACGAGTATCAAAGTACTACATGTATAATGTTACCGATATCCTTCCTTCCTATACAGGTCTACCACACACATTTTTCTCCCACATAGCAGAGCGAAATATCAACTGAATGAAAAGTAAAATTAGTTAGAATGAGAACAAAGTCTGTCAGAAAGACAGCTGAGTGTCAGTTTAAAGGGCTGTAGCTGCATGCACGCGCCTGTTCCTTTAAATTTGTTCTGAGGGGGGGACTTTAAATTGTCATAGGGTCAAAATAAACACAGATTTAGAAAAATGAAACAATATTTTATTTTTAGAGTTAAAAACAAAATTTCCATTTCTTAGGCCTAATGTTTTTTTTCGTTGTTTTCATCGATCCATAGCCTTAAGAACAAATTCGAGTTTTTATTTTAGCATACTCTTAAAAAAATGCTAAATTTATGGCCATTTGAAAGTGGGAAATTAATACAGAATAACATTATATTAGGGGCTCACAACCAGAGTGGACCAAGTCCACCAGTGGTCAGTTTGTGGATTAATACAATCTCGGATGAAGAAAACTTAGATTTATTCATTGCCGTAACAAACAAAGTCCATAACTCATTTGTTACTCCACAGAGGACAGCATTTCGTATAGAAGGTGAAGGTTGCTAAGCGTGAGCCAGGAACTTTAAGACTCAATATCTCAGAACTATTCCAGAAGGACTTGGTCCACTCTGGTTGTGAACCCCTCATATATCCACAAGATCTTCATTACATATGATACCTCATGCACAAAAGGGGAGATCTATAACTGAAACTTGATTAATATATTTCAGTATTAATTGTATTTATCCTGGTAATAATGAACAGTTTTACTCGTAGACATTTCGTTTTTCAGCATTAACTTCCCATGATTGTATGAGAAGATTCGAAGAGAACGGCAGTTACGTAGACTTTCGGCCCCCCCTACTACCAATAATGCATAACATAATGTCAGTACGGCGGTTGCTGTCGTCTGCGATACAACAAACTTTTCTGTTGATTTTCGAGTTCATTTCTTTTTCTGGTTATTACATGCTTATTTAAGTTGTGTTAACTCTCGCTAAGTGGCTATATATTTTATTTTATCCGTCTTAGTATTTATTTTATTATTGTAAACATTTTTGTTTTATTATTATTATTATTATTATTATTATTATTATTATTAATGAATTAATTTGTATTACTATCTTTGTATCATCTCCGTCACGGATATTCTATTATTATTATTATTATTATTATTATTATTATTACTATTATTATTATTATTTCTAACATCAACATTATTATTGACCTCTGTAAAATTTATGTAGACTACTGGACTGTACCCGAGCACGAACATATGCCCATTTCGGGTATATATTCGTGTATCATTTAAAATGTAAATTATGAATAAATTTGAATTTGAATTTGAATTTGAGATATAAAAGTCTACGGTGATCGCAGTCCGGACCTCTAGAAATTCAATCTAGCGCGAGACTGGTCTTATCGCTCTCGGGCATCGCTCAGCGGACCTCCCGAAAGACAGCCACGCGACCGACGTCCGCCGCGTCTTCAAATAATGTGCCGAAACGCGGTAACCCTCTTTTTTAAAAAAAGGAGGGGTCTTTAAGGCGTAGCGAGTTTGGAAGTCAAACATCAAGTTAAGAAATATAGCGGATTATTAGGTTCACCCCCTAAAAATGCCCGAATCTTTTGTGCATCCCCAGTTGTTGGCGAAATCGTTGACTCGTGCCACTGCAAACTAAAGAAAAAAAAATTCTATATTGGCATTGGTTCAAGTTTCTTTTCTCACACAGGAAAACTTTTTAATTCAATTCACCCTCTCTAGCCGCAACCTGCGGGGAGGAGGGCCAATGGCACGCGTCTTCACAGCCTCCGTATTAAGGAGCCTCCACTTGTCGTCCGCTTTCATCTCCCTCCCTTTCACAAAACATTTTCGAAGGACCCTCTTTGCACAAAGAGGCTTTCTGCCACCTTGCTCTCCACGGCGTATTCACTTCTTTTCATAGGCACACGAAAAACACACCTAATCATTTTTTTTTAGTCCGAGATGAATGTGAGAAAGGAACCCTCCCAATTTTGATGCCATTCTTCCAGAGTACCTGCTAAGTGTTCTATTTTACTGCAATAGAAGTCTGTATATATGTCTTTTGATGATATCTACACGTGTGTAACCTACTATAGTGGTGAAATTTGATAACTTTATTGCAAAATTTAATACTGCTATTTAAGCAGCACAAAAAAACATTTGTCTACTACGAATAAAAGTATTCTGTACATATTGATTACACAACTTTTAACACTATATCACTTCGGAATATATCCTCCATTTCTTTCAGGTAAATCCTCCACTTTCTTCTTGTGGGGAGTGACCTTCGCAATAACCCCAAAGCCCCTAATACTTCGAGTGAATCAAAATTCCCCTTCGTGATGCTCCATCAGTACAATAAATTTGATAATAACTAAAATAAGTAAGAACGTCACCTTACACCTACATTTTTTTGCCAAATACCTATATGAGTAACTACGGAAAAAACCTTACAATGATATTTAAATCTCATTATACTTATATGCGTAGCCACGGAAACAACCTTACAATGATATTTAAATCTCATTATGCTCATATACGTAGCTACGGAAACAACCTTACAATGATATTTAAATCTCATTATACTCATATACGTAGCCACGGAAATAACCTTACAATGATATTTAAATCTCATTATACTTATATGTGTAGCCACGGAAATAACCTTACAATGATATTTAAATCTCATTATACTCATATACGTAGCCACGGAAATAACCTTACAATGATATTTAAATCTCATTATACTCATATGCGTAGCCACGGAAACAACCTTACAATGATATTTAAATCTCATTATACTTATATGCGTAGCCACGGAAACAACCTTACACTGATATTTAAATCTCATTATACTCATATACGTAGCCACGGAAATAACCTTACAATGATATTTAAATCTCATTATACTTATATGTGCAGCCACGGAAACAACCTTACAATGATATGTAACAATGATATTTAAATCTCATTATACTTATATGCGTAGCCACGGAAACATCCTTACAATTACATTTAAATCTCATTATTCTTCTATGCGTAATCACGGAAATAACCTTACAATGACATTTTAATCTCATTATTTTTTTTATAAAATATTAATAAACTATTAAATGCAATTGGTTACTAGAACGCCGGTGACAAAATGTAATCGGAGACAAGAAGGTATAATGACAACATATCTGGTGACGATAAATCCTAGACCCATTGTAATTAGACTGTCTTCCTAGAAACTTTGCTTCATATCTCTAAAAATAATGCACAATACCAAGATATTTTTATCACTCCTGATGAACGTTCAATGCTTAGTGATTTATTTAGTATATATAATAATATAGCTAAAAACATAGATATTTATGTAAAAAAAACAAGGAAGATAACAAAAAAAAACACTGAATAACTATGAGCCTTGCTATGCATGATAGGCAGACAATTTTTCAACTCTTTTCGAATATAAGTTATTGAAGTAGTCAAATCTGGTAACTATAACTAAAGCTGAACTAAATTCAATAATACATATAGCCGCATGAAGAACATAGGCCCTAACTTTTAGCTTCTCATTTAAGAAGAATTAAGTCCACCGCTGTGCAGTAACACTTAGCGTGCCTGACCTTGAAACAGCAGGACCGTGTTCAAATCCTGGTTAGTGCAAGTTACCTGGTTCAGGTTTTCCGGGGTTTTTCTTCAATATATTAAGAGAAAATTCTGGGTGACTTTCGGCGCTGGACCCTGACTCATTTCGCCGGCATTATCACTCAGTCCCTAGATAATCAAAACAGTTGATAAAGCGTAGTAAAATAACTAAAACGAATATTATTATTGAAATGCATAGGACCGAGTTACTGCGGAACAACCGCCATCACAATACGGATTAGAAGTCCATGAAGAAGTGCATTGTACCTCGGAAGATGATTCAACAAGACAAGGAGATATTGTTGTCATTGATAGAAAAAAGAACACAGAAGCAATACTAGACCCGACTATCAGGTTTGAAAGAGATGCACAACAGCCAAAACTTACTGATGATGGAAAGAGAATCATCTATGAACCTTGCATTCCTTATTTTAGCTAGCAATATAACATCATGGCTAATCGTTGGACTTCTTTTTGGAAGGCATAGGCGGAGAGAGAACCGTTTCCTTGGGGGGGGGGGGGTAAAACAAAACTATAGAATCCAATATAACAAGAATATGGGGACATTATTTACCTTCTCTCCCCGTTATAGCTTGACCGTGGTACAGTATATCGGAATATGATAATTTAATAAAGGTGTTTTCGGGGGTCATATTTCTTACAGTGTTTCATCCATATCCGCGATGTTTCGGACCGAGTTTTCCAGGGCTTGAACTGCAGGTCTACTAAAAATTATAATAGAGCATAACTTAAAACAATCTCCCTATTTTTTTCTCTCATACAGAAACACATACATACATACATCAATAAAACTACAGTACGTAACAGTGCTAACAGAAAGTTTTTTATATGAAGCTTACCTCCCTGAATATATCATATGAAATATAAATTCTAATTATTTTACTTAATCTTTCGTCTTTAAGTTTACACATTATACTGGAATCACTTTTATTTTTTCTGAATTTTTCTGCAGTATGTTGTTAATATTTCTCCAAGTGGCGGCCTGAACGCCTGCAAACTTCTAACACATGAGTACAGGCTGTACAAAAGAAACATTACACTGCTTCAATGCCTCAAATGAGATATAGAAATTCTTATATATTCAGAAATATAAAATAAATATTACAGTCCAGACACGTGATCGGAAGACATTAATTCGTGAATTTAAGCACAGAAACTTAATCGAAACAAGACCAAGAAAAATATTTTGAATTCATTATTTTCTAATGTTAATAGAAAAAAAAAGTGCAGGCAAATTTGGGGGGGCAGTGTCTCCCCCCATAACTCCGCCATCTCCAAATACACCTATAACCCTTTAAAATCAAAGGTATTCACATTTTACCATGTTGAGAAAGTCCTTAGAGAAATTCTAAAGGAATCAATTCAAATTTTGCAATTTCATGTCTATTTCAAGTAATATGATTCACTTTAATTTTCCTCTGAAATTTATTGTATATATTTTCATTGTAAACTTTAATATAAGCTTGTGTATTTGTTTTCTGGATCCTTGTGGTCACCCTTATTGAAGGGCAGATGGTTTAATTTTATTTTTTTTTTTTTATAAATCCGATGTGTAAAGTTGTTGTTTTTATGGAAGGAAGATAATATTATGTTCTTCAAGAATGATGCAATATTTCACTGTCCATGTTTTATTATTATTATTATTATTATTATTATTATTATATATCCACGCAAGGGACCCTAATTTACCGAATGGTTTATTAAGCTTTTAGTTTAAATAAATTAACGAACGAACAAACAAACAAACAACGAATAAATAAATAAATAAACATAAATAAATAAAAATGATATTGAGAAAAAGTGAAATTATGAATGGTTTTGTCGTACTTCCAAAGATAAATACGGCATTGGAAAGACAAATGATCATTCATTCATTCCTGTTTTTGTTTTCACTGTACTACGAAAATGTTCAATCTGTGCATTCGAGGAATCCATCCACTGTATTTATATACAACGAATGCGCAAGAGAAAGAAGAGAATGGCAGTTAGAGTCAATAAATGTTTTAGATGATTCTGCAAGAGAAGAAGGAAGTGGCAGTGAAAGCAATAAATATTTCATATGAGCATGCGGGAGAAGAAGAAAATGGCAGTGACAGTGAATAAATGTTTTAGATGGAACATTGATTATCACGGAAATAGATATCCCCTCTCATACATTTAACTAGATTATCACGAAATAATATATTTTTAACATATTTTCAGTTTAATTTAAGTCATGTCTTTATTACATTTGTTGCTTTGGTAAATCGATTTTAGGATGATCAAATAGTGTCATGTAAATACTAAAAAAAAGATTCATGTTAACCATGTGTGATATTTTTATAAATAATCTAAAAATATAATAATACAACTTTAGAAGTGAATAATACTTTAAACCAGCCTCTACAACTGTCTCCAATTTTTAAACTATTCACTCCAGCTGAAGTCAGAAATACGATTAATAGATTACCCGCGAAAAAAGCCCCTGGGTATGACTATATAACACAACCTCTCCTCTTGCAACTGCCTAGAAGAACTATAGTTCTGTTAACATAGATATACAATGCAATGATACGCTTATCATATTTTCCTTCAACATGGAAGCACATTAATATTGTGATGATTCCTAAACCGAATAAAATTCGTACTGATCCATTTAACTACAGACCTCTAAGTCTTCTGCCTCTCTTTTCAAAAATATTTGAGCGTTTTTTATTACCTAGACTATTAACGCAGCTAGAATCATTGTTACCAAATACTCAATTTGGATTCAGGAAAATGCATTCCTGTCCGCAACAATTACACAGGATTATTGACATAATTCTTGACACCTACGAAAAGAAACAAATCTGTTTAGGTCTTTTCCTTGATACAGAAAATGCGTTCGATAAAGTGTGGCATAATGGCCTTTTATTCAAAGAAAAAACCATCTTCTCGACACAATTACCGTTTAATTAAATCATTTCTTAGAAGACAGTAATTTATGAAGGTGTACAGTCTCAGATTAGATATATTTCTGCAGGTGTACCTCAAGGGAGCATTCTAGCCCCTTTTCTCTATTTAATTTACATTCATGATATACCAACGCCTAAATGAGATTCTCTAACTGTAGCTCAGTTCGCTGATGACATTGCTGTCCTTAGCAAAGGAGATACTGGTGAACAAGTGACAACCAATCTACAAAACTTTCTACAAGAAACTGAAAAATGGAACAAAAAATGGAGAACAGTCATGAACACAAATAAGCCATCAACAGTAACATTCACATACCTCAAAAACGAAAAAGCACTTCCATTATACCTCAACTGTTCACCAGTACCACAACATGAAGAAGTACGATATCTTGGACTAATCCTAGACAGTCGCTTGACCTGGCATAAACATCTCACTTACACCCTCCAGAGATTAAGGTACAGACTTCATCGATTGAAAACAATACTTTCCAGCTCTTGTTTTTCCCTTTCCAACAAAAGGCTAATATATGTAATGCTTCTCAAACCTATTTGGCTCTATGGATGTTCATTATGGGCATCGGCTTCTATAAGCCAAATCAAGCGTATTCAAACATTCCAAAATCGTGCACTAAGGATAACCACTGGAGCACCATGGTACATCAGAAATGAAACACTTCATTCAGATCTAGATCTAGCCAAAATAGAGACTGTACTTCATTCTTCCTATATACGATTATATGCAACATTGTCAACAGATTCTAACAGCTTAATCAACCAGATTCCTCGGAACTTGCCTCCTGCACAGCCTGATCGTCGCCTCAAGAGGAAAAGACACACTGATTTTTTTATGCTTTGAGGAACGTTAATGGACTCACCCTCTCTACAAGTCTCATATTGTTTAAATGTTGATTATTTAAGCACAATTCATAGTACCAATGTACAAAAATTTTCAAATAAATAATAAATAAAAAAAATCTAAAAATAGCATACCATTATGTATGCTTATTCTTTACAGAGAACAACAACGACGGACATATTTTAGAGGAAATATAAATGCTCACTTCACTGCCCGAATTCAAAGTGTAATTCAATGTATTTCGGCTGCGAATTATTACTTTTACTACACATAAATATACTTAATAAAAAGTAAACTATGTATATCTAGAATGTATAAATGAGCCTGTTAAAATAAGCGAAAGCCTGGACAATATTGTGTAAAAAATTAGAGAGATTATTAGCGAAGAGTTTGAAATCTTTGCACGTATTAATGAAGGAATAGACATATAAAAATATAGGTCTACATGGCATGTAAATGTAGAAAAAATATAAGAAACGTAGTGCAGAAGTGACAAAAGGAAAAGAAAAACACTAACACTTAAAGATGATTCCAGAGATGTAATAACATCAGAAACCAAAACGGGACACAACTTATGCCCTGTCTTCGAAAAGAAAAGAAGAAAAAGCAAATTCATATATGGAATGAATAAAAAGTATGATGGAACAATTCTTGTAACTTTCTTATTTCTAATTTTATGGAGAAACTTTTTATACAAAAGTTGTAGGGTATCAAAGAAGGAACATTTCGAATATGTTTTCAAACACATGCTTTTCATTTATAAAAGGTGTATTAATGAGACTTTTCTTTTTTAAATTGCACCATGTACTTCTTTCACCATTTTTGGATTCTTCAGGTCTCGGTACGCACGAAATCAAATTTTGTTTTCCCAATTATAAATTATTGTTTTGTAAAATTACCTCTTTTTATGACAATGTATGTGCAATGAACAAAGGGAAATTTTAATGATTCTGTACATAAATTTGAGGAGGCTTTGGATTAAACAATTGCAGACAAAAGGTAATAGAAACAAGTGAATAAAGCTAATAAAACCAATTGATTCCAATATCTTCCCGAAAGTAATTAATCATGGCAAATCTTACAGAAAAACAACGAATTGAAATAGACCTACTAATGATGATCGGCTATGATGATAGGAGGAGGGACTAAGAAAAGGTTTATGACTTATTTAATGAAATGCATCCAGAAAGGAACATTACTGATTCTACGGTATCTAAAATTATAAGAAAGTTCAATAAAGCTGGAAGTGTTAAAAATAAGCCAAAGTCTGGAAGGCCAAAACAAATTACAGATTGTGAAAAAAACTCTTGATATTGTATTAGCAGTAGAAGAAAACCCACATTTATCGACTCACTGGCTTGCAGTTGAACATATTGTCAGCCATTTTGAGCATCTTTTGTGAACTGAAATCAACACGTGATACAACACAAAAATGCTAATTTTAGTTTTTATAGGTTTTCTTGCTTTAAAATTAATGTATTGTATTACTATTGCAGTTAAATTTCAACGGTGCATATCCTACACAGTTTCTTTTTTAAATAATAAATTTAAATAATATTAATATTGTTATTCAATTGTTTTTATTAGCTTTATTCACTTGTTTCTTATAGCTTTTGTCTGCATTTGTTTAATCAAAGCCTCCTCAAATTGTTGGGATGATATAATTATTAGGCACATCCTAGAATCTCTTGTAACATCTTGTACATCAGAAGCAGATCAAGCTCGACTTTTGGCTTTACAAGAAAAAGAAGCGGGTTCCTGGCTACAAGCTCTACCTTCCCCAAATATTGGAACGCTGATGGACAACAAGTCTTTTAAGACTGCAGTCGCTCTACGTCTTGTTTGCAAAATCTGCCTACCACATAAATGTGTATGTGGGGAAGTTGTCGACACTTTCGGTCATCATGCTCTGAGCTATGTCAAGAGTAAGGGACGTTTTTTTAGACATTCAGCAATTAACGGCATAATCAAGAGAGCATTAACATCTTCTGGTATCCCTGCTATTTTAGAACCAACTGGGATTAGTCGCACGGATGGAAAGCGCCCTCATGGATCAATCTTTGTCCCGTGGAGCAAAGGAAAATCACTAATGTGGGATACGACGTGCGTGGATACCTTAGCTCCATCCCACTTGCCGTCAACTTCTAAATTCGCCAGCTCTGCAGCAGAATCTGCCGTACGCAGTAAATGTCGTAAATCGTACATCTAGTTGACAATTACACCTCCATCGTCTTTGCTGTCGAAACAATAGGCTCCTGGTGTAAAGAAGCAAAAGACCTGGTTTCCGAAATTGGCAGAAGTTTAGTGACTGTTACTGGAGACCCTCACTGCACCAATTACCTACGGCAACGAATAGCAATAGCCATCCAACGTGGAAACGCAGCCAGCATTTTGGGAACCTTTCCAGACGCCAATTCTCTGGATGAGATTTTCTTTATTTGAATGTGTGAAAGAAAGACAAGGGTGAAGCACGAAGCCCTGTAGGAACAAGATAAAACTCCGCTCACGGCAAGAATCTTTCCAGACTCCTAAAATTATTTTTAGGCCCGATTGTATAAACCATTTAATCTTAGATCAGAGGTTAAATTGATCCTTGTTTCAGCTGAACTTGGAATGTTGTGTTGTACAAAGTCTAATCTGAGATTAATTTGTCTCAAACTAAAGTCAACTTTGACTGAAGAAATTTCTCCGATTAAGTTAGATGATCCAAGTTCAGTTATTTCTTTTCTGTTTGAAATGCACGAGTGACAGATTGTGCAAATAAAATATCCATTATTATTAATATTAATAGATATGATAGGTACATTTATATATATTTATTTCAATTTCTTGCCTTAATACACAAACAATCTTATATTTTATAAGGCTCTATCGTGTTCAGCCGTATCAAATAACATAACCTATAATTATATTATGTTTATAACAACCATTAATTATTAATGGATATGATAGGTACATTCATAAATTTTCAACTAACTGTATTACTAAAACAAAATTGTCGTTTTATAAAGCTTTATTATGTTTAGCAGTATCAAACACCATAACATGACAACAACTCGGAGAACAGTCAACCTTCTTCTTATTGTCCGCCATTATTTACATTGCACAAAAAACCAGTGTCTCCAACAGAGTGTACGGAAAGTCGCCAAAAAGTAGTTGTAAAGTCGCTAGATTTCTCATTATCAACAAAGAAAGATTAAATTTTGTCACTATGGGGTGCTAAAAAGGTCACTCAATCCCTATTTAAGCAATATAAAAGTTAAAAGAAATTGTTGTTGAAAAACAGTTAAAGTCGCTAGATTGGCAACACTGATCAAACCTGTCCGCGCATCACGTATTTGACCTGTTTATGCGATGTTGCCAAATCCTTTTCACGTGAACTTAGATTGCATTTGAACCAAGGTAATTTGATCGCAGAAAAGTTTTATACAATAGAAGTGTCTGAACTCGGTTCACTTTTCGATCTTCGATTAAAGTTGATCTTTAGTCAGGGAGTTTTATACAATTGGGCCTTAATGTTTCAACATCCTGTTAACATTCAAAACATTCAAATCCAAAGGTTCTAGTAGTGAAGAAAGTTGTGTTACTATAAGAATTAACCAACTATGAGTTGAAATACTTATATTTCGTAGTCTTAAAATGTTTATTCACTCTCCTATAAAGCTAAATTATATTATAATATGCGTATGTGTGAATCTAGATCATTGTTGAATTGTTGTGAAGCTGTTTTGTTTCCTCCTCAAATTGGTGTACTGACGCATTAAAATTTCCCTTTGTTCAGTACACATACATTGTCATCAAAAGAGGTAATTTTTACAAAATAATAGTTTATAAATGGCAAAATAAAATGTGCTATTGTACGTACTGAGACCTGAAGAATCCAAAAGTAGGGAAAGAAGTACATGGTGCCTTAAAAACAGCCTCATTGGCACACTCATTGGCACACTCTTTGCAAATGAAAAGCATAATATTTGAAACGGTGTTCAAAATGTTCCTTCTTTGTTACCCTACAACTTTCGTATAAATAGTTTCTTCATAAAATTAGAAATAAGAAAGTTACAAGCACTGTTCCATACTTTTTACTCACTCTGTATAGAAAGAAATAAACTAAAATCTACACACATATTTATAAATGCGTTTTTCTCCATATTGCGACTGCACGATTCTGCAGCTTTATATTGAATGGATGGTACTAAAGTTTCAAAAGCAAATACGTCAGATGCGAATGACAACTTTGAATCTTTATGTCACATGCCACTGTGAACATTTAAGTGATTTTGCTTGTTCAGAAATTTTCCAGGAATATCGTATTGAGACACGTGTTGCGTTAGTTGAATTTGAAAATGTGTTAGACCGAGTAAACAGAAATAAATTATAGTCCATAATGGAAGACCAAGGCTATCCACAACGCTTGATGAACATATTTCAAAGGTTATACTGCAAATTAAAAATAACAATAAGCATAGGAATACCAAAAACTGAAGAAACAGGGACGAAAGTATTAAACCAGAATGTGATATCTCGACTGTCATTTCTAATAGGCTATTCTCATTAATTAAATCACCCGAAAGATGTAAATAATTGAGGGATATTAGGACGGAGATCGAATTTAAATGTTTAAATTAATATCGCTAATATCCATATAGCCTACCTATATAATTTGAAGTGGTAATGGAAATTACGGAAAAACTGCTAAACGGATTTTAATAATTACCCGTCATTTTGAAGCTTGGCATCCAAGGATTTTCAGAAAAATAGTAACTTTCAGTGAAGTGTTAGTTTTCCTACATAATTTTGCTATTTTCCAAAATCCATCTGTCGTCAGTTTTGAGAATTCAGAATAAAACAAAACACACACTACAATAAACAATATTACACGAAGGCCATGACCTTCAGGATTTCTGACATATTTAGAGCTCAAATTCAAATGGTTATTAAAAACTTCAAGGTTTACTAAAAATAATTTACAGGTCTGATTCTGTATTGTGTAATTTTCTGAATGCAGCTATGTATTGGATATTAAAAACTATAAAACTTGAGGTGGTTTGACGACATTATTACCATTAGAAATGAAATATTATTATGCCATGATGCGACTATTTTTCATTAATTATATTACATATTATTAATGCTATATAGATTATATGAAAGTGATACGTTTTCGGGTTATGTAAGTGGATGTAGAGAATATCTTAAGTTAGATCTTCATTTCTATAATTTACTGAGTGGCGGCTGTATAGTGTATATGTTACTGAAAACTACAAACCTTACGTAAGATAATAATATTATTAAATATAAAATAATTTTTTATAGTTATTAATCAAGTGGAGTTGTGTCTTTTTCATATATTTAATGGCGGTGTGGTGTAGATATTTATATGCGTGATTCTCTTCAGTACTGGCTCGAGGGAGAGCAAAAATAACAGTTCCTAAGGAAAGACCAAAAGGTATTACTTATTGGTAAAATAAGAGGCCTACAAGATTTTGTAGTGTCCCGATTATTTCAGCAAGATCTCTTAGCAGGATAAAATGATTTTACCTTCTACATTTCAAGGTAGTTTACGAAACATGCAGCAGCTGTACCAAGATGCTATGTCTATTGTTCGAAAGCATGGCAAACCTGACATTTTTTAACTTTCAACTACAATCAACAATGACCTGAATTAGCTATTGCTTTACTCCCACATGATTAACTCACTGATCGTCCTGTTACTTGCGTTTTGCATTCATATTCAAAAACTGAACATGTATAGGTTCAAGAAAATGTATTTGGGATAAAAAAAAAACCATTCAGAGGGAGTATGTTTCATTATTATGGAAGCAAATAACTTTCACAATATCTGGTATTCTTCTTTGAAAATAAATCTGAAAAATGTTTATTTGAATGTCTAATGAACTTAGTTTGCAGCATTTTCTGCACAAGCCACTAGTATACCTATAAGTTCTAAAAAAAATATGATTTAAAAATAGAAACAAAAATAGAAAATAATGAATTTAATAATGGAGCGAGTGAGCTCTCTTTTTACACGGGAGCGGACTCGCGGCGTACTTTATGCACTTATAAGAATAACAATTTTTCATCTAAATATTTGCTTTCAGATAACAGCCTTGTGTTTATTTACCCAGCAGTAAGCACACAATATGCAGTAACTTTACGTTTCACAGAACATACATTTAATTATCAGTCAAATTACAAATAATTAAAGCAGGAAACTCTCCTGTACTTATGTATATACATAATAAATTACATATCAGAGTTTAAGCCACAGTCGCATTTGTCGCATTTTGGTACTCGACTTCTGAATATGCAACAAACTTTGAATGTAAATGTGCAAAAAATGCAACAACCAGATTGAATTTCAGAAACGAAGATGGTAATGGAGAACATAAAATCTGGGATATGTATGAAGTAATAAATTCTGGAGAATCTGAGTTTAAATTAAATGTTAACGACATGGGCAATGTTCGAAAAGGTATTATGCAATAGGTGTTCAGGAATGGATTTCAAAGTGTAAGTTAAGTGAACAATTTCTTCTAATAATGTAAATTGTGAGCGAAGTTTTAGTTGCATGAAACTTGTAAAAATTGGAATTAGAAACCGCCTTTGAGTAAAAAGAGTTAGAACTCTGCTAACAATAAATCTTGAAAGGCCTACTTGTAAAGAATTTCAGTGTTCAATGAATTATCCATAAAATAATGTAGCCTATTTTAATGTTATGTAAATTCAGCAGCAATTGATTCTAAACATGCCTATATCTAATGATATACTTACATAAGTATATCTAGAGTGTGGTAAGATGGATTGTAAGCATGAGAACTCCAAGAAACAAATTACATAACTTTTTCTTTCTGTATACTTTATTAATTTTATCTTTCTGCACAATTAGGCCTATTTAGCCTTCAATATTGCACAAGATTATCGCGATTTGCACAAATATAATTTTTCATTTGTGCATTTTCGCGACAATTATTTATTTTCTAGCTTTAATCCTGATATATATCTGCTATGTCTTGTGTTTTAGTATATTACATTCATTACAATATGTGTGTTCAGTGCAAAATGTGGCTGATTATATCCAACTAGTGGCTTGTGCAGCAAATGCTGCAAACTAAGTTCATTACCATTCAAATTAAATTTTTTTTAAATTTATTGCCAATGAAGAATACCAGACATTTTGGAAGTTACTTGCTTCCATAATAAAGAAACATACCTCTCTGAATCGTTTTTTGTATGCTAAATACTTTTTATTGAACCTATATTATTACATCTTCAAGCAAGATTAATTCAGGCTCTACCATCATATCCCACCTCTCTCAAATCGATTTTAATATTGTCCTCCCATCTACGTCTGCCTCCCTCAAAGTCTTTTCCTTCAGGTCTTCCAACTAACACTCTATACCATTTTTAGATTAACCCATACGTGCTACATGCGCTGCCATCTCAGATGTCTGGATTTAATGTTCCTAATATGTTAGGTGCAGAATACAATGCGTGTAATTCTACATGGTGTAACTTTCTCCATTCCCCTATGACTTCATCCCTCGTAGCCCCAAATATTTTCCTAAGCATCTTATTTTCGAACACCCTTAATCTCTGTTCCTCTCTCAAAGTGAAAATCCAAGTTTCACAACCATAAAGAACAACAGGTAGCATAACTGTTTCATAAATTCTACCTTTCAGCTTTAAATATCTACACCCCATCGCCATTAAATATATGGAAAAGATTCATACCACTTGATTAATAACTATAAAAATATTTCACTTTAATAACAATATTGTTATCTTACGTAAGTTTTGTTTAGACTTCTATATAGCCGTCACTCAGTAAATATTATAGAAATGAAGATCTAACTTCAGATATTCTCTACGCCTATTTAGGCCTATATAACCCCAAAAGGTTTTACTATCATATCATCAATAAAGCATTACTCTGTATAATTGGTGACAAATACATCATGTCATTCACTACAATAATATTTCATTTTTATTGGTAATAATGTCATCAAACGTTCTTAAGTTTTGTAGTTTTTAATAGCCAATACACCGACAGCTGTACTCAGAAAATTACACACCAGAGAATGTTCTTTTTAGTAAATCCTGAAGTTTTTAATAACCAATATTACAGAAACGTTCAGAAAAAGTTACACAAATGAAGAACGATATATTGGTATTATGTCAACCATCTGAACTCTAAATATGTCAGCAATCCTGCAGGTCGTAGCCTTCGTGTGATATTGTTTATTGTAATGTGTTTGTCTTTTGTTTTCTTTTATTCTGAAAGGGCCATTACCTATTTCTCAAAACTGACGACAGATGGATTTTGGAAAATAGGAAAATGATGTAGGAAAATTGACATTTCATTAAAAATTACTATTTTTCTGAAAAACTTTGGGTTCCAAGTTTAAAATTGAGGGGTCATTTATTAAAATCCGTTCAGCCGTTTTTCTGTAATTTCCATTACCACTTCAAATTATAGATTTTATTGCAACAAGAGAGTAGCTCTATTACCAATCCATCAATGTAGTGTGAGACAGTTAGGTACCCTCTAGGTTTTAGAGGTATATTGAAGATGCCTGTACTTTTAAGCTTGAAAAGTTGAAGATTTGTTTATGGATTTAGTGGTTTTCGTGATGAAATATGGCCATGAGCTTTTGAAGTTAAGTAGATCTACATCTTCGGACGTAACCTTTGTTTATATTTTACTTACAAATACACTCATCCTTTCCTACTTTTTCATTAGAACAGCAATAAATTTTGCAGTAATATACTAATTACAAGATGACATCACCCTTAAGAGGTCTGGTTAGCTTCAGCGTATGACAGTTGTGTACAAGTGAAATATATGAAGAAATTTTGCTATTACTCTTCAACTTTTGAATCTATCAATTTACAATTTTTACAACGTACACACAACATCTGCACGTATATTTTGGATTTAAGATTATCTTTCTAACTCGTGCACTTCATTTTAAAACATTTTTAAACCTGAAAAAAACATTAATTAAATCTAACATAAAACATGGATAATTTAGGAACATTTTTCTCAGGGGTTGAAATTTTGCATACTCCGATTTCATATGGTAGTGAAGACAAATGGAAACTTTTATATAGTTATCAAAATTATTATTATGGATTTTACAGTCAGAAAAGTTCGACTTCTAGACTAGTAGCAATAGGCGAGGGTTTAGAATGGCAAGGTTCTATCTAGTGTTTAGTAAATTTTACAGGAGAGCATTTCATAAGTTTGGTTGTTAATAAAATCAATGCAGATAAGAACATTTTCAAACTAACTTTATCACGCAAAATAATTGAGATATCAACATATAATTTATATGGTAGATAGTTGTGAAGTAACAGAATTCAATGCAACAAAAATCTCAATTTTGCTAAAAATGTCAGATAGAACCGCCGCGCGAAATATTCAAATAAATGATCCAACATAGACAGCAAAAGATTAAATGATATTTAAAGAGCGATGATTGAAGCAAAGTATTATATAATATTGAGATATGGGAAAATTACATATCAGAAGTAAATATATATAGAATAATATCTAAATTTTGTAAGAAATATTTTATGATCCTATGAAATTCCTCAAATATAGCAGCAAGACTGGAATTGGGGATGGAGGGTATTAGGGGAACAATATTAGTTAGGAAAATTAAATTTTTTAGTTATATTGTACAGAAAGAAGAAAACGATATCTTGAAAAGATGTTTAAGACCCCTACAAACGATGAAAATTAAGTCTAATTGGAAAAATTAATTATAAAATAATGTAAGCAGTTTAGGACTAAATTGATTATGGCAAGAAATTAGTGCAATTAATATAAATTTAATAGGTAATATTATAATGGAGAGGAGTGACGACATAGTGAGATATGAAATATTTAGCAAGTTAAATAGTTTAAAACCATTAGTAAATTACAAAGCAATTAAAATAATATGAGGGCAGGAAGAATATACAAAAGTTAGCAACAGGGAAGAAGAGATGGGACTAGCGTTGTGGAGATTTGAAATTTGGAGGTTAAAAAATAGAAGAGGAGAATTAGGAAAAAGATACCCGTATATATTATACATCTTGATTACACAACGTTCAACACTATATCACTTCGGAAAACGTATGATGTGTCCTTTTCGTGTTAAATTTTGCAAACTCAAATGCAACACCTGCAACAACTTTTAATTAGGACAGATAAGCAGATCAATTCAAACACGTTACAAAGAACACATCACAGCCATAACAAAATTACAAAACACTTCCATATATGCAGAACACATCACAAATGCTAACCACGCCTACAGAGACATCAACACAGACATGGAAATTCTACATATTCAATCAAAAAGGCATAAACTAAACACACTAGAACAATACGAAATATATAGACGCACAAAAACACTTCCAAATGAAATTCTCAACACACAACTCAATTTCAAAACACACACACTCTTTGACTCCACATTACACTACACAAACACACCTCCATAGGAAACACAAACAAAAGGCGCCAAGACAAGCAACAACCAGTTCTGAAGATGGCCGACAACAGACTGAAACATGTTAACGAGGTAATGTAACATTTAACACGAGAAAGGACACAATATAATACGTTTTCGAAGGTATATATTCTTTATGTAGGCCTAATAAAAAAGAAGACTCGATACACATTCTACTATCTTGCCTACAAAATGAAAGAAAGAGGAACATTTTTATTCAGGAGGTATTATTAAAACTAAATGTAGAAATAGCAAATAGGAAATTGTATATACCAGTAAACGGAAGAAAATTGAGGGAACTCGGAAAACTTCTGTATAGGCTATAGTAAAGAAAAATGGGAAGGGAAACTAAAGTATAAACAAATGTATACAAGAAATATTAATCAAAGGGGAAGAATTTTTGTTAAGAAATAACTAGAATGCTTGTATGTAGTATAGAATATATAGTAATAGTTATTAATAATAAAATTTAGTTAAGGTTGGTTTGCTGGAAAACATAAATGTAACAGGACACCATTAACAAATTGTACATGATTTTGATGACAATATAAATATTAAAATGGAATAGTATAATTTCACTTGGTGTTATTTTTCATCTACAGAGGTTATTCAGCATAAAAATCAACGTTAGGGAAAATGGCCGGCAAATTTTGTCCGTAACCCTTTATCAGGATTAGAGTTCTGTCGTAACAAGAGACCAATATTGCCTTGGTTTCTTTCCGGAGGAAAATATGCTAGGGATTTTATAGCCTTTTGAAATCTGTCTTCGTCGGTTAGATTTGAACCCGGGAATGTCTGATCCAATGGCCAGCGCGGTATTTTCTAGATTATCGAGTACAAATAAAATATTATGACGAATACTAAATAATATTAACATACATGGAGAAATAACTTACTGTGCCCTACACAATGTTTCTTGCAAATATAATGATTTTTAACGTCTAAAGTCAATTTAGACTACATAACTTAGGAGAAATATATGAGTCTTAAACAGTTCGAATACACTTGTGCCCTTAATTTTTGAAAATAATATACCTTACACTGCATTGTCTTGTACTAAGATTATTGTTGTATTAAGACTATCATTTTATTAAGATTAACCTTTTAATTACATTTTTGAAAATTATGTAGCTTATGTTACATTGCATTGTCTTGTATTCAGATTATTGTTGTATTAAGACTATCATCTTATTAAGATCAACTTTTAACTAAGTTTTTGAAAGTAACGTAGCTTATGTTACACTGCATTGTCTTATATTCAGATTATTGTTGTATTAAGACTATCATCTTGTTAAGATCAACTTTTAACTAAATTTTTGAAAATTATGTAGCTTATGTTACATTGCATTGCCTTGTATTAAGATTATTGTTGTATTAAGACTATCATCTTATTAAGATTAACTTCTAACTGTTGTATTACGACTATCATCTTATTAATATTAACTTCTAACTAATTTTATGAAAATTATGTACCTTATATTACATTGCATTGTCTTGTATTCAGATTATTATTGTATTAACATTAATTTTTTAAAATTATGTAGCTTATGTTACATTGCACTGTCTTGTATTCAGATTATTGTTGTATTAAGACTATCATCTTATTAAGATTAACTATTAACTAATTTTTTTAAATTATGTAGCTTATGTTATATTGCACTGTCTTGTATTCAGATTATTGTTGTATTAAGACTATCATCTCATTAAGATTAACTTTTAATTAAATTTTTGAAAATTATGTAGCTTATGTTACATTGCACTGTCTTTTATTCAGATTATTGTTGTATTAAGACTATCATCTTATTAAGATTAACTTTTAACTAAATTTTTGAAAATTATGTAGCTTATGTTACATTGCATCGTCTTGTACTCAAATTATTGTTGTATTTAGACTATCACCTTATTAAGATTAACTTTTAACTACATTTTTGAAAATTATGTAGCTTATGTTACATTGCATCGTCTTGTACTCAAATTATTATTGTATTCAGACTATCACCTTATTAAGATTAACTTTTAACTACATTTTTGAAAATTATGTAGCTTATGTTACATTGCATCGTCTTGTATTCAAATTATTGTTGTATTCAGACTATCACCTTATTAAGATTAACTTTTAACTAAATTTTTGAAAATTATGTAGCTTATGTTACATTGCATCGTCTTGTATTCAAATTATTGTTGTATTCAGACTATCACCTTATTAAGATTAACTTTTAACTAAATTTTTGAAAATTATGTAGCTTATGTTACATTGCATCATCTTGTATTCATATTATTGTTGTATTAAGACTATTATTTTATTAAGTTAACTTCTAACTAAATTTTTGAAAATTATGTAGCTTATATTACAATGAATTTTGTTTTGTTTTCAGTTATTGTTGTATTAAGACTATCATTTCATTATGATAAAATTTCATATTAAGATTTATATTCGGATCACTCTCCAGAAAAGGTGCTTCCTGAAAGTAATTTTTTTCCGAAATTTATAAATATAGAGATAAATTTATGCAAGAAGAAATCGTACGGTTTAAAACACAGTCAAGTTTTGTCCAAAGTTATTCCATTCTTTTATTAAAAAAACCTAAACTAACAAAATACATCAATGATAAATTAAAGATAAAAGGATTTAAGTATTTTATATCATTTACTTCACATGATTCTTTTAAAATATTCCTTCCTGTAATAATATCTTACCACTATGTGCCTTTTAATATCTGTAAATTTTATGTTTTTAGCAATAGTTATAATAATACTAGTCCTAAATAATTAGTTTTCTATTAATCTGTTTGGAAGTTGGGACAGTCCAAGGACGTGACTTTCCACGTTCATTGCCAGTATTTAATTTTAGGAAACAAAAAATCTATTTACAATTCCAACTGTATATTCAATTAGTTTTATCTTTAAATTTATTATAAATACTGAGTGGTTAGAATTATTATTTTCTTTATGAAAGTTACTGTAATAGTAAAATGCACCTTTTCAGGAGAATAATCCATTCACTACATTTTTATTTTGGTGTTTCAACTTCCGTTCCTTTATATCATTATATTTTTATGCCTCATTTTATTTAATTTATTTTAATTAATGAATATATGAATATAAATAAATAAATATATATAAGTAAATAAATATATATAAGTAAATAAAATAAATGAATAAATAAATAACATCTCTTCTTCAGTTGTTTTAAGGTGCGCCATTGTACAACGCTAACCACACTCATGACATGATGCTACTTTCGAATAAATTTGTGTATAATCATATTCCGAAGTGGCATGTTTTCAACTAAGAACTCCGTAAAATATTTGCCAATAGTAATAATAAAAATAATAACAATAAAAATAGATCAATTTATTTCAATACTGTATAATATGCCAAGTGCAATGTAGATCCTATATACAACACGATCTAAGTTTAGATGGTATTTTTACCAGATGTTCTGTTCGAGTGTTACATTTGCGAAGTTGATACTAGCATATCTGCACAAGTAATAACATACCTGGGTTCGAGATTGCACCGTCACTTTAGAAAACACTCAGTAAAACAGACAAAGACCCGAGCAAACTGCTGGGAACCGATCGGGACACGAACCCCAGACCCTAGCGTGCACTCGACCGTACCTATACCGGTTTATAGAGAAAAAATAAAAGAATGTGAATAAAGAGACAAGTTCTCTCGTTGCTAGGGAAACGTTGACACTGCATAGACGAAGACATTTTTATAATCTGATACAGAAAGAAATCATTTCCGGTATTGTTGACAATAGAAGACTAGTTTCCTTTGAAGATGATATCAAAATGACATGCGAAACTTAAGACCCGTAATAAATAGGACTAACAGAGTGAGTTAGCAAAGACAACGGGATCAAGAAAAGATCAAAACCAAAATGTGAGGATATTGACCTTTTATTTTCTTATCGTGCGAAATACAGGGTGAGTAAAAATTGAGACAGTGAAATCAAAAACTCCCTAACTCTAATAAAGCAAATTTTACAGGAGAGAGAAAAAACTTATTATTTCTCTTACTAACTTTAAATATTATACATTTATTTATTAATATTGTGTAAAGTTACATTCTTTATCAATTAAATACTTTGAAACCTAAATTTTTACATTATCTTACGCTACAATTTTAAATGAACTCTGCTGGAGTTAGTGATTTTCTTACTTCCACAGTGTATGAATTAAGAAAAGTGAATAAATATAAGCCATATGAAGAAAAAAAGATAAGTAAGCCTATATAATAATTCCCTAATGAAACATTGGAATATACGAGAAAATGGAAGTTTATTATTAAGATTAACATTGCTACATTTTTTTAAATTTCAAATATATGAGACAGAAAATCACAAATTGCCATAAAACACATCAAAATACACAAATAAAACCACAAACAATATTAAAATGTTAACACAGTCTCATTCATGTTACAGATTCTGTTTTTTTCTCTCACTCTCATGTTCTTCGTGTGCATCTAGATTCTAGATTATTACTGTCAGCAAACAGAGTTTGGTAATTCATCCTACTTTCCTCAGAAATAAACTGCATTAAATTTTGCAGGTCCTTTTGCTTTCTTCTTTCAATAGCAATGCTGAATTGTACTTTAGTTGACTGGGGAATGATGCATCTGCATTGGGTTTCTGGAAGTTAATCGACTCGATATTGTGCCTTTAATAGTCTTACTTACATGGATTTCATAGATTTTGTGACATTCTGAATACCGTATCGTATCACTTTACTCAGCTGGGTGAGCGATAGTGTTGCCACCTACCGGGAAATTAAGCTTGGAATGCAAAAACTCTCTTATTCCATGGAGTAAGTGGAGTTCTGACTTCTACGAGTTTTAAAATAGCCCCCAGAATGGAGATGAATGTCGATATTAGTGTTTTCTTGCCTTCCACGCATGCGGGACAAACTAAACAGCATCATCCAGTGGGTTTTTGATCTCCCTCTCTCAATTATAAAACACTGCTTATAGCTTTATTTTAATTGTATGTAGAAATTCTACAGTATATAGGCGTACAAAAGCTATTGGGCTTAGAAAAAGGAATATTTTGAACATGTTTCCAAAAACAATGTTTTGGTTATAAAAGGGGTACCAATGAATCTAGTTTTTTTTTTTGTCATCATGTAATTATTTTTACAACTTATGAGTGCTCAGGTCTTCAAAACGCACGGAATACAAAACCATTCTTATAAATAAATAAAAAAAAAAAACATAGGCCTACTGATGGCTTAGAAAATGCGTATCATTTTAATTTAACTACATTATTATGAATCACAGAATTTAAAGAAAGAAATTTATTTAAAATAATTTAGCATTGTTTTAAATTGGACGGAGTTACGCAATAAGAGATGAAGCGCCAACAACCTGTTTCGAGATATTGGCCATTGTTTTTTCTATAAAATATTTTTTGCAAGAAGTTATATAACATTCATACTATTATAAAAAAAAAGTAGCACAAATAAGACAAAAAAAGGCTTACCGATTTTTAATAAGAGACCAGCAGTTGAATTAATATTTCAAATCAAAATAAATAAATGAATTTTATACAATAAACGAATTTTTGCTTATAAATAGCAATATAATAAAAGTTTCAAGTTCAATCTATAAGATTTATCTATTTTGTAAATGTTTATTTGCTATAACATTGCATATGGAATATTAACGTTTCCGCCTTTTCGGCATCATCAGATATTGTTAAGAAACACGAAATCTAAACCTTGAACAAATTAAAATGTACATAGTATTATGCATGACAAAATGGACTTTCATGAGTTTTATGTAGTTACGAGTATGTCTTATTAATGAAAAGGTTTATTTTGAAAAAGACTTCCAGGAAATGTAAATTTGGAAAATGTCGATATGATTTCTGGTACATATAACTCATGTTACAAAACACATATAAAATAATTAAAATTGATAAAAGTGTTACATATTATATCCTGGATTAAGTCATTAACAGAAATACGAATATCAGCAAATTAATAAAATATTGGTGGAAAAGACTCAATTGTTGAATTAATTATCGGGGAATTATGAATGGAATGGTGATATAATATCAATCCATTTTATATTTAAATAACATTTGTTATAAAATCAACAATAGATAATTGATAAAATTTTATAAAATCTTATGTGTCTTAGTATGTTGTCATGCCGTTACAATTAATCGTTCTTATAGATTGAACCCGAAACTTTTATTATATTGAACTAGATTTATCTGAAAACAAAATGAACTGTAAAATTATAAATAGCAGCAAAATTTAGATATCACATTCTTGATTTTTTCGAGTTCAATTAATCTGCCGTCAACAGATTTGTGCAAATATCTATTTTTTTTTAAATTGTCGGTTGGTCTATTATTGCGTAACTCCGTCCAATTGTGTCACGTGTTGACATCAGTTCACAGATATTCAGAATGGATCACATTCATTCCTAAACAATGCATAAGCCTGTCTTTGAAATTGATCCAAGTTTTCCGCAACACTGTTTATGTTGATCAGTTGTATATCATCCTTAATTCTCCGTTTTAACTCTTTCAAGTCACTTGGTCGGTCCCGAGAGACCCACAAGGAAAGCTCTAATATGTTGAGATCAGGAGATCTTGCGGGCCATTAATATCTCCTCTTCAGCTTATCGTAAGTATTTAAATTTGTTCTTTTTCTGTAAGATTCACCATTATTAATCACGTGAAAGAATTATTGTTATTCAATTGTTTTTGCTTAACATATTTCCACGATTACTTCATTCATAGCCCCCTTATTCTTCATGATGACAAATTTGATACTTTTTGTTAAGTAAATATACAAGACATATAAACACGCAATACAGTTGGAAGACATTGACCACATATTATTCGAAAATCCACTAGAAGAATGATTATAAACCCATTGTTCCGTGTTTTTTGTGAACATCCAGACTGCCTCTAAATTTACTAAACTATTACGAAAACAATGTTGCTTAAAAGAATGTCGAAAATATATTTCGTTATTATTCTGATACATTTTAGGAAGTAAGATTTCTTAATCTAAGTGAAACAGTCCTGCTTAGAAATAATTACAATAAAAGAATATTTTTATATGCATTTCCTCAATTTGTTAACTATAATCTTCAAAACTTAAGCACACATTTCAGTACATTATTTTCTTAATTTAGATTGAAGGATTTTTTGGAAAAAGAACCATAGTGCACAAAATGTATATTTTAGATATTAAGCATATGGTTAGCGTATTGTAGCGGCCATTTACTGAATTAGTTATAGAGAAAAACACCATAGACCTATTTTATAGGAGTGGACATTTTCAGTGATTTTCATAAAACGAGCATAAAGCTAATACTTTTTTTTTGTGAAAACAGTCATTTTCGAGCCAAAACGATGGCAGTATTTACAAATATCACATTCATATCATCTTGATATACTTATCATTTTAAACTGATGTAGATTGGCAGTACTGCTTCTTATGTACGCGCAAAAACCACAACAGAGAAAAATACTTTGGCACGTGAATTTTTGTATTAGTTATGGAGTCATCTTTAGGTGCAGAAGTAACCCCATGGTAGAAACGTAAGCAACGAAAGGAGAAGAAACAGGGTATAATAAAGAAAAAGAAGACTAAAGGAGAGGCACACTTTAGCTACGACAAAGTATTTTTTCTTAAAACAACCATTGTCCACAGTTGCCTACATTTACACATTTATTTCTATGAAACAATTTTAGTTATAAATCAGTTTTCCCAAATTTCTACAACACCTTAAGAAATGGTATGACGAATTTCATACTTGAAGTATCAACAACATCCATGCCACACAGTTTTTTGTTTCTCCTGAAAATGTATGCTTTTGGACTACGGTTGTTTTTCAAGAAACTCTTCAATTGTAAATGCCTCTTGATATCTAAATCCTAAATTCATAGTGTCTAAATACCCAATGTCTGGCGAAGTATCAACAACATCCATGCCAGATAATTTTTGTTTCTCCTGAAAATTTATGCTTTTGGACTACGGTTGTTTTTCAAAAAATTCTTCAATTGTAAATTCCTCTTGATATCTAAATCCTAAATTCTTAGTGTCTAAATACCTAGTCTGGCGAATTGTCAACAACATTCATGCCAGATAGTTTTTGTTTCTACTGAAAATTTATGCTTTTGGACTACGGTTGTTTAAAAAAAACTCTCCAATTGTAAATGCCTCTTGATATCTAAATCCTAAATTCTTGGTGTCTAAATACCCAATGTCTGGAGAAGTGTCTACAACATTCATGCCAGATAGTTTTTGTTTCTCCTGAAAATTTATGCTTTTGAACTACGGTTGTTTTTTCAAAAAACTCTTCAATTGTAAATGCCTCTTGATATCTAAATCCTAAATTCTTAGTGTCTAAATACCCAAGTCTGGCGAATTATCAACAACATTCATGCCAGATAGTTTTTGTTTCTACTGCAAATTTATGCTCTTGAACTACGATGGTTTAAAAAAAGAAACTCTTCAATTGTAAATGCCTCTTGATATCTAAATCCTAAATTCTTAGTGTCTAAATACCCAATGTCTGGCGAAGTGTCAACAACATTCAAGCCAGATAGTTTTTGTTTCTCCTGAAAATGTATGCTTTTGGACTGCGGTTGTTTTAAAAAAACTCTCCAATTGTAAATGCCTCTTGATATCTAAATCCTAAATTCTTGGTGTCTAAATACCCAATGTCTGGCGATGTGTCAACAACATTCATGCCAGATAGTTTTTTGTTTCTCCTAAAAATTTATGCTTTTGGACTACGGTTGTTTTTAAAAAAAATTCAATTGTAAATGCCTCTTGAAATCTAAATCCTAAATTCTTGGTGTCTAAATACCCAATGTCTGGAGAAGTATCAACAACATTCATGCCAGATAATTTTTATTTCTCCTGAAAATTTATGCTTTTGGACTACGGTTGTTTTTCAAAAAATTCTTCAATTGTAAATGCCTCTTGATATCTAAATCCTAAATTCTTAGTGTCTAAATACCCAAGTCTGGCGAATTTTCAACAACATCAATGCCAGATAGTTTTTGTTCCTCCTGAAAATTTATGCTTTTGGACTACGGTTGTTTTTCAAAAAACTCTTCAATTGTAAATGCCTCTTGATATCTAAATACCCAAGTCTGGCGAATTATCAACAACATCCATGCCAGATAGTTTTTGTTTCTACTGAAAATTTATGCGTTTGGACTACGGTTGTTTTTAAAAAAATTCTTCAATTGTAAATGTCTCGATGTCTAAATCCTTAATTCTTAGTGTCTAAATACCCAATGTCTGGCGATATCTGTAAACATGATTACATCTTTTTTTATTAGATAAACCAGCTTTTTCTTACACAATATTCGCTTCGAATTTTTAAATTAACAGCTAAATCGATTAAATGATATATTATAACCAATAAATCTATCAAAAAATGTTATAAAGTGTTCATATGATTCCTTTCAAATACAAACCTTTTTATCTGCCACAGTTTTATAAATAATATACATTTTTTTTTCTTTCCACATCACTACACTACTTTGAGCACCAGATTAATTTACAATCATAGAGTTTCGTATTCTAAATTTTATTTAGGTCTCTCTTTCTGTTATTCCGTTACATTCCTTTGTTGTAATCTTTCTGACGTTTCCCCTCTTAACTAATATACTGACTGAATTACCGTAAAAGCGGGCTACTTGAACCCTTAAGGTGTTACTTGAACCCAGAAGAAAAAAATGTTTTCGTCGATGTAAAATAACAGTTTGGTGTCTCTGCAAACTTTCATCTGTACAAATATTTTCACCTAAGTTACTCCAATGGTAAGTAAACATTTTTTTCTTCTGGGTTCAAGTAACACCTTAAGGGTCCAAGTAGCCCGGTTTGACGGTACTTACTTTGTATTTCAATCTAAGAAATGTGTATTTTTACTTTTCTGTATCGTGGTATTTTCATTTCGCATTGTCTCGATTTAATTATTATTTTGTAATATGTTAGAATTTTGTTCTTTTCACTTTTTTGTTAATTTTCACTTCTTGTGTATTTTTTGACCTGGCTGAGAAAAAGAGAAAGCTCCAAGGCCAACACTTCAAGTAAAATAAATAAATAATTAATGAATAAATAAATAAATTGACATTCACATAACCTCAGATATTATTTAGAAAAAAACTGTAAAACAATCACAAATAAATAATGTTTATCACATATTTGACGCCATTACCTTTTACTTTATCTGTTAAATTAGGTATAATGCATACAAATATCCCCTCCATTCACTCTCCTTACTATAACCCTATTTTCCTTGAAGTAATTTCAAATTTACTTTTTCTTTAAATAAAAGATAAACATTTATATATATATTATATCAATTGCACAATTATATATTACAGAATACGGTTAACATTCTGTGTATAATACAATTTGAATTTAGCTCGACAAATTTCCGTCATTTTAGGCCTAAAACATCAGGTAGCAACACATATCTCCCTTTTGGTGTAACCATGCATACGTATCTCATATATACAGGCCTCATAATTTAGACTGCTACATTCTTCAACATTCTTCCGTATTTACACTACAATCAGCCATTTTGTTCCAACATGGCGGATCTTCTGTCCAATCACATGTATCTTCGTCACTGTTCAAGTTTTTGTTTACAGCTTAGCTGATATCGATTAACAGTTATTTGACTTTATATTGGGCGCCATTTTGCTTATAAAGTCTTGGACGAACATACTTAACTAGATTATGATGTATTCCCCCCAAATTTGGTGTAAGACATTACAAATTAAATCGATATTCTAGTTTAAAAAAATTGATGTTTTAAGAAAGAGAGTCTATATGAGATGTATATGAAGGAAATAGTTAAATACTACTCACTTGTCCTGATTAGCGCTTGCAATGACGTTTGAACACGGTCACGGTATTAAGGACGTTTGTACTGCGATAGCCTCTTAAGTCGCTCATTAACTAAGTCGGGCGACAGTGACAGCAAACTGCCGGAGTTGACTGAGTTAGTACCTACCTACCTATCACCCTCCTCCCTTTCCCTAGCCCATGCCGTCTCGGTCCAGTTCTCATAGGTTCGAATCCAAGATCGGACATGCTTGGACAGTGTTACTCGCTTATCGGTCACCGCAACCCCATTTCCATTAACCGAAGTCTGACAAATTCTTCACTTAATCGTATCTCGTAAGGTTAACGTAAAAAAATACACACAGGGTCATACAGTTTAAGATGCCTACATTCTTCAAGGTCAAGTCAACAAGTGCTACAGAAGAATACAACAAACAGTCATATGGATTCTACTACAACTCAAAGGTTTGTAACTCTTATTTATGCTCTTTCTACTCTTTAAAACGACAGATATAAATCGCATAACGATAATACTCTTCTGAAATCGTAGCTACGAAGATAACACGAAACAATACATTTAAATTATATCTGACATAGCAGAAATGCATTCCTGTTATGAAATATGTTTATCGTGATCCTGTATTAAATGTGATTCATATCGTTTCACTCTTTGTCACGGCCAGTCGATGTTGCTGCAGTAGTAGAGCTTCGATTCTCCGATAGGGTGCGTCATTGTGCGCGCAAGTTTAGGCCTACATTTGCTGAATCTGTTTTGCAATTGGTTGAAATTTTCTTTCTTGTTGACACAATGTTAGTTTACAGTGTTAAGGTAATAGGCCAAGTGATCAATATTATGTTCTATGAAGCATGTTAAATGTTTATTTGCGTAAAATGCAATTAAATGTTATTTTGTTTACATAAAATAGGAATGGTAATTATTTTAACTGATTGTCAAGTGAAATATTTTTGGTCTGAAAAACAAAAAGTTTTACATCCAAATGATTTTATTATGTTTTAATACCTTAACTTATATAAAACATTTGTGAAAATACATTTCATTGAAAGTAATTATTTTCGTACGTAGGTAGGATGAAAACTAAAACTAAAATGTAGTTTGGTGAAAAAAAAAATCATTTTCATATAATTAGCCCCTTTTCAAATTTTACTCTCATATTTTCTATTGTGTTTAACCAAATTAATTTTCTTTATACCTAAAAACATATTGTACAACAAGCATCTATTTTATTAATACAGAGTATGTCTAGCTTCTATGACATATTCACACGTCCGAAAACATTACATATCTCTAAATTAATACTTATTTGAATTAATAAATTACCAGACTACACAATTCCTATAGTTAAACAAAAAATACATGTCTTTCATCCTGCATGTCAAAGTCTAAATTCTAAATATCGTTTACTTGTATTCATAATTTCAATTTCGTCGTTGATTACTATAAAAATGATATAATTAATTCTACTTTTTAATACGGCGTGTGGATTATGTATTCATATTAATTAATCTTCAACTTGTCTTAAAATTATGGAAAATCCATTTGTAATAAAATTAGGACGAGATAAGAGTATAGGCCTAATTACTTCCACACTACTAACTTTCATTTTCTCTACTTCAAACTTAGCTAATTATATTAATTATGTCAAGCAATAAAAATGTCTTTCAGACAAAACAAATTATTGCATTCAATTTCTACTTTTCGCAAAAGAAAAATGATGCATCTAAACAGAATTTTAATTATACAATATTTATCAATTATTAGATTTTAAATTTTCCTCATCCTGATTTTTCAGTCAATTTCTTCAACTTCCCCAGTATCTTATTTCAAGATTACATCCTATCTTTTTTGTGCTTCTGTTTAAAGTTTTGTTGTTGTTTTAACTGATACAAGTAACATTATTTTCAGTTTTTTTTACTTATATTGAAAATCAAAGAATACGATAAGCAGTTGAATCAAAATATTTCTAAACTTTGTTCAATTTTGTGCAATATTTATGTGCGATTATTTTTCAAAGACAGTATTTCCTTCAAATTTTATTAGCAGTCGTAATGTTTCTTCATTGTGTGAATTTATTTATCTTTCCAATTCCTGTTGTGTCTCATATAAAATTTATATTCACTTTCATTATCCTCACACACTACTATTTTTGAATTTTATTTGCATTCTTTTCTTAAAAGTGTTATTTAATAGCAGATAAATATGGAATTACTTCTAAGAGTTTTTATGGATTGTTTACACTGTTCAAAAGAAAATATTTTATAAATATTTAATATTTTAACATTTTCACTTTCGTAATATCGAGTTTTCTAAATTCATTTTTATTTACATTATTTTTTTTTTAATTTTCCTTAAAAGTTTCCCTCCGTAATCTCATATCAATTTAATTATTTTTAATATCAGTTGAAAACATATTCCAAAAGCAGATTTTACCCCTTTGCATGTACTTTGTGCAACATCAAGGCGTAACTATTTGAATTTTTTCACCTTCATTAAACTTTTCAAGTGGAATATATTTAAGTATAAATATTTTTGGAACAGATCCTAATTTTTTAAGCTTCCACTTTGGTTAGATATCGTATTGCAGTTCCAAGACTTTTCCATTAAATTCATTTCATATTTTATTCTCAAATTCTTGAATATGTGTTACACTTATATCAAATTAAGTTTATGTCGAACTTTTATTTACTGGTGAATACGAAGTATATGAGGAAGTTCAATGTCTTTCTACGGAAGGATCTACACGGCGTGCTAACATCATAATAATTGATCGAGATAAAAATTGGTCTCATTCTTGACCCCACTGTAAGGTTCGAAATTAATGAAGATCAACCAAAGAAGGTACCTGAAGAGAAACGCGCTATTTACCTTCCATGCTGTGATGATCTCATTCATAAATATAATATTCAAGATTGAAATGTCATTGGACTTATGTTTGGTGCGCTAGAAACAATTCCCAAATTTACATTGGAGTCCTCAGAAAATTAAAAGTTCCTGATAAGACTCTTCAGACAATTGCATCAACCATTTTAAAATCTTCATTGAATATCGTCAATCACCATCTCTATTCATCTTTATAATATTTGATGTATATTATTTATTTTCAATAAATTTTTATCGTTTTAATAGCTACCAAATCTTGTCGCAGAATATTCGTTTTTAAAATTTAATTATTTATGATTAGGATGCCGACATTTTAAATCTAAGATTTGGACGGCTATCATTTCGATGACTCTCTATAAATTTCTTGCTGCATCTTTTTTGTCATCAATAAGATACATACAAATATAGACCTAATATTTTTTTTAACGTTTCTATTATATAGGTACAGGGACATCATTTTATTTTTACTAAAATTTCTAATATTAACCTGGCTACACCTTTGGATCAACGATTAAGAACCGGAAACACCGTTTGCTATCTCCTTCCACGACTGGAGTTCGATGATACTGGCGTAATATACAAACAAATCGCTTTACTAGGTATAGGAGGGAAGAAAAGTAGTTCATCCATTTACGTAAACTAGGAAATATCGCGATTTTGAGTTTGATAATTTTCATTAGGTTTTTGTTTAATCAAAATACAGTACAGTATTAACAATAAGTGTTTTTACTCACGAACTGAGCTTTCCATGCGGACGTATTCATTATGCAGTATATATTACACTGTCTACAACACATTAGCGTACACTATAGAGAATGAAGTTAAATTGAAAAATAACCGTAATATGGATATTTAAACACATTTTTGAAAATGGTGGCCGTTCATTTCGATACAGGCTTCAGTTCTAATGTGCATATTATCGCACTATAGACTATTGCACGTAATTTCAATTACCAGGTTCCTACTTCGTATCAGTAACTTATGTTGAAATAATTCTGTACCTACTCTTTAAAAGAGACCTTACGTACTGTAAATTCAATCTTCACTTCTGCCCGATCCGAAAAAATAAAATTACTCAGACATGCTATCTACTGTCCGTCCAAGTGGTTACGTCGCAGCGTCGTAGAAAGGGAGGAAATCACGTGACAGTTAATTACTTAACGAGGCTCTTTTATTTAAGTTATTTTAACCAATTGTATGGGTATAAAATAAATCATCATTATTATTATTATTATTATTATTATTATTATTATAATATTACGTAGACGTCCAATTCCTAACAGAAATTAATGTTCCCAGAAAAGAGCTAAGACAGCCAAGCCACTAGCATTTACAGAGAGGCGAATAGAAACAGGTGGGGGAAACCGGGATGCGACGTAGGCAAATGGAAAATGATGCAATATTGAAAGCTCTTTCGTCACTGGAAAACGCGAACATATTTTTGGAACGTACTGTTTACTGTGACCGTAAGGCTACTATGACTGTATATGCGGTCTTGGATCTGTGAGGAGAACGGTTGAACTTCGTTAGTAGAAGGGGTGGGAGTGAAGTACATTCAAAAATTCAGGTGGAATAAAAATTGAAGTAAAAATAAAATGATGTCCCTGTATATTTATTGTCAGTTTGAACTGATATTCCAAGCATAATTTCTATGCTTTTTGATAGGTTTCGTGTAATATTTAACCGGGCATACTTCACAAACAGACAATATTTTTTAAGTGCTCCATTCACCAAAACCAAATTATTTATAAAACGTGAGAAATTCAGACTATTGCAAGTGTTGTAGCAACAATTCCGGATTTATCCGCCATAATGCAGACGGAGCCCCATGACTATGCAGGTATAGAAAATATCTCATTTCTCATTTTACCCACTATTCGTAGCGGTTGTTTCGTTCAATCTGTGTTGAACTGCGGGGGTAAAGAAAAAAAGAATCGGTGTGGTGTGCAAACGGCGCGTGCGCGGACCGAATTGAAAACTCATTTTAAAAAGTCTCGAGCGCTGTGAGCCTCGTCGTGCCGCGCGATCAATGTTTTGACATCACTCTTTATAATTTGAGTGAGTTATTGATCAAATTAAATGACACTAGCACTACTTATATAAAACAGCTCCACGTCCACAAAGCCCGTCATAACCTGCAATTTTATCTGCCGCTATTACTTTCAAATGCGACGAAATTGGATTAACTATTTTTTTCTTTACGTCGAATGAATTAAATTATCCAAACGTGGTGCCTGTCAATGTGCCTGTATTTTACTTCAAATATTTATATCGAAATTCATTTGAATTCAAATTTTTTATATTTGTAATTAACATTTTTGGACTGGAGGTTCAGAAAAAAAATATTTGCGTCGATTCAAGGCCCAATCAAACACAGCAGAGAAAAATACAAAATAATCGTTTTATATTGGAAACGTAGTAGTTGTGACATAACTGCAAATGTGATAGGCATACCTTCAACGTCAGCGTCATAATAGCATAATTCATATCATTATCATCATCATCGACACATAGTTACCGTCATCGCATGTAGACGGAGTTGTAATCATCGTCTAATCATTCTCATCATCACCGTGTCGTCATTGTCATATCATCACCATAATCGTTCTACAGTTGTCATAGTTGTCGTATTCCCGTCATCATTATCGCATTCATGATCTCGTTATCGTGTTGTCATCATATTACAGTCATCGTCGCGCAGTCATCGTCTGATTATCGTATTGTCACATTTTAGTTGTCATCTTCGTTGTGGAGTCATCGTCTCATTATTGTGTTGTCATCATATTATAGTCATGGTCATCATCGTCGTATAATAATCGTTGTTACCTTGTTATCGTATCAGTCATCGTCATCGTCACGTAGTCATCGTTATCATCACCATCGTCATGTAATTGTCATTTTCGTGTTGTCATCGTATTACGGTCATTGTCATTATCGTGTTACCATCGTACTACAGTGTTCGTCGTCATTGTCGTGTAATCATCGTCTTTATCGTGTTGTCATCGTATTATAGTGATTGCAGTCATTGTCGTGTAGTCTTCGTCATTGTGTTATCATCGTATTACAGTGGTCATCGTCAATGTTGTGTACTCACCGTTGTCATTTTCGTGTTATCATTGTATTACAGTAGTCGTCATCATTGTCTTATCATCGTATTACAGTAGTCGTCATCATTGTCTTATCATCGTACTACAGTAGTCGTCATCATTGTCTTATCATCGTATTACAGTAGTCGTCATCATTGTCTTATCATCGTATTACAGTAGTCGTCATCATTGTCTTATCATCGTATTACAGTAGTCGTCATCATTGTCTTATCATCGTATTACAGTAGTCGTCATCATTGTCTTATCATCGTATTACAGTAGTCGTCATCATTGTCTTATCATCGTATTACAGTAGTCGTCATCATTGTCTTATCATCGTATTACAGTAGTCGTCATCATTGTCTTATCATCGTATTACAGTAGTCGTCATCATTGTCTTATCATCGTATTACAGTAGTCGTCATCATTGTCTTATCATCGTACTACAGTAGTCGTCATCATTGTCTTATCATCGTATTACAGTAGTCGTCATCATTGTCTTATCATCGTATTACAGTAGTCGTCATCATTGTCTTATCATCGTATTACAGTAGTCGTCATCATTGTCTTATCATCGTATTACAGTGGTCGTCGTCATTGTTATGTAGTCGTCGTTATTGTATTATCAGCGAATTACAGAGGTTGTCGTCAATGACTGTTGTGTAGTCGTCGTCATTGAGTTATCATTGTATAACAGTGGTCGTCGTCATTGTGTTATCATCGTATTACAGTGGTCGTCGTCATTGTCGTGTAGTCATCGTTATTGTGTTATCATCGTATTTCAGTAGTCGTCGTCATTGTCGTGTAGTCGTCGTCATTATGTTTGTGTTATCATCGTATTACAGTGATCATGTCATTGTCGCGTAGTCGTAGTCATTGTGTTGTCGTCATACTACAACGACCGTCATCATTGTCGTTATTATCTTGTTGTCATCGCATTATAGTCATTGATATCATCGTCGAATGGTTATCGTCATAGCATAATTGTGCTAACCAACTACCACTTATAAATAAATAAATAAATAAATAAATAAATAAATAAATAAATAAATAAATAAATAAATAAATGCCGCAAACTAAGTTCAATAGTATTTGAAGTACATATTTTTCAGATTTATTTTTCAGAAAGAATACCAGACATTTTGAGAGTTATTTATGCCCCAATGAAGGTAGAACATCGAAAGTAATGTAGCAACTCAGTGAGGTATAATCCAGTTAAAATATCCTTTCAAGATATTTCCTTCTTAATGGTTCTTATACCAAATATTTTTCTTGAACATATTCATCTTCTTTTCTTCGAGTTTCAATGGAAAAACGCGAGTAACAGTGTCAGGACGATCAGTGGGCTTTGCATGTTGATCAGAGATGAGCAGTAGGTATTTCAGGCCATTGCGAATTGCAGGCGAATGTCAAGAAAATGTCAGGTTTGCCATCCTTTCGAACAACGGTTATATGATCTTGGTACAGCTGCTCCTTTTTTCGTGCACTTCATCCTAAGCGATATTGCTGAAGTGATCGGAAGACTACAACATCTTATTGACTAGGAACGAGCATTCTGATTTTATTGCTAAAAAACTTTGTTCTGCTAATTTTGCTACATTGCAACTGAGAGATATACTAAACACCAAAATATTGATTTCTATTTACTATTCACTTGCTTATGCATATCTCAGTTATGCCGTTTTCTTATGGGGTAACTCTACCAATGTTAATAGGATATTATTGCATAAAAAAGAATCATACGATCCATTTTTAAATTAAAGAGTTTTGACTCATGCAAACCTTATTTTAAACAATATACATTTTTAACATTTCCATCCATTTATAATTACAAATGCCTAATTTTCTTGAAACAGAATGAGAATAAATACAATAAGAATTTAGACTATCATAATTATAACACACGAAATGCACATCTGTTCTCAATAAAAAATCATAGACTTGTGAAATATGAAAAATCGCCTGCCTATACTGGCATTGTGTTTTTTAATAAATTACCATTGCAGATACAAACTTTACCTTATGCAAAATTTAAAGTGAAAGTTAAACAGATTTTTAACTGATCAAATTTTTATTCAGTAAAAGAATTCTTAAATCACAAGTTAAGATATATGCAACTTGATTATATTATTCATTTTAAATGTATTTTAACTTGTAGTGTTTTTAATTTTATTGTGTTTTTTATTTATTATGTAATTGACGTGTACATCCTTGTATATGGCCATGTATAGAATAAACAATCAATTAACCACTCAATCACTCAATCAATTTGATCCGTATGTAATGCCTTTCCGTTTTTCCTTAGAAACTGTAATATTTGCGCACCCACCCGACAATACTGTTCTACTTACAAAGTCGGAGAATAAAATAGACTGGTTCAGAAAAGCAATTTTACTTAGGGGAGAGTCTGGTAGTATCGGACATCGGGTAATATCGGACAGTGAGTTTCTTTCATCTACCACACGATGATAGTACCTGATTGACATGGTTACGTTTCTGTGATGTCGCATAGAGAAACTTAACCATGTCGTTCAGGTACTGTCATATGGTGGTAGATGAAAGAAACGCACTGTCCGATATTACCCGATGTCCGATACTACCCGACTCTCCCCTACATTTTTAACCAACTGCAATGTGATCATCAAAATAGTTCCCTTGGGACTGCACAAACTTATTTCAACGTTGTTGCCACTGCTGGTAGCAATGGTGAAACTAATCTGTTGAGACTCTGTTTAATGACTCGGTTATGGTCTTTTAGACGTCTTCTGTTGTTTGAAAATGGCCTCCTTTCACAACTGACTTCTTTTTTGGAAATAAGAAGAAATCGAATGGAGCAAGGCCGGATGAATATGGAGGCTGCGGCAGTGTTGGAACAGTTCAGGAGCCACATTTCTCCGTTCACCTCGCTGTTGCCCGGTGAGATTTTTTGGAACCATTTATGCACAAATTTTTCTCATGCCCAGGCCTTCAGTTAGAATGAGACGAACAGTTTCCCGATTAATGTTCAATTCTTGAGCTATCATCCTGGCTGTTAACCCGCCTATAAGGCCGTACAACTTCACGTATCCTGGCAATGTTGTCATCTGTCGGTGCAGTTGTTGGTATTCATCTTCAAACATCGCTTCTGCCCTGGAAAAACATTTTATGCCATCGGAAATCTTATGCTCTTTCTAAAAGTCTACAGAAGCTTTTCTTACGTTGTCGTGGCATGTATGATATTATGCGATTTCATTGTATTGAAGAGAAGCAAACACACAACTCCACTACTCACGCAGTTACTCCACACTTACGGCTTTCAGGGTGGTGCCAGTTTGGATTCGGGTGGAAGGATGACCAATGTCAAACATATCTCTGGTAGGAGGCTGCAGGTTTGCCTAATCAGGTGGGAAAAATCAGTCTCATTACTTTATTGTCCGACCTCGTAATATTGCTGAAATAAATTGTATGACTGATGAATGTGAGAGACAGCTACAAACAGCTTTCCTAAATGAAGCTAACTGAAGTAAAGACATTCTAGTGAGCTTGTTTTGCTTGCGTGGACCATTGTGTCGCAATTGTTAAGTAACAACCAGATTGGGAAGAGGAGATGATATACCATCAGAAAACAATGAAGACTTCATGTTAATAACATTTTTGGTCCCCCTTGTCTGCTATGCACAACTTAGTTATTTCAAAGTTCATGAGTACAACAATTCAAATAAATGGGCAAATTCATTAATGTTAAATAAATAAGTTAATAGGAAAATTACAAGCCCATCATATAGTACAAGGTTTACAAAAAAACAGTACAACTGACATGAGGATTTTGACAGGTTGAACAATAACAAACTGCGCAAAATTACTGTTCATTATAGATCTAATGAAGAAGGAAACCTTGAAACGCACAAAAGAAGCTAGAGGTAACAAGAATATTTGAGTTGTATGAGACAGAACTAAATAGTACAGATAGCCTACCTCTTCTAATAAATGACGTTATTAAGAATTGTGATCAGAAATAGATTTTTGGGTACACGACATTGTCTTGAAATTGAGCCAGTTGTTCGGTAAAGCCAGATATAACGATCCCAAGAGAGTAGACGACACTTCACACTCCGATAGTGGAACCTGTATTTAGTCCTGAAACGTTGGAAAGGTTAAGATACAGCTAACCAAAGGTCTACTTCAGAAGCGTGTTTCATGAAGTACTTCTTTAGCAGTTACTTATTAGAAGTGTAAAAATGACTAGTTAGCAGTGTGAAAAATGGAAAGTTTTGGAGAATAAAGCATTAATTAATGGCGATTCACTCAATCCTTAAACTTATTAACAACTTCATGTTCATAATCTGGCGGTTTCAGGTCACTATGTCTAAGGACAGCAGGTCTGATGAGCAGTATAATAAAATATGAAATCTAATAAAAGAAAGTCCAATAATAAGTCAGGTCTAAAAGATAAAGGTCTAATGCCTAAATGTCTAAATAAAATTACGTCTAATGTGTAAATGTCTAAATAAAATTTAAGTCTAATGTGTAAATTTCTAAATAATAAGATGTATATATAAATCTCAAATAATTTTAACAATACTTACTTACTTACTGGCTTTTAAGGAACCCGGAGGTTCATTGCCGCCCTCACATAAGCCCGCCATTGGTCCCTATCCTGAGCAAGCTTAATCCAGTCTCTACCATCATATCCCACCTCCCTCAAATCCATTTTAATATTATCTTCCCATCTACGTCTCGGCCTCCTCAAAGGTCTTTTTCCCTCCGGCCTCCCAACTAACACTATATATGCATTTCTGGATTAGCCCATACGTGCTACATGTCCTGCCCATCTCAAACGTCTGGATTTTATGTTCCTAATTATGTCAGGTGAAATATACAATGCGTGCAGTTCTGCGTTGTGTAACTTTCTCCATTCTCCTGTAACTTCATCCCTCTTAGGCCCAAATATTTTCCTCAGGACCTTATTTTCAAACATCCTTAATCTCTGTTCCTCTCTCAAAGTGAGAGTCCAAGTTTCACAACCATACCATAATATCATTTTAACAATACTTACTAAAAAGTTGATATTGTTACGATAATGAACATACGTTTCCTTAGTAATACGGTACCTTGTCAGTTTCAGAAAATTTTTAGCAAAATGAATACATAGGGGAGAGTCGGGTAGTAACGGACATCGGGTAGTATCGGACAGTGCGTTTCTTTCACCTACCACCATATGGTAGTACCTGAATGACATGGTTACGTTTCTCTATGCGACATCACAGAAACGTAACCATGTCAATCAGGTACTATCATCGTGTGGTAGATGAAAGAAACTCACTGTCCGATATTACCCGATGTCTGATACTACCCGACTCTCCCCTATACTATTAATTTGCCTAAAGGTAAAAATAATTTCGACTACCGCTTAAGATTAAGAAGTAGAACCAGCAATAGGATCTACTGGAGACGTTCACTCAGAGACGCTTGCAATGCTCTTGTGTTACCAATGAGGAATTGGATAACATTCAAGTCTACAAAGCGTGGAATGTGTTTAATCTTGTATTAAATAGACTCCAAAGAATTACAATATAAATAGTGCTGAAGGATGGCACTCGAAATTCCAAAAAATTATTATATCTCATCATGCATTCATATGGAAGTTTTTATAATATACAGTATCAGAACAGACTAACGTAATAATGAAGTGTTAATAATAGAGCTCCTGGCAAAACATAGAACAGTTCAGCATCCCGTAAATAAAACGTACCAAATTAATCAAAGTCAAGTAGAGAGAATGGTAACATGTTACCAGCAGTATAAAGATTGTAGAGAAATTTATTTGTACTGGAAAACTTTAAGCTACAGGCTGAAATTCCATGCTGTACCGGAAGATGAAAATGAAGATTAATCTAAATTTTCATCGCTCAACTACTTCAGCATTAGGCCTACTGTATTTTACTTCTTAGTTATATGTAATAAACAATAATATACAGGTAACAAATGTATTATTGTTATAATTTAGGCATAATAGTATTAGACGTCGTTACAAGTTAGACTATGCAGTATTAGACATTTTTGTAAATTGGACTAGGTTGTATTAGACTTGGTTTCAAAGACAAAATGTCATTAGATTTACAAAATTAGACCTTCTGTCATTGAACTTAAAATCCTTAGACTTACTGACCTCTAACCATTCTGGCCATCGTACAACTTCCTTAGCAAGTACTTCAATATTATTCACTATTATTATAATTATTCTAGATACAGTTTGTTTTGAAGAACCACTTATGTCAGCAATACTGTAATATTGTGCTCCATTGCCTAACCAACTGAAAGCAATTTGTGTTGTACTGTATTGTATTTATTTACATTCCATGATATTCGTACATCGCTTTACAGATAGAATATAGAATATGTCAAAAAATCTTAATAGTACTATAAAGCCTTAATTCTAGTTAGTATCGATACTTAACACAAAGCATAAATATTCATGAAGCGTTGTCGAATGTCATAAATTCACCTGCAGATTAGAAGGCATGAGAAATTAGGCACTTCTTTAATTTGGCCCTAAACAATCTTATGTTTTGAATTTGATTTTTTATATCCATATTGGCTATTATAAATTTTTAGTGCACATAACGCACTCCTTTAAGGTAGCATGATAGACTTCCCGATGGAGTATGGAAGCCATTTTTGACGAGTATTTGTACTATGAACAGTTGAATTAGATGCGAAGTTTTCATACGATTACATACGGGGAAGTTTATTAATGAAAGATATACTGACAAGCCATGGACATAATATATAATATTTTTAAAATGGTCCTACACGATTTCCTAGATTTGGCACCTACTATTATTCTAATTACTCTCGTCATAGTAGGAATATATTGTTACTGTTTGTGGAATTTCCCCAGAATATTATTCCAAAAGTGATTACCGAGTGGAACTACTCAAAATATATCGTCTTTTAGATATTGAAATCACCATAAATTAAGGGTGTTTGAGAATAAGGTGCTTAGGAAAATATTTGAGGCTAAGAGGGATGAAGTTACAGTAGAATGGAGAAAGTTGCACAACGCAGAACTACATGCAATTTATTCTTCACCTGACATAATTAGGAACATTAAATACAGACGTTTGATATGGACAGAGCATGTAGCACGTATGGCTGAATCAAGAAATGCATATAGAGTATTAGTTGGGAGACAGGAGGGAAAAAGACCTTTGGGGATGAAGACGTAGATGGGAGGATAATATTAAAATGGATTAGAGGAAGGTGGGATATGATGAGAGAAACTGGATTAATCTTCCACAGGATAGTAACCAATGGCTGGCTTATGTGAGGACGGCAATGAACCTCCGGGTTCTTTAAAAGCCATAAGTAGTCTAAGTAAATTTGTAAAAATTTGATCAGAAGAAATGTAACATTGTAAAATTCTTTTAGAGAACGAAAAGTTACATTTGTTTGGATCAAATTTCTGCACATTTAGGGAACAAAACTAAAATCATTTTAATAATTTTTATCACAATACACCGCTCTCTTAAATTGACTGAGCATATTCGGAATTAATTCAGTATCTTACCCAAAAACACACTTTGAAATGTTTTATACAGAACAATTTTTATCTGGAAAAAGAAGCAAAAGCGAGCAAAAATGTATTACATTTTTTGTTCGAAATATCTAAAATAATAATCCTCTGAAATTAATTACAATAGGCCTATTTACGGTTCACACATTTTTGCTAAGTATTATATTCCATAGCTTAACCGTTATAAAATGATTATGAACTAGTTACTTATCGCGATTTTCATCAAAATCTTGGCTATTTACATTTTCTGTAATGCTGAATAACAACGCAGTATTTGCTTTTTTTATCTTGAAAATATGAAATATATAAATTTCGAGATATTAAATATTTTTAGCGCCTTTCAAATGTAATGCCGATATCTTACATCAAAGACAAACAATATGTTTTTTTTTTTTTTCGCAATGCTTAAAACTTTGAACTCGTTTATCTCCATTCCAACATTTCAGTAAATATTGCTTTCTGTTCAGGATAGTAGCAATTATTAGGGACCGTTCTTTGTCCCAGGAGGCTACAAGATTAAGTATTACTGGTGTTTTTAAATGGACGACGCACGTGCATTTAGCAAACGAAGTACTTTACTGATGGCTCACACGACTCTTGTTTAGTCAAGTTGGACAGAACAAAACATGGATCACTTTAAGAATTACATTAATATTTACAATTTCAATTGTTTACATTATGTACACTTGAATTTTCTACGTTTACAATTTACACTATAATAAAGAATGTAGGCCTACATTGATCAAACATCATTTTCACTATTAAGCTTATGTGAGCTACAGTGTTGTGCAAGATACCTGTTTTATTTCATAATACTATTGTCCACATTTTATTTTTTGTAATTTGTGTACCATAGTGTAAATAATGTTTCATCAATGCAAACCTTCACTCTTTATGACAGTTTAAATAGTAAAAATAGTGTATTTTAGTGTACAATAGTGGCAAAAAAAACCGGACCGACCCTTGTAGCTGATTTCAGAGCCTTGTTCACTCCGGAGCACGATAGACTGGTAACTAAGATTTTCGTGATTTGAATCCTGCCTGGGAAGGAAACTTTTTTTTGTCTCTTATTCAAATTTATTCCCAATACTACTTAATTAACTTATTATTCCCAGAACATGAGTTTTACCAGCAATCGAAAATTATTGGGAATAAATTTGAATAAGGAACAAAAAAAAGTTTCCTTCCCAGGCAGGATTCGAACCACGAAAGTCTTAGTTACCAGTCTATCGTGCTCTGGAGTGAACAAGGCTCTGAAATCGGCTACAAGGGTCGGTCCGGTTTTTTTGCCACTACTGTACATAGTGTAAAGGGCTGTCAGATATTGACTACTTTCAAAAATCGATTGTCAAAAAGATTGCTTTTCGTCTCCACAAGAATATTTTTCATCAAATATTAGTCTACTTCTTATCCGACACGAAGAGTTTTGGAACGTATTGTCTATCATTTTTGTACCAAAGTATGGAAAGAGTGGGTTTCCGACAAGAAAAATAGCACTGAAAATATTCTTTTTTTTCCACTTTCCGCACGTTTACTAATAAATGCATCTAGAGATGCATATTTTTGTAATTAACACTTTTCCACAACAAATTTCATAGTAATTTTAATTCATTATTATGCAGTTTCTTTGGCAGCAATAGTCTATTTCCTATTTTTTCAGTTAATACTAAGATCGATCTGAAGAAATATCACGAGAGTTTCCATAATAAATTTCCATTATTATTTGTAGAGATTTTACGTAGTGTCTCTGCAACTTATCCAAAATTTTCTCCATTAGGGCTATTACCATAGTCTACTATATACAGTTACGAAGTTTGAGTTTCAAGGATGCTAGAAACAATAGACTGTGCCGGTACTATTTTGCATTGCCTGTAATGAGCCGATATTAGCGATACTAGTGGTGAGCAACTATCTAATGTTTGCATATTTACTACGTATTGAGCTTGGTGACTGTATATACTAGACTGTGCTATTACGTAGGATTTTCTACAAGATTTCTTCTATAAATATGTCTAAAATAGATAGTACCTTTGTTACGCAGATTTTTAGTTGAACTTCTGTAGAGTTTTGTAATACATATTTCACTTTTTCTCAGGTTTCTCAGTAGGGTTTATATACGTTTACATCATAATTTTTCAGTGTTAGAGGTGCACACATGTTTCTCTACTAGATTTCTACAGAGACTCCGAAAAATAGTTTTTATTCAGTGTTGCCACTACAGCGGTTTTTCCGCTAGATCTAGCGTTTTTCGGCTTTAATTTAGCGAGTAAAAATTAATAAAATTTTTATTGCTGATGTATGGATTTACTGGGTATTTTTAACACTCACAGCGACAAAATAATATAATTTTACATTGATATTACACTTTTACTACGTCACACTACTTTTGACCAATAAAACGGTACGAAAGGACGTCTTTCAACCAATCATGGTTGCTTATCGCACAATTTTATCGCGTCCCTAGCATTTGTTTAATTTTATCGCGTCCCTAGCATTTGTTTATTTTTATCACTACCCTAGCATTTGTTTGTCTCTTTGTTTGCCAACATTTCAAACTGCACTGGTCTGGACGTCAAAAAACATAAAATTACAAACCACTCCAGTCGATGCACAGCACTTTCAAATATGACTCACATTGGCATTCAGAAACAAGAATTAATAAAGATCATTGGTCATAGCTGGTCTTCCCTGAAACCGTATTTACAAATAAATGAAGAGCACCATTCGGAAATCCTGAATAAGGTAAGGGATACACGTTGTACATCACCGAGTTCACTTCTTTTACGCACACGTCTAATATAACATCAACTGAACCACCAACCACTAAAATAATCAAATTTGAAAATTGTACCTACTTTCAATAATTGTTTCTTTTAAAATTATTCCTGTTTATTTTTTATTTCATCATCGTTAATTAAAATGTTTCTTGTTTATTTCATCATCCCTAATTAAAACTTGTCTAACACTCGTTCATATTATTTAGGTTATGTTTGTTATAGCTTCTGCTATATGATATTATGAATAGTCACGTATCAGAGATTGTTTAATACTAAGATATATATTGAAAATCATCTGTCAAGTGACGTTGATTACTGGGATCGGGATAATTGAAGTGGAATGCAACTGTTTTAATAAAAATGAAACTGAATCAACAAAGCCTTCTTGACCAGTAACCGTCCACAGAGTTCAATGAAGATTCCATAGTTGGCACAACTGATAAGAACAACAGCTATTCATAACACACTACTGCCATCTATTAGTGTAACATTTATAATTTTGAGATGGTACAAATTTGAAGACAGTTTTGTATTTTCGTAAGTCAATTAATGTTTTATTGTATTGGAGTACTTCGTTACTTCTAATCTTTATATACTTTCTTCTAATCGTGTAATAGTCAATTAAATCTCACTAGAGTTTTGATTTTCTCTAGATAAATCGAAACCTCTAGTGAGATTACTGTTGACAATATAGCAATTTAGCGGTTTCTGCACGGCTTCACAGCGGATTTTTAAGAATCGAATTTGCAAGAATGTTTTTTTTTAATATAGCCTTACGTGCAGAATTTCTTTACCGCTTTGCATAATAGCGTCTATATTCCATTTGACTAAGTTATCACTGCAAGATGTATGTAGGTAATTTTTCGTTAATTTTCATAATATTCTATAATACACGTTTATCTGTGTGATTTCTACGAAGATTTCTAAAATATATTACTTTCTTATTCAGGTTTATAGCATGATTTCTGTAGTTACGAGTATACTTCTGCATAAATAGCACATCCTTGCTTTGACTTTCCTATAGCATTTACTCAAGTTTTCATGCATTTTTCCTCGTATTAGAGACTAAAGGAATTTCTGCGAGGTTTCTATAAGGATTTCCAAAGTAATTCCCCTAATTACGTAGGCATTTGTGAAGGATGTTTAAAACATCCCATTCTGTCCCATTTTTACTACTAATTCCACAATTTGGGACATCTGATCTACGGCTGACCACTAGGATCCAGAACACAAAACAGAGGTTAAATTAAAAAATAAAATACAATGTGATTTGCGGAGAGAATACGGAACAGTGATAAATTTAAAAATAAAGTACAATTTGATTTTGGAGAAACATGAGATGAAAGTACAATGAAGAGTAATGAAATGAAGTAAAAATAGTAATATACGTTACAAGAGCGGTATGTTGAAGTTTTCATGTTCGAGGAAAAGTCTGAAAAAGCGAAACGTAGTTGAGCTTTTTTTTAATTTCCGAGAATTGAAAGAAAACATACCGCTCGTGTGTCGTACATTATTTTGTTGCTAAGATCGTTTATTAAATACCTGAAAGAGGAATTTCTAATTAGTTGCAATGAAATCTCCATCTTGGTTTCTGTTCAATGACGGCAAATTTGCAAAACAAAAATATCTATCTTCAACATTGTTGCTTTAAAATGTTTTCTGTGTTTACTATTCTCCAGCAGGCCGTGACATACGTCTGTGTTTTCCCCCCCCCCCCAGTCTATGATGAGTCTGGAATCTTGTTGATTTTTTTCACGGCTTCCTTAATGCTACTTGCATCACGAATCCAGTAACTTTTGTGGAGTTGTAAAGTTTACTTAATTTTTGCAAATATTTAAAAACAATAATTAACAGTGCAATTTAGGTGAAATTGCAGTGGTAAGTTTCCAATTTATAATTGTTACTATATTGAACGTCTCTAAAAATAATATGTTTAAAACCTAAAGCAGTAAAATCAATATGTCACTTAAGCGGTAAGAAGAGGGAAATTATTATGTGTGTTAGGTTGGGAATAGTGAATGTGGAATTTTAGACTTTCTGCGGTTTGGTTTTGTGCGGAAACCAAGCAAATACGCACGATCTCGCACAAAAGTATTACTACGTAGTGTTATACAAGTGATTGTATAAAATGGAAAATGAATCTCTCCATACCATTAGACAAATTTTGTTAATGTCCACATTAGACAATTTAAGAGAAAGGAGAATGGTTTTGGTTAACTTAAATGAAGTTCCCGTAGCGCCAACAAGAAGTCCTTTCACTTCCCATGTATTAATACTCATTTTTTATCTCTCACTGAAGTGAGGAATACATGGATTGTAAATAGACTTCTTTTCATCGTTAACGTTATTGGCTTGTTGATCATCCTTCTCAAAATGGAAAGTGGGGTCAAGAATGAGACTTCTTTGATTCCAGCGATCGATTGCTATAATGTCTTTTCTTCTGGTTGACTCATTCTCAGCCAAGCAGTGCACTTCTTGCCTTCCGAAGAGTGGTTGCGATGGAGCTTCTCACTTTATGGTGGCGATTGTTCCTCAGTAGTTTTCCTTTAGGGCAATAACCCAAAACATGCGCAAGGGTTTCTACTTCGCTGCATCCTGGATGACGACAGTTTTGATCCTGGTTTCAGGTCTTCTACAAAATTCTATAATGTACTTCTTAATCATTTCCATGGTCATGTAGGAAATCGTGAAGGATATCTGTAATTTTTGCAAAATATTTTCCGTTATTACTCAAGTCTTTCTGTATAATTTATTATCTTTCCGCTAATGCTCTTACAGGAAGTTTATGCTATTTCTCACTACTCAGATCTACAATGTTTTTCTATTATTACTCCAGATATGTAGTATTTCTGTAAGGTTCCCTTTCAGTACTTTTCATTATTTCTCAATTGTTCAATAATTTAAAATACATTTGCTATTATTTTCTGAGTCCTTTGAATCAAAGAAATTCTGCTCTCTATTAGAGATACACCGACACATAGAATATGTCACCCAGTTTCGAGAATGAAACTACATTAGTTTAAATGTTGTATTTTATTCGGTTTACAAAGGAAGAATACAGGTATACAATAAGATAACTAACGAAGGATATGCAATATATTTTCATATAATTCGTTACATAATGATAGATTTCCTTCTTGAAACGTTGTGTCTTTTTAATTTTGTCAACTTCGTAACTTTATCTGTTACCACTCCGGGCTCAATTTTATTGTATGTGTACCCAATATTGTATATTATTATTATTATTATTATTATTATTATTATTATTATTATTATTATTATTATTATTACTATTATTTTATTACATTCCATTTTGTTATATTCTTCGTTACGTTTTCCATAGTAACCATTTGTACTAAATGAGTTGCTTTTACTATATTCCAATGTATTTTACTTTCTTTTTTTCTATTACAGTATTATATTCATGTTGTTTAGTGTCGATTTTATTATGCTATTATTATTATTATTATTATTATTATTATTATTTTATTACATTGCATTTTGTTATATTCTTCCTTACGTTTTCCATATTAACCATTTGTACTAAATGAGTTGCTTTTTCAATATTCCAATGTATTTAACTTTCTATTTTGTGGCGACTACTTCACTGTACGTCAGGGAGTGAAAGAATTTCGTTTCATAAATGCATTTGCTACGCGTAGGTAAAATCAAAGCAAAATCTATGTAGTTTAGTGTTGATGTCATATTTATATTGACTTTTAGTAAAGAGAAAAATAATATTGTGTCCGCTGCCTTGGTAGATATTCTTAGATAGCACATGTGCTTCAATCAATGTGGTCCGTGGTTCAATTGCCGGCGTTAACAATGGAAGATATTTATCTTTTCGCCACGGGACAAGGTGTTTGTCCCTTGCTTGGTGTTGTCCTGTGTTGTTTCAAAGGTGACTCTGATTCACACTGATCACACGACTAGGGAAACTCGCAATTTTTGTCTGTCTAGATGGAGTCAAATGGCAGATTATAGTTTAATGAAAATATGAACCAGTGTAATTTCGGCGAATTATTTGACAACACTGTAATAGAGTTCCTATACGATTTGCCATGAACAAACGGATGAGAAGTGTAGTTTTAGATAGAAGGGGTCTTAGCATACTATGCTATAGCAGTGAGAAATTGTATAACACATTCGGTGTGCGCTGGATTGGACGAGGTGCATTTCAGATATGGCCTCCACGATCACCAGAACTCACACCTTTACAGTTTTTCTATGATGATATGTAAAACAGTAGGGTATATATTTTTTTCAGACATATCCTGCTTATATAGATGAAATGAAGCAAAGGATCACCCTTGTTAGCCAATACATCCCACAATCAATACTTTTAATGGTAACAGAGACAATATTTTCAGGTAAATAAAACGCACTTTGAATAATTGCACTGTGCAATTACTTTAAGAACAGTAATCTTTAAGTGTAAACCTAGTCATTTCTACCTAGGATAATGCAATGTAGATGACGCCATAGAACATTATGCTGTGACAGTTAGTGAGAAAATACGTAACAGATTCGGTATGCGCTGTATTAGACGAGGTGGACCAATTCCATGGTCTCCATGGTCACCAGACCGCACACCTCTTGATTATTTTATGGGAATATGTGAAACAGTATTTTTTCAGACATCTTGCAACTATAAATAAATTGAAACAAAGGTTCACCCATGTTATCCAACATATTTCACAAGCAAGACTTTTAAATGCAGTAGATAAATGCAGGATCGATTAAGACACTGTGTTAAGATAAATGGAACACATTCTGAACAATTTCGGTAGGGCACTAAACCTAGTCATGTTTACATGAGAGTAATGCAATGTAATAATGTAGATAGCGCCACAACATATTATGCTATGACAGTTCGTGAGACATTAAATTACATGTTTGTTGTGGGCTGTATTGGGCGTGGAAGACCTCAGTTATAGCCCCCATTGTCACCAGATCTCACACCTCTGAATTATTTTTATAGAAATATGTGAAATGGTACTTTTCAGACATATTGCATCTATAAATGAATTGAAACAAAGGATTACCCATGTTACCTATCACATTCCACAAGCAACACTTTTAAGTGCAATACAGAAATGACAGGATCGAGTAAGACACAGTGTTAAAATGAATGGAATACATTTTGAACATTTATGGTAGGCCAATGGACACTTACACTGAGAAGAGTAATCTTTACTTTCAAATCTAGTGATATTTACCTGAGTGTAATACAATGTAGTAATTTGATCTCGGATTATTAGGCTCGTAGATTGCAACATACGTTCTTTAATGAACCAAGTTTTAGGCAATATCACCGCTCGAGAGATTCTCGTGTTGCATGCATTCAGGGAATTTTACATACAATTTTTGCAACCTAACCTGTTCGACGTAAAAATTAATTTTGGTCCTACAGAATTTTCTATTATGGTAACAATTGTTATTAGAGAAGAAATATTCGCTCCGGCGCCGGGAATCGAACCCCGGTCCTTGGTTCTACGTACCACTGAGCTCTAACCACTGAGCTACGTCGAAATTCAATTTACAGCACCTCATCGAATCCTCCTCCTCTAGTGTTTTTCCCTTTGTGGCTTTACTCCATGTTCGACATATATATTGAAACATATATTATTACACAAGGAGCGCATTCAATTGAGTGACTTGGTGGTCGGGATTCAGCAGTATATGTACTGTTAAGCGAAGAATCGACGTAAAGATTAATTTTTGGTCCTATAGAATTTATCTGTTGTGGTAACAATTGTTATTAGAGGACAAATATTCGCTCCGGCGCCGGGAATCGAACCCGGATCTTTAGTTCTACGTACCAAGCACTCTAACCACTGAGCTACGCCGAAGTTCAATTCACAATACCGGATTCAAACCTCCCTCCTCGAGGGTTTTTCCCCTTTGTGGCCTTACTCCATTTTCGACATATATATTGAAACATAGGCCTATATTAAGTCAACTGCCATTATACAAGGAGCGCATTCAATTGAGTGACTTGGTGGTCGGGATTCAGCAGTATATGTACTGTTAGGCGAAGAATCTACGTAAGAATTCATTTTTGGTCCTACAGAATTTATCTGTTACGGTAACAATTGTTATTAGAGGAGAAATATTCTCTCCGGCAAGGTCCTTGTTTCTACGTACCAAGCGCTCTAACCACTGAGCTACGCCGAAGTTTAATTCACAGCACCGGATTGAATCCTCCCCCCTCGAGGGTTTTTCCCCTTTGTGGCCTTACTCCATGTTGGACATATATGTTGACATACATATTGTATTAAGTCAACTGCCATTATACAAGGAGCGCACGCAATTGAGTGACTTGGTAGTCGGGATTCCACACTATATGCACTGTTAGGCGAAGAATCTACGTAAGAATTAATTTTTGGTCCTACAGAATTTATCTGTTACGGTAACAATTGTTATTAGAGGAGAAATATTCTCTCCGGCAGGGTTCTTGTTTCTACGTACCAAGCGCTCCAACCACTGAGCTACGCCGAAGTTCAATTCACAGCACCGGATTAAATCCTCCCCCCTCGATGGTTTTTCCCCTTTGTGGCCTTACTGCATGTTGGACATATATGTTGACATACATATTGTATTAAGTCAACTGCCATTATACAAGGAGCGCACTCAATTGAGTGACTTGGTAGTCGGGATTCTAGAGTATATGCACTGTTAGGCGAAGAATTTACGTAAGAATTAATTTTTGGTCCTACAGAATTTGTCTGTTACGGTAACAATTGTTATTAGAGGAGAAATATTCGCTCCGGCAGGGTCCTTTTTTCTACGTACCAAGCGCTCTAACCACTGAGCTACGCCGAAGTTCAATTCACAGCACAGGATCGAATCCCCCTCCTCGAGGGTTTTTCCCCTTTGTGGCCTTACTCCATGTCCGGCATACATGTTGACATATATATTGTATTAATTCAACTGCCATTGTACAAGGAGCGCACTCAATTGAGTGACTTGGTAGTCGGGATTCTACACTATATGCACTGTTAGGCGAAGAATCTAAGTAAGAATTAATTTTTTGTCCTACAGAATTTATCTGTCATGGTAACAATTGTTATTAGAGGAGAAATATTCGCTCCGGCAGGGTCCTTGTTTCTACGTACCAAGCGCTCTAACCACTGAGCTACGCCGAAGTTCAATTCACAGCACCGGATCGAATCCTCCCTCCTCGAGGGTTTTTCCCCTTTGTGGCCTTACTGCATGTTGGACATATATGTTGACATACATATTGTATTAAGTCAACTGCTATTATATAAGAAGCGCACTCAATTGAGTGTCTTGGTAGTCGGGATTCCACACTATATGTACTGTTAAGCGAAGAATCTACGTAAGAATTAATTTCTGGTCCTACAGAATTTATCTGTTACGGTAACAATTGTTATTAGAGAAGAAATATTCGCTCCGGCAGGGTCCTTGTTTCTACGTACCAAGCGCTCTAACCACTGAGCTACGCCGAAGTTCAATTCTCAGCACCGGATCGAATCCCCCTCCTCGAGGGTTTTTCCCTTTGTGGCCTTACTCCTTGTTTGACATATATGTTGACATATATACTGGATTAAGTCAACTGCCATTCATGGGTACATGGAGCGCACTCAATTGAGTGACTTGGTAGTAGGGATTCCACAGTATATGCAATGTTAGGCGAAGAATCTAAGTAAGAATTAATTTTTCGTCCTACAGAATTTTTCTGTCATGGTAACAATTGTTATTAGAGGCCGGGTCCTTGTTCTACGTATCAAGCGCTCTAACAACTGAGCTACGCCGAAGTACAATTCGATCCGGTGCTGTGAATTTAACTTGGGCGTAGCTCAGTGGTTAGAGCGCTTGGTACGTAGAACCAAGGACTCGAGTTCGATTCCCGGCTAAGGAGCGAATATTTTTCATCTAATAAAAATTACTAACCTATTCGAGCCTAAAAATCCAAAGTCTAGTAATAATACTGTGCTGTACAGTGTTTCACGGTACAATATAATTAATATTACTAAGAGATTTGTTCCTGGACTCTCACTTTGAGAATTTACTATAGATATTTCACTTCCTATTAAGAAGGTTTGATTAATAAATGAAATTTGATGTGCATCAAATGAAATATTTTCTATGTCAATAAAAATAATAATAATCATAATTACTATTATTTTTATACTATTGGGGGGAACAGAGATTAAGGATGTTTGAGAATAAGGTTCTTAGGAAAATATTTGGGGCTAAAAGGAATGAAGTTACAGGAGAATGGAGAAAGTTACACAACGCAGAACTGCATGCATTGTATTCTCACCTGACATTATTAGAAACATTAAATCCAGGCGTTTGAGATGGGCAGAGCATGTAGCACATATGGGTGAGTCCAGAAATGTATATAGAGTGTTAGTTGGGAGGCCGGAGGGAAAAAGACCTTTAGGGAGGCCAAGATGTAGATGGGAGGATAATATTAAATGAATTTGAGGGAGGTGGGATATGATGATAGAGACTGGATTAATCTTGCGCAGGATAGGGACCGTTGGCGGGCTTATGTGAGGGCGGCAATGAACGTCCGGGTCCCTTAAAAGCTAGTAAGTAAGTATGTAAGTAAGTAAGTAAGAGATCTGTTCCAAAAATAATAAATTGTATGTTTGTATTTCTTATTTCAAAATAATGTTTTCCACTTTTGGCAAATTACTTCTGTGTCACAGTATTTTGTTGTTTTTTACAAAGAATTTATTGCGAAATTAGTGAGTATTTTAACTAGTCAAAAGGTGAAGACGATCTATATGATACTTAAAAATCTTTGAAGCATTTGTTCCTTCAAGAAGTCTGAGAAACGCTGTCTTTTAAGGTCAGCAGTTGAACCAATCCTATCAAACAAGAGTCCCATAATTCCGGATTCTACGCCTCTTTTGAAGTCTCTGCTTGATGAATTTCCAAAGGTTTCGAGCGAAAAAGCTTCACAGCTAGAATGATGTGAGGGGGGGGGGAGTATATATATCTCTCAACTTAATGTCTGGAAGGCAGAGGTATTACGGCACACGGAGACAATAAATCTGAACTCATCACAAGAAAATGAAACGTGCTCTCCGATGGCAGGGAGGAATAGAAGGGGGTGGTAGCAGGGGGCTGTTCTCTTATCTTAAAACAGTACTGCACCCCTTCTGTAGCCTCCACACCCCCTCCCTTACATGGAGACACTTTGCATATAATGATCATTATGAGTAAGAATTATAGCTGTACATGCTTGGAGCCAGCTCCTCTTCTAAAATATCTCCTCAAAATGTTACACTCGGGAAAAAGCATAATAGCAAAGGCTGAGAGAAAAAGAGAGCAATACGCGACGCTACGGCGATAAAGGAGGGAAGAAAAGACAGAGAAAGAGGGACGCAGGCAGGAAATATAAAGGAAGGGACCAAGGAGAGGAGGAGGAGCAAGATTTTGTGTAATGACATTTTCATATTAATGACCCAAGCAAGAAACTCCCTCTGTAGCTAGTACGTATCAAAATTTTAGTACACTCAGTTGGAAACATAAGGCGCGGAAAGAAAAAAACTAGATGACTCGAAAATAAGGAACACTGACGAGTCTGGCAAGAGTTACCAAGCCCTGTCCTCCCTGAAGCTCCGCTGGTAAAGGACAGATACAGACTATTATCATACCAGTTAAGTAAAAACCACTTTTAAGAAGAACAGGAACTATTAAGTGTTCGTAAAGTTTAAGATAAAGACACTATTATCATACCAGCTAAGTAAAAACCACTTTTAAAAAGAACAGTAACTATTAAGTTTTCATGAAGTTTAATATATAAGACACTATTACCATACCAGCTAAGTAAAAACCACTTTTAAGAAGAACAGGAACTATTAAGTGTTCGTGAAGTTTAAGATATAAGACACTATTATCATACCAGCGAGATCTACATGAACAGGCTAAGTAAAAGCCACTTTTAAAAAGAACAGGAACTATTAAGTGTTCGTGAAGTTTAAGATATAAAACACTATTATCATCCAGCGAGAAATACACGAACAGACTAAGTTAAAACCACTTTTAAGAAGAACAGGAACTATTAAGTGTTCGTGAAGTTTAAGATATAAGACACTATTGTTATAAGTAAAAATCACTTTCAAGAAGAACAGTAACTATTAAGTGTTCGTGAAGTTTAAGATATAAGACACTATTATCATACCAGCGAGATCTACATGAACAGGCTAAGTAAAAGCCACTTTTAAAAATAACAGGAACTATTAAGTGTTCGTGAAGTTTAAGATATAACACACATAACAATTTCCCTCTTCTTACCGCTTAAGTGACATATTGATTTTACTTCTTTAGGCTTCTAACATATTATTTTTAGAGACGTTCAATATAGTAATAATTATAAATTGGAAACTTACCACTGCAATTTCACCTAAATTGCAATGTTAATTATTGTTTTTAAATATTTGCAAAAATTAAGTAAACTCTGCAACTCCACTAAAGTTACTGCATTCGTGATGCAAGTAACATTAAGGAAGCGTGAAAAAATCAACAAGGTTCCAGATGCCTATGTTATTACTGCAATATGTTATATAAACAATATTGTTAAAATATTAAAATTAAAAATAAATAATCATTACATAACCTTACCGTTTGTTTTAAGTTCGCATTTATGGACGGAGGGGGGGGGGGAAGACAGACGTATATCACGGCTTGCTGGAGTACAGTAAACACAGAAAATATTTTAAAGCAACAATGTTGAAGATAGATATTTTTGTTTTACAAATTTGCCGTCATTGAACAGAAACCAAGATGGAGATTTCATTGCAACTAATTAGAAATTCCTCTTTCAGGTATGTAATAAGCGATCTTCGCACAAAATAATGTACGATACACGATCGGTATGTTTTCTTTCAATTGTCGGAAATTAAAAAAGCTCAACTACGTTTCGCTTTTTCAAACTTTTCCTTGAACATGAAAACTTCAACATACCGCTCTTGTAACGCATATTACTATTACCTAGTTGTATCCTTAAGCGATTGTTAGTATTTATTGTAACATTATATAATTATTTTAATATAAAAAAATTCAGAAGACATGTGGAATATGAAGATACTACAATGATAGACTATGAAAGAGACTTATTATGGTACCAGATTAGTGAAGAAGTATTTATTCATTCATTCATTCATTCATTTAGTATTCTGTCCAAGAGCAGTCTTTCACTGCAAACCCATCTTTCACCAATCTTTCCTATTCCTGCCTTCAAGGATCCATTCCAACATCTGTTTTGACGGTCTCTTTTATTTATATCTTAGTTTATTTATTTATTTATTTACTTATTTATTTATTTATCCGTTTATTTTTATATTTAACTATTTACATAATTGTGTATTTAATTAGTTATTTATCCATTTTATATTTTTCATTCGTATTTATAGCCTATCTGTATTTAGCCTATCTCTTCTCCATATTAATTTTTTTTTTCATTTTTTATGTTATAAGCAACTACAGTATTTGTAGTGTCTATTGTAACTGGGACTTTGACCTGTTATAGACAAGTAAATAAAAATAAGAAATAAATAATTGTTTCTCGTCGGAAGAATTTAAAATGACCATACTAATATTCAGAGGCAATAGAAATATTTATCTAGTGATATTTTAATTCTAGAAGTAGGACTATATACATTATTGCTATGAATAATAATAGTGCAACTTCTACATCCAACGTGAAGGAGAAAGAAAGGAATAAAAAATATATTACTGTAGCAATAGGCCTAATAACATATGTTCAGAGAGGCACTGCTAAAAGTAGGTCTTCTTTATATGACGGTGTCAGAATGGATTGTTATGAGGAAGTGAACTAAAATGGATTTGTATTATATTTATTTATATTTGATTAAATAAATTTATAGCATATGTGTATGAATTATTCAAGCTATATTATATTTGTATTCTATAATTTTGAAATATATATTAGTCCTACTTTTCATGTGCGATATTTATTCTTCTCTAGTGTTAATATTATATTATATAATTCCATTGCCGCTGTAATTATATTTTAGTTCCTATTTTATTTTACTTATTTATTTTTATTATTATTATTATTTTTTATTTTAATATTATATCTGAACTGCGACCGAGCACGAGCGCTGCTCATTCGGTCTCAAATTTGGTTAATACTACTGTATCTTCTTTTTATATTTCTTGTATTATTTTATTTCTATTTCTCTTGTTTGTTTTGTAATTATATTCTTTATTCTGTATATTTAAATTTAAATAAATAAATAAATAAATTTATTTATATTCCATGGTATTAGTACATCGCTTCACAGATAGAATATGGAACATGTCAAAAAAATCTTAATAGAGACTGCTACAAAGTCTTAATTATAGTTACAGTCTAGTTGAAATGTATTTTTTATTTCAGTAACTTATTTTACGACGCTTTATCAATAACTTAGGTTATTTAGCGTCTGAATTAGATGAACATGATAATGCCGGTAAAATGAGTCCGAAAGTTACCCAGCATTTGCTCATATTAGGTTGAGGGAAAACCCCGGAACAAACCTCAACCAGGTAACTTGTCCCGACAGGGAATCGAACCCGGACCATCTGGTTTCGCGGCTAAACACGCTAACTGTTACTCCACAGGTGTGGACAGTTAAAATATATACAGAAGGATTTTACAATTTTACAATATAGTACTAGACCTACAACACTAATTACTAGTATCGACACTTAATATTCAGAAATATACATTCAGCATTGTTGAATGTACTAACTTAAATTCACCTACATAATAGAAGGCGTGAGAAATTTGTAGGTACTTCTTCAATTTGATCCGAAATAATATTATGTTTTGAGTTTGATTTTTTATATCCGTAAGGAGGCTATTAAACATTTTTACTGCCATATAACCCAATCCTTTTTGATAGGACGATAGACTTGCCGATGGATTATGAAAGTCATTTTTGACGAGTATTTATGCTATGAACTGTTAAATTAGTTACAAAGTTTTCACGATTACATATGAGGAAGTTTATTAGTGAAAAAATATACTGACAAATCCTGGGCATTATTTGTAGTTTCATGAAAATGATTTCTATACGATTTTCTAGATTTGGCACCTACTATTATTCTAATTGCTGTATTCTTTTTTGTAGTAGGAATATAGTGTTACTATCTGTGGAATTTCCCCAGAATATTATTCCAAAACTCATTACTGAGTGGAAGTATGCAAAGTGTATTGTGCTTAAGGTATTGATATTTACTTTCTCCTGCATAGATATAATAGCAAAACTTACTGGATCTAGTTTCGGGGTAATTTCTTTAATATGATTTTTTAAACTTTTTATATTATCGATTCGTAAGCCAAGAAATGTGGTTGTTGTTTCTATTAACACTAATGCCGAAAATAAAGAACTTCACATTTGTTGAAAGAATTGACGAACGATGCAAATATCTATATTTAGTAACGAATTCATTAAATTCTTCAATTCTAAATTTATAGGCCTACTAATTATACACAGAAAAATTAAATATTTTTTTAATCACGAATATTGGCTATCTGAAAACAGTGAAGGGAAAAGTTTTTAAATTATTTCATTTTATTCGTGCATTTGTTACACACGGTACAGAGGCCTCGTGTCATAAAATTTTCTACTCACAAATTAAAAATAATGTCCCTAACACTTGTATTAGGGGTCCAACTATTATACAAAAAATATGCAATAGCAGACATTAACATATTTTGTTAAATTGCTCCATTTAACACGATTCATGTACCTACTTTCAGATTCTTAAACTCATCTATAAATGCAATATGTCTAAATTCTCTATGCTTTTCGATTATAATTTTAAGAGTGAAGAGTCGAAATCGTCGGACTGATGCAAGGCCCCAATTTAATTAATATATATTATGTTATGACATGTCTACAAATGTATATAGCCTATATTAGCGAAATGCCTTAATATGATCTATAAATGCAATATGTCTATCCATGTTAAATTCTCTATGTTTTTCGATTATGATTTCAAGACTTTAAATCTAAGTAGTGTATATATATGTGCCTATATCTTATGATATGATAGGTTTGGAAGTAAATCCCGAAAAGACAAAGTATATGATTATGTCTCGTGATGAGAATATTGTACGAAATGAAAATATAAAAATTGGAAATTTATCCTTTGAAGAGGTGGAAAAATTCAAATACCTGGGAGCAACAATAACAAATATAAATGATACTCGGGAGGAAATTAAACACAGAATAAATATGGGAAATGTCTGTTATTATTCGGTTGAGAAGCTTTTATCATCCAGTCTGTTGTCAAAAAATCTTAAAGTTAGAATCTATAAAACAGTTACATTACCGGTTGTTCTATATAGTTGTGAAACTTGGACTCTCGCTTTGAGAGAGGAACATAGGTTAAGGGTGTTTGAGAATAAGGTGCTTAGGAAAATATTTGGGGCTAAGAGGGATGAAGTTACAGGAGAATGGAGAAAGTTGCACAACACAGAACTGCACGCATTATATTCTTCACATGACATAATTAGGAACATTAAATCCAGACTTTTGAGATGAGCAGGGCATGTAGCACATATGGGCGAATCCAAAAATGCATATAGAGTGTTAGTTGGGAGGCCGGAGGGAAAAAGACTTTTGGGGAGGCCGAGACGTAGATGGGAAGGTAATATTAAAATGGATTTGATGGAGGTGGGATATGATGATAGAGACTGGATTAATCTTGCTCAGGGTAGGGACCAATGGCGTGCTTATGTGAGGGAGGCAATGAACCTCCGGCTTGCTTAAAAGCCAGTAAGTAAGTAAATAAGTAAGTAAGTACATAAGTAAGTAAGTGAGTGAGTAAGTAAGTAAGTATAAGTTAAGATATGTCTGCAAGTGTAAATTTGTCACCATTAGTCTATAGGTTTTAATTTGTTATGATTAGTTTAAATTACAACCCTAATATACTATAGGTAAAATAGGGTTTATATATTTGAAATAAATACTACTACTTTCAAATTCCCAAAGTTTTCTTTCGCTTAAAGGAGCCATTTTCACGAACATCTGAGGGTTTAGTCGTTAGAAAGCATGAGAATTAGGGAGCTATAGTTCTAACAGCACTTGAGGCAACCGTAAAGTAAGATTTTTTAATCTAAAAATAAAACAAGAAATCTTTCTTGAAGCCATTGTTTGGTACATCCACTAGAAACAAGGACGCAAACTGGGCAGAGTTCAATGTTGTACAGCACAAAGTACACGTGATTCGATGGACGCCATATGTGGGATACTCCAAGCGTCTTCCAAGACAAGAGTGGATTATGTTGCAGCCATCCCTACCAGCAATACTTCCCTAAGACTCCGCCCTTTGCTGATCTCTGAGTCTTTTGTCACCCCTCCCCCTTACACATCCCGAGACAAGTAAGAACACTGCAAGGACGGGAAACATTTGAAGGTTCTGAAGCAAAGGAAACGGTGAAATTGTCAAGTGGAGGCTGAATTTGTTATGCCGCTTCTACCGCCAAATGGTAGCGTTTTGGAGAGCAATATGTTGCTGGCTATAGGAAGGGAACGGTCCGTACGGGTCAGAGGTCACTGCTGACCTCGTGGTAGTACAGGTTTCAGAGGAGGTGGAGGAGGATGGGAGGAAAAGTGAGAGGCGTAACAAGGCGCATCGCTGTATACGTTCTGGAAGCTAAAGACGAGCCTCAGGACATTCCCTTCAAGATGTTTAATCTCTAACATGGCCGTCAACATGCATCAGTTATATTATTCTCTCTCAGCTTTGAAGTTTAACAAGAAATAAAAGTTCGCCTCATGCAGATATGCATATTTACTAATTATAGGCTCCTTGAGTTCGAGATAATCTAGATACCAAATAACTGAAATATCACTTAGGACCGATTGTATAAACCATTTAATCTTATATCAGAGGTTAAATTGATCCTTGTTTCAGCTGAACTTGGAATTTTGTGTTGTATAAAGTATAATCTGAGATTAATTTGTCTCAAACTAAAGTCAACTTTGACTGAAGAAATTTCTCCGATTAAGTTAGATGATCCAAGTTCAGTTATTTCTTTTCTGTTTGAAATATACGAGTGACAGATTGTGCAAATAAAATATCCATTATTATTAATATTAATAGATATGTGAGGTACATTTATATATATATTTCTTTCAATTTCTTGCCTTAATACACAAATATTCTTATATTTTATAAGGCTCTATCGTGTTTAGCACTATCAAATAACATAACCTATAATTATATTATGTTTATAACAATAATTAATTATTAATGGATATGATAGGTACATTCATAAATGTTCAATTAATTGTATTACTAAACGAAAATTGTCGTTTTATAAAGCTTTATTATGTTTAGCAGTATCAAATACCATAACGTGATAACAACTTGGAGAACAGTCAATCTTCTTCTTATTGTCCGCCATTATTTACATTGCAGAAAAAAAAAACAGTGTCTCCAACAGAGTGTAATACGGAAAGTTGCGAAAAAGTAGTTGTAAAGTCGCTAGATTTCTCATTATCAACAAAGAAAGATTAAATTTTGTCACTATGGGCTGCTAAAAAGGTTACTAAATCCCTATTTAAGCAATATAAAAGTTAAAAGAAATTGTTGTTGAAAAAGAGTTAAAATCGCTAGATTGGCAACACTGAACAAACCTGTATAACATGGTCCGCGCATCACGTATTTCACCTGTTTATGCGATGTTGCCAAATCCTTTTCACGTGAACTTAGATTGCATTTGAACCAAGGTCATTTGATCGCAGAAAAGTTTTATACAATAGAAGAAGTGTCTGAACTCGGTTTACTTTTCGATCTTCGATCAAAGTTGATCTTTAGTCTGGGAGTTTTATACAATTGGGCCTTAAAAGATTACATAAATAAATCACCTTTATACACTCAATTTAGCAAGAAAATTTAAAGGTTATGTCTAGATCATGGTACGTCATACAATTGCACGATTTTATTGATTTGGCATATTTAAAAAGTAAAAGTGGATATTTACCGATCATGGTTTTTATGTTTGAATGAAGATAATTTTATTTTGCATAAAGGCATATGACTCGGTTAAGAGAGAAGTTTTATATGACATTCTTATTGAATTTGGTATTCCGAAGAAACTAGTTCGATTAATTAAAATGTGTCTCAGTGAAATGTACAGCAGAGTTCGTATAGGCCAGTTTCTGTCAGATGCGTTTCCAATTCACCGTAGGCAAAAGCAAGGAGAGGCACTATCACCTTTACATTTTAACTTTGCTCTAGAGTATCCCATTAGGAAAGTCCAGGATAGCAGAGAGGGTTTGGAATTGAACGGGTTACACCAGCTGCTTGTCTATGCGGATGACGTGACTATGTTAGGAGAAAATCCACAAACGATTAGGGAAAACACGAGAATTTTACTGGAAGCAAATAAAGAGATAGGTTTGGAAGTAAATCCCGAAAAGACAAAGTATATGATTATGTCTCGTGACGGGAATATTGCACGAAATGGAAATATCAAAATTGGAAATTTATCTGTTGAAGAGGTGGAGAAGTCCAAATATCTTGGAGCAACTGTAACAAATATAAATGATACTCGGGAGGAAATTAAACAGAATAAATATGGGAAATGCCTGTTATTATTCGGTTGAGAAACTTTTATCATCCAGTCTGCTGTCAAAAAATCTGAAAGTTATAATTTATAAAACAGTTATATTACCAGTTGTCCTTTATGGTTGTGAAACTTGAGAGAGGAACAGAAATTAAGGGTGTTTGAGAATAAGGTGTTTTGGAAAATATTTGGGGCTAAAAGGGAAGAAGTTACAGGAGAATGGAGAAAGTTACACAACACAAAACTGCACGCATTGTATTATTCACCTGGTATAATTCGGAACTTTAAATCCAGACTTTGAGATGGGCAGGGCATGTAGCACGTATGGGTGAATCCAGAAATGCATATAGAGTGTTAGTTGGGAGGCCGGAGGGAAAAAAGACTTTTAGGGAGGCCGAGACGTAGATGGGGAGGTAATATTAAATTGGATTTGAGGGAGGTTGGATATGATGATAGAGAATGGATTAATCTTGCTCAGGATAGGGACCAATGGCGGGCTTATGTGAGGGCGGCAATGAACCTCCGAGTTCCTTGAAAGCCAGAATTTTCCCTTTTAAATGCATATACATTTTCATCTTACATATTTAAATGCATGGGAGGAGTGATAGTAGGAGGAAGAAAGAATAAAGTGCATAAGATTTGCTGATGATACGGCGTTATTAGCAGAAAAGGAGAAGATGATACTAAGGGATATGCTACTGGAGCTAAATGACAGCTGTGAGCAGTATGGGATGAAGATAAACGCAAATAATACGAAGACCATGGTCATGGGAAGAGAAATACAGAAGCTAAACTTGCGAATTCTAAATGGGACAGTAGAACAAGTGGACAGCTTCAAATACTTGGGGTTTACTATAAGCAGTAACATGAGCTGCAGCCAGGAAGTTAAAAGGAGGATAGCAATGGCAAAGGAAGCTTTTTGAATAGAAAAAGGAGCATTATCTGCGGACCTCTGGACAAAAATTTAAGGAAAAGACTACTCAAGTGCTTTTTATGGAGTGTGACATTGAATGAGGCAGAAACATGGATATTACGACGAAATGAAGAGAAACGAATAGAAGCATTTGAAATATGGATATGGAGAAGAATGGAACGTGTGAAGAGGACACACAGAATAAGAAATGAAGCTGTGTTGGAAAGAGTGGATGAAGAAAGAATGATGCTGAAACTGATCAGAAAGAGGAAAAGGAATTGGTTGGGTCACTGGCTAAGAAGAAACTACCTACTGAAGGATGAACTGGAAGGAAGGTTAACGAGAGAAGAATTCGGGGCAGAAAAAGATATCAGATAATATACGACATTAAGAGATATGAATCATATGCAGAGACTAAGAGAAAGGCAGAAAATAGGAAATATTGGAGAAAGCTGAGTTTGCAGTGAAAGACATGCCCATGGACAGAGCACTTATGTATGTAGCCTATATTTAAATTCAAATATCTTTTCTTGTTTTACCAGATTTGTTACTTATTTTCGAAATTTCTCTGTGATAAAATAAGAATAATTTCTAACAAATATAAAAATTATTTGAGTAATGAAACAAACGATTATGCTATTTAATTATTCTTGAGGACATGAAATTTCTCCGATAATGGATACTTGTCTCTAGTGTATAAGTTGGGTCGTTTATTAACTTTAAATTTTTTTTGAAAATTTGAAATGCTATTTTTCTATAATTCATGAAAAAAATAATATAAATTACCAGTAGTTCTTATAAAATAAATGCACAGAAACATGCAGCTATTCCATAAACACTTGCAGTAAAATTTTAATCTAGATTGATTAATAATTGACATAAAAAGTTGGTGTTGAATCAAGAAAAATAAACTTACGGAAAGATGGATTTGAAAGTAAAATGAATATTTATGTAACACGTACCTATTAAAATTCTCCTCCTATACATTCACCTACGTACAAACTTCAGGAACCCAACTTTATAACACAAAGCTACTAGATTTGTAATCAGAAATTTGTAAAAAAAGTTCTTTTATGAAAATTTAATTTTGACAGCTCTTTCAATGCCACGCCGCCTTACAGCTTCAATTTAAAAAAAAATTGAAAAACATTATGTAATAAGAATTAAACTAAATCCATTTGGGATATGAAAATATACATTCTAAAGAAATAAAATAGCCTATAAATTGTTTTGGAAAATATTCATTATTTTCAGTGAAGTCTTCTCATAAAAAAATAAAGATATAAATTCAACTTCTTCTTGTTTTTCTTCTTCTTCTTCTTCTTCTTCTGACTTTCCGATTTAGGCACTTTTATCTGTTTCTGTTCACTGTTCTAACCATCTTGTTTGTGGTCCTCTCTGATCTCTTCGTTCTATTGGTCTGTACGACAGACCTGCCTTTGGATAACGGGAATTTTGCATTCTTTTAACATGTTGTTTCCACTTTTCTCTGTATTCTACTATTTTTTTATTATATTTTTAACTTTCAATTCTTCTCTGCTATCTTCATTCCTCTGGTGTACTAATCTTGTAAATCCTAAAATTTACCTTAGAAATTTCATTTAAGTTGCCTGCATTCTCTCTGCTTTATGACCCATGTTTTGCTCCCAAATTTTAAAAATCTTGTTTTGCTGTAATGTTTTGTAATGTGACATAAGTTTCTTTTAACGTTTGCTTCCCGAAATGTCTTCTTATTATTCCATTTACCATATTATATTTACGCAATTTTTGTTCTATGGCTTCATTTCCTGAATTTGATGTAATATTGCCTAAATAATTAAAGATCTCTAGGCCGTCCAAAGAAGAGATGGACTGAAAATTCTAGTTTGAGACCGTAACAGGCCACTTGGCCTAATACTTGTTAGGAAGATGATGATGATGATGATGATGATGATGATGATGATGATGATGATGATGATGATGATAATTAAATGATGACACTTGCTCTATTATTTTATTATTCACCACAATCTTGATTCTTTTTATTTATTTTCCTTGAAAGCCCACTGATTCTATTTTGGATTTGTTTATTCTCATTCCATGATTTACTGCAATTTCGGTCAATTATTTCGAGCATAGGAATAAATATTAATTTGAATTTATTTAGATGATAGCTCAATGGAATGTTCAGCAATTATTTTGTGACTAGGAATAAACATTAATTTGAATTTATTTAGAAGATAGCTCCATGGAATGTTCAGAAATTATTCTGTGACTAGGAATAAACATTAATTTGAATTTATTTAGAAGCTAGCTCCATGGAATGTTCAGAAATTATTCTGTGACTAGGAATAAACATTAATTTAAATTTATTTAGAAGATAGCTCCATGGAATGTTCAGAAATTATTCTGTGACTAGGAATAAACATTAATTTAAATTTATTTAGAAGATAACTCCATGGAATGTTCAGAAATTATTCTGTGACTAGGAATAAACATTAATTTAAATTTATTTAGAAGATAGCTCTATCGAATGTTCAGAAATTATTCTGTGACTAGGAATAAACATTAATTTATATTAATTTATAAGATAGCTCTATGGAATGTTCAGAAATTATTCTGTGACTAGGAATAAACATTAATTAAATTTATTTAGACGTTAGCTCTATGGAATGTTCAGAAATTATTCTGTGACTAGGAATAAACATTAATTTAAATTTATTTAGAAGATAGCTCTATGGAATGTTCAGAAATTATTCTGTGACAAGGAATAAACATTAATTTAAATTTATTTAGAAGATAGCTCTATCGAATTTTCAGAAATTATTCTGTGACTAGGAATAAACATTAATTTAAATTTATTTAGAAGATAGCTCTATGGAATGTTCAGAAATTATTCTGTGACTAGGAATAAACATTAATTTAAATTTATTTAGAAGATAGCTCTATCGAATGTTCAGAAATTATTCTGTGGCTAGGAATAAACATTAATTAAATTTATTTAGACGTTAGCTCTATGGAATGTTCAGAAATTATTCTGTGACTAGGAATAAACATTAATTTAAATTTATTTAGAAGATAGCTCTATCGAATGTTCAGAAATTATTCTGTGACTAGGAATAAACATTAATTTATATTAATTTATAAGATAGCTCTATGGAATGTTCAGAAATTATTCTGTGACTAGGAATAAACATTAATTAAATTTATTTAGACGTTAGCTCTATGGAATGTTCAGAAATTATTCTGTGACTAGGAATAAACATTAATTTAAATTTATTTAGAAGATAGCTCTATGGAATGTTCAGAAATTATTCTGTGACAAGGAATAAACATTAATTAAATTTATTTAGACGTTAGCTCTATGGAATATTCAGAAATTATTCTGTGACTAGGAATAAACATTAATTTAAATTTATTTAGAAGATAGCTCTATGGAATGTTCAGAAATTATTCTGTGACAAGGAATAAACATTAATTTAAATTTATTTAGAAGATAGCTCTATCGAATTTTCAGAAATTATTCTGTGACTAGGAATAAACATTAATTTAAATTTATTTAGAAGATAGCTCTATGGAATGTTCAGAAATTATTCTGTGACTAGGAATAAACATTAATTTAAATTTATTTAGAAGATAGCTCTATCGAATGTTCAGAAATTATTCTGTGGCTAGGAATAAGCATTAATTAAATTTATTTAGAAGATAGCTCTATCGAATGTTCAGAAGTTATTCTGTGACTAGGAATAAACATTAATTTAAATTTATTTAGAAGATAGCTCTATGGAATGTTCAGAAATTATTCTGTGACTAGGAATAAACATTAATTAAATTTATTTAGAAGATAGCTCTATCGAATGTTCAGAAATTATTCTGTGACTAGAAATAAACATTAATTTAAATTTATTTAGAAGATAGCTCTATGGAATGTTTAGAAATTATTCTGTGACTAGGAATAAACATTAATTTAAATTTATTTAGAAGATAGCTCTATCGAATGTTCAGAAATTATTCTGTGACTAGGAATAAACATTAATTAAATTTATTTAGAAGATAGCTCTATCGAATGTTCAGAAATTATTCTGTGACTAGGAATAAACATTAATTTAAATTTATTTTGTAGATAGCGTAATGGAATGTTCTGCTTCTTTTTTAATATTTATATTGTCATAAGCTTTATACATCGGAGATCATAATAATGACGCAATGAAGAATATTCTAATTTTCTTCCAACAAGTTTACTAAATAAAATGACTATTATTTGGGAGCTATTCAAGCTCCAGGATATTCTGAATAATAATTCTATGTTTTTAAAGACTCACTGGTTATGTTAATTCATTGCTTAAAATTTTGGTAAAGGAAACGTATCCTGTTCTACACAAGAGATCTGAGATCTGCCAAGTTCCACAAAAATTCGTGAATTATATTGGACAGCATCCTGCTGTGATGCTATTTCATCCTGATTTACAACACAGATAAGATCACTATATCATTGAGGCGATAAGTATGACCTCAATACAACTGCCCTCGAATTTAAAATGCAAAAATTGACATAGATGTGACAGAAATATTACGAAATCTGAGGCGGAAGTTCGATTAAATGTATAATAAATATGACACGTACATAGAACCTTGTGCCAAGTCCTTGTCCAGCTGATTACAAGGACAATTCACAATACTGCTTCTAACTATTGAACTATGAAAGATTAGTTATTTATGATAAAGGTCATCATTATTATCATCACCTTCACCGTTATAAACCTCTTCTATCAGGGAATAGGAAAATTATACCTGTTCCAACCTAAAAAATGTTTGATGCATTCATCTGATCTTCGTTCGTTCTAAGCTCGTATTTCCTATTGGTTTTGTTGGTAAGCTTGTATTGCAGCATTAGCGTAGAGTTGTCGTTTCAAATATCCTTTCCATTTTATTGCATATTCATCAATTTGTTCGTTTAATGAGTAGGCTAAGGGTAAATGTTGGTAGGCCCTAATGTTGTGATACTAATATTATAATTGTTATTTTTTAGAATATTTTTACAATATTACTGAGGGAGAGGAAGATCGGTTTATGCGTCAACATATTAAGGGAATATTCGTGGAGAAGTTTATGCACAAAATCGGTCCTTCTATCGCTCAATAAAATTGCAGACTAAGATATTCTCAAAAACAACTATCATAATATTATTAGAATCACAATATTACCAAATTTACCCAACATTCAACTGTTTCCATATGAAGATTTTTCTCTTTTTATCCATTAATTTGTAGCCTGATACGCTCGGAGAAATTTCGTTTCTGCACCCTGGATTCGTTTGTAATAATTTTTTGTTAAAATCCATGTTTCGCATCCATACAACAAAATAGGCACTACCATCACTTTATAAGATTTAATTTGAGTGGCCCTTACTTGTTCTCTTTTTCAGTGTTATTACCGTGTCCCACATATTTTGAAATCTTGATTTTTTGTTTCCTAAATCATAATTCCAAATGTTACTTATGATGCATTCTAGGTAATTAAAAATATTTATCTGTGATCACTCACTCTATTCTATATTCCATACTATATTATAGACTGAACTGAGGCTAGAATAGTATATTACGTTGCCAGGTTGGGAAGTGCTTTTTACTAAATCTAAGAAAAATTAGAAAAACGAGCAGAGAGTTTTTTTCCACTTTCCGAAATTTTGTAATGCACTTCACAAACGTGAACTCTACAGTAGTTTTTGCAAGATACTATATTTTGAAGAAATTTTATAGTATATTTTTAAGGAGGGGGGAAAAGACTAACTGTGGGAATTTTCGAGAATATCACTTTTGTGGACGTCGTACAAAATTTTGTCCCATATACTTTTGAGAAGATTAACTCCGTACGTAGATGAAATTATTGGGGATCATAAGTGTGGTTTTAAGCGTAATAGATCGACTATTGATCAGATTTTTTGTATTCGACAGATATTTGAGAAAAAATGGGACTATAAGGGTACAGTACATTAAATATTCATAGATTTCAAAAAGGCTTATAACTCGGTTAAGAGAGAAGTTTTATATGATATTCTTATTCAATTTGGTGTTCCCAAGAAACTAGTTCGATTAATTAAAATGTGTCTCAGTGAAACTTGCAGCAGAGTCCGCATAGGCCAGTTTCTATCTGATGTTTTTCCAATTCACTGCGGGCTAAAGCAAGGAGATGCACTATCACCTTTACATTTAACTTTTCTCTAGAATATGCCATTAGGGAAGTTCAGGACAACATAGAGGGTTTGGAATTGAACGGGTTACATCAGCTTCTTGTCTATGCGGATGACGTGAATATGTTAGAAGAAAATCCACAAACGATTAGGGAAAACACGGAAATTTTACTTGAAGCAAGTAAAGCAATAGGTTTGGAAGTAAATCCCGAAAAGACAAAGTATATGATTATGTCTCGTAACCAGGATATTGTACGAAATGGAAACATAAAAATTGGAGATTTATCTTTCGAAGAGGTGGAAAAATTCAAATATCTTGGAACAACAGTAACAAATATAAATGACACGCGGGAGGAAATTGAACACAGAATAAATATGGGAAATGCCTGTTATTATTCGACTGAGAAGCTTTTGTCATCTAGTCTGCTGTCAAAAAATCTGAAAGTTAAAATTTATAAAACAGTTATATTACCGGTTCTTCTGTATGGTTGTGAAACTTGGACTCTAATTTTAAGAGAGGAACAGAGATTAAGGGTGTTTGAGAATAAAGTTCTTAGAAAAATATTTGGGGCTAAGGTGGATGAAGTTACAGGAGAATGGAGAAAGTTACATAACGCAGAACTGCACGCCTTGTATTCTTCACCTGACATAATTAGGAACATTAAATCCAAACGTTTGAGATGGGCAGGGCATGTAGCACGTATGGGCTTATCCAGAAATGCATATAGTGTGTTAGTTGGAAGGCCGGAGGGAAAATTACCTTTGGTGAGGCCGAAACGTAGATGGGAGGATAATATTAAAATGGATTTGAGGGAGGTGGGATATGATGATAGAGACTGAATTAATCTTGCTCAGGATAAGGACTAACGGCAGGCTTATGTGAGGGCGGCAATGAATCTCCGGGTTCCTTAAAAGCCATTAAGTAAGTAAGTAAGTAATAATAATAATAATAATAATAATAATAATAATAATAATAATAATAATAATAATAATAATAATTCACATGAAATAAAAATAAATAAGCAAACAAAACGAACAAATAAACAAATGAATACATATATAAGGGAAAAAAAGAAGATTTTTCTTCAACATCAACATTCATATTGCCTTTAAGATACCCAGCTTCGAGTAATAAGTGATTTATTTTATATATTTATTTATTTGTTTATTTATTTATGTTTTACTTATTTGTTATTTATTTACCTATTTTGTTACTCTTTTTTGTTTACTTGTGTATTTATTTACTTATTTATTATTATTTATTTATTATTGTTATCTTCATTTAACATTTTTATGTTTATTTAGAAGTATTTTGATGAATTTTTCTGTAGATTTATTTGTAGTTGCATTATGTGTTTTTCACTAATTAATTTTGAATATTCAATGCATGTAAATAAATAAATAAATAAATAATAAAATAAATGAATTTATGAATATAAAAATATAACTTAGGCATATTTATTTTATTATTTATTATTGCTTTTAACATTCGAAATACTATAATGTTCAATTAATTGATTGACTGATTGATTATTCAATACATTACCGTATACATGGATGTACGCGTCATAAAAACTACGTTACAGATTGGCATGTGAAGTAGATATTATTATACAATACAATTCAAACATTTTTCACAGAATAAAAGCACTGATCAGGTAAAATTAATTGTTTTACTTTCATTTTGAATTTTATGTAAGGTAAAGTGCATATCACCAATGGTAATTTATTAAAAGGTATGGCAGTATAAGGAGGTGATTTTCATATTCCTTAAGTTTACGGTTTTCAGTAGTGATTGAATGTGCACTTTTCGTGCTATAATTATGAAAATGTGTATTCCTGTTTTTTTTTTAATTCTCATTAGATATTTATAAATATAAATGGATGGAAATATTAAAATTTTCTATTACTTAAAATAAGGTTTATACGAGTCCATTTTTTAAATTTGAACTGGATCATATAATTCCCGTTTGGGGGATGAACAGACCTACCGTGTTTGCATTCATAGAATTACTCCATTAAAAGACGACGTGACTAAGATATGAATAAACAAGGATTTAATAACTTGATACTTTTTACTGTGGAGTTCGGCCGACACTAAGGATCGGGTCTCGGCATAGCTCAGACGGTAAGAACACTCGGCGCGCCAAACTGAGTTCTTTGGTTCGATTCCCGTTGTCGGAACGAATTTCTTTCCAGTAATAAGTATCTACTTGGTGACTAAAAATAGTCATTGATTACACAATATTCAATAGAGGACTGCGAGGTCCTCTAATTAGAATATTTTTTTTTATTTATTTTAGTAGGTTATTTTACGACGCTTTATCAACAGCTTAGGTTATTTAGCGTCTGAATGAGACGAAGGTGATAATGCCGGTGAAATGAGTCCGGGGTCCAACACCGAAAGTTACCCAGCATTTGCTCATATTGGGTTGAGGGAAAACCCCGGAAAAAACCTCAACCAGGTAACTTGCCCCGACCGGGAATCGAACCAGGGCCACCTGGTTTCGCGGCTAGACACGCTAACCGTTACTCCACAGGTGTGGACTCTAATTAGAATATATACATATATAACTACATTAATAAATTGAGATTAATGTTTTTCGTATTTAGCTATATCCCCAGCTCTGTCGGCTAAGGCTCTTGCCTACCGATCCTCAGTCGCGCTTGAGTGTGGGTTCGATTCCTGCTTGGGCTGATTACCTGATTGGATTTTTTCCGAGGTTTTCCCAACCGTAAAGCGAATTTCAGATAATCTATGACGAATCCTCGGCCTCACCAAATACTATCTCGCTATAACCAATCTAAATAACCTAGTATTTGATACAGCGTCATTAAATATGCGCTTAAATCACGTGGTAATTGATGCATATAGAAAATTAGGATTTATAATCGGAAATACAAAAGAATTTAAAAGTATAAGTACTATTGATACTCTATATAAAAATCTAGTTAGGCGTAGGCTAGAGTATGCGTCTGTAATATGGTAACCTCAGTTCCAGTCCCATCAGATGCAAATAAAAGGGATACAGAAAAGATTTTTACGTTATTTATATTTTAAAAAAATCACGTTTCTTCTTGTGACAAGCAAATTTAATATAATCGGTTACTTTTTCAATTTAATTATAAAACTTTAACATCTCGACGATTAATAAATAGTCAAATTTTACTCTATAAGACTGTTAACGGTATATTGAATAACTGTGATTTTCTTAAATTCCTTCAGTTCAATGTAAGAAAAAACAGAATTACGTTATAGGTAATCTTTTGTTATTCCCAATCCTAGAACCGTTTTCTTCAAGAACTCTCCATTGTTTGTTATGTGCAATACTTACAACACACTGTCTTTAAACTGTGATTCTCAACTAGATTTCAGTTTAACAGTTGACAAATTTCATACAATATTAAAAAGAATTGTATTTCCTTAGATATTTAAATTATGAAGAAGTGTATTATAATGTTTTTACTCTAATTTTTAAATAATTTTGCTTTATTATATTGACATTTGGCACTATATTAACTGCAATACTATATTCTAGCATCTATTACCGTTATGTATTTTCTTTCTTTCCTTTGTGTTGTTTTTGTTTTTTTTTTCTTCTTAATATGTATTTTATGTATATATCTGTGTAAGCCACCTGTAAGTGGAAGCCTGCTTCTGTTGGTGATGGATTTAAATAAAATAAAAAAATAACTAACTAAAATAAATATATAACCCAAATTGTAAAGTAAGATTTGTTTTAACAGGTCTATTTACACATTTTCTATTTTTATTTATTTATTTATCTATTTATGTATTTAAATATTTATTTATTTATTTCTACAACAGGGCGAAGTCCAAATTACAATAGACAGTACAAATATTTGCTAAGAACATAAAATTGAGATAACATGAAAAAGAGATAAAACAAATTACAATAGACAGTACAAATATTTGCTAAGAACATAAAATTGAGATAACATAAAAAAGAGATAAAACAGTTATAAGTTCAAGGTACAAGTCTAAATACAAATGAAAAACGAAAAAAAGCAGATAAATACATACTACGTAAATAAAAGACACAGATACAGATATAAATTAAAAATACAAAATAAAAAAGAATGAAGAATAGATAAATATAGGCTAGATATCATAACCAAAAGATGTAAAATGTAGCTATAAATGGCAAATTACAGAGTAATAAAGAGATAACAATACTATTTAAAATCAACTACCTTCAGTATATTAATAAGAAAATGTTTATATTTCATGTAAGAAATGCTGAAATCTAGATTCCATGTTTTACACATTTCATTGAATTTTGAACACATTTTTAACACTGGTGAATTTTTATGTGCTGAAGTGTTTGGTTTTTATAACCTAACAATTGAGGGGGTTTGCCGGAAAAAGGGCCTATACGTCAATATGGCGAATTGAGATACATGCAATCTAAGATTTTAAAATGCACCTGAATAAAATGTTATACACGCACGCAGCCCTGTCCTGCAGGTATGTACAGTACAATCAAAACAAAATTTCGCTACTATAATTATCGAATTATTCACTACATTTTAAACCGTTTTCCCGAAGAAGGACGTATAGATCTATCCGCCTTTCTTCCGGCAAAGCCCTCAATTGGCGATTTCTTAAATGTGATGTTCTAGCGTTAAGCTGTATTTGTGATAATATTTCGCTATTATCCAGTAGACCGTTGAATATTTTATACAATAAAAGTTGCTCAGAAAGTAATATACTCTTATTGAGAATTTATTATAATCACAGCGCTTTTTCAACTGATAATCATTTCAACTTTACGTATCAAATCATCATAGATAGGAAACAGAAAGTTGAAATCAATACAACTATGAAATCTGCATCGACATGGGGAACTATTAATAATGGAATTCCTCAAGGATCAATATTAGGTCCCCTACTTTTTCTAGTGTTTATAAATGATCTTGCCCCCCTAATAAAAGATGTAGGTCATCCCATATTATTTGCAGATTACACAAGTATAATAATTACAGCCAATAACTCTAACACATTCCAATCTTCAACAGAGGAAATTCTCTTCAAAATATGTGACTGGTTCTCAGTCGATAAATTAGTATTAAATTGTGACAAAACTAACATAATTCGATTTAAATCCTGTCCAAATTCAACGTCGCAAATTTCTAGCGCAATAATTAATAATAGATCCCTATTAGAAACAACAACAACCAAATTTCTTGTCTTAAAAATCGATAATGTGTTAAATTGGAAAAATCATATTAAAGAAATTACCCCCAAACTAAATTCAGCTTCTTTTGCTATTAGATCTATGCAAAAAATAGTAAATATCAATACCTTGAAAACAATATACTTTGCATACTTCCACTCGGTAATGAGTTTTGGAATAATATTCTGGGGAAATTCCACAGATAGTAACAATAAATTTCTATTACAAAAAAGAGTAATTAGAATAATAGTAGGTGCCAAATCTAGGGAATCGTGTAGGGCTATTTTTAAAAAACTACAAATAATGCCCATGGCTTGTCAGTATATCTTTTCATTAATAATCTTCCTCGTATGTAATCGTGAAAACTTCGTAACTAATTCAACAGTTCATAGCATAAATACACGTCAAAAAATGACTTTCATACTCCATTGGTAAGTCTATAATGCTATCAAAAAGGAGTGCGTTATATGGCAGTAAAATTTTTTAATAGCCTCCCTATCGATATAAAAAATGAAACTGAAAACTTAAGATTATTTAGGGCCAAATTAAAGAAGTACCTAATTTCTCACGCCTTCTATTCTGTAGGTGAATTCATGACGCTCAATAACGCTTCATGAAATTGATACTAAAACTTTGTGTTGTACTAGTAGACTATAATATAAATCTCTTCTGTATATATTCCAACTAGACTGTGACTATAAATTAAGATTTTATAATAGTATTAAGTTTTTTGACTAGTTCCATATTCTAGCTGTAAGCAATGTATGAATACCAGGGAATGTTAATAAATACAATACAATACAATACAATACAATACAATACAATAGCGCAGTAGAGGTGTTGTCAGTTTAAAGTTATACTCCTCCTACATTTAAATAATCAGTCAAATCATTTAAAAATAACAAAACTGGAAGGGGTGATTTTCCAATAGCAGATGCTTTCCGATAGACGACACTTTAACTCCCATAGGACATCCGCTACTGCGAGTTTTTACCTTATTTCCTCTTTCGTGTACTATGCTACCACTGGACATTGACAACAGAAATACAATAGAACCTTCTAAAAGAGACAATCCCCAACACTCAACCCCATCACTACATATTTTTCAACAACTACAGACTTCAATTATTTAAAAAATTACAGCCAGAGAGGGATATTTGATATATTGGATATAGAGGGTGGGAATGCTCAAGAGTTTGCAGAGTGGCAGCCATGTTGAACCACCCCCCGCAAACTCCCGCCCGTTCCTCACATCTGCCTCAACCCATTGTGACAGCTTCCAAGCTTAGAGGTTAGGGGTTCGGACTCCGGCGTGGGGACCGCTGGAGCAGAAACAAACCGACCAGACTGCTTGCACCCGTTGCACGAGTTGCAGCATGGGGTTGCATACATGCATCGCGCTATTAAAAAGTTAGGGGTTCGATGCCGGGCACAAGCAGGCATTTTTCCCCCTAGCTATTCAATATAGGGACTCCACCCTTGTAATGGAAAAAGGGGAGGAGCTTTTCTGCGAGGGTGATGCATTGCAAGCTGCGTCATGCTGTGCCAAGAGGTTTTCAAAATAGCATTATTGCCAGCAGATTTTGAATCATCCGAGAATTCAACTACATTTGTTTGTTCTGGCAATGATTTGTGATTTTGTGAGATCACTACCTGAGGATGAATGTGGAAAGAACATTGAGAAACTACAAAGTTACTTGCTTAAATTCAGAAAATTTAGTTACGTTAGACTTCGTACTTAACAAATCAACGATATTCCAAGGAAAAGACTGACAAACTAATAACGGGTGTCGCATTGAAACGAGAAAGAAGTAGCTGACTGAAGAACGGAAGAGAAGTGGTTAGAGGACGTGATAGAAGAAGAGAATAAAATTGAGGAGAAGAAAGGGATAAAACAGCAGAGAAAAGAATGAAATGTCATAGAAGAGAATAAAACACAAAGAGGAGAAGGTAAAACAACAGAGAAATAGAGAATAAAACAACAGAAAAGTAGAGAATGAAACAACAGTGAAGAGATAATAAGATATAAGGTAATAAAACAACAAAGAAGATAATAAAATACCAGATAAGTGAATAAAATAACAAAGAAAAAGAGAATATACCAACTGAAAAGAAAGGAATAAAATAAGGGATAAGGTGATAATAAAACAACAGAGAAGATAATAAAACTGTATAGAAGAAGAGAATAAAACAACAGAGAAGAATGGAATAAAATAACACAGATGAAAAGAATAAAACAAAACATTAGAAGAGAATGAAACAACAAAAAATTACAGAATAAAACAACAGTGAAGAAAAAATAATATAGGATGCTAATAAAACAACAGAGAAGAATGGAATAAAATAACATAGATGAAAAGAATAAAACAACACAGAAGAAGAGAATAAAACAACAAAAAATTACAGAATAAAACAACAGTGAAGACAAAATAATATAGGATGCTAATAAAACAACAGAGAAGAATGGAATAAAATAACATAGATGAAAAGAATAAAACAACACAGAAGAAGAGAATAAAAGAACAAAAAAGTACAGAATAAAATAGTGAAGAAAAAATAATATAAGATGCTAATAAAACAACAGAGAAAATAATAAAACTATATAGAACAAGAGAATAAAACAACGGAGAAGAATGTAATAAAATAACATAGATGAAAAGAATAAAACAACACAGAAGAAGAGAATAAAACAACAAAAAATTACAGAATAAAACAATAGTAAAGAAAGAATAATATAAGATGCTAATAAAACAACAGATAAAATAATAAAACACCTGAGAAGAGAATAAAGCAACAGAGAAGAAAGAGGATATAACAACTGAGAAGAAGGAAATAAAATAAGGGACAAGATGGTGATAAAACAACAGAGATAACAATAAAACCATAGATGAGAAGAGAATAGAACAACAGAGAAGAATGAAATAAAATAACATAGATGAAAAGTATAAAACAAAACAGAAGAGAACAAAAAAGTAGAGAATAAAACAATAGTGAAGAAATAATAACATAAGATGCCATTAAAACAACAGAGAAGATAAAGAAACATCAGAGAAGAGAATAAAGGAACAGAAAAAAAGAGAATATAACAACTGAGAAGAAGGGAATAAAAAAGAGAGAAGATGATAATAAAACTACAGAGATAATAATAAAGCCATAGAGGCGAGAAGAATAGAAGAACAGAGAAGAATGGAATAAAATAACGGAGAAGAAGAGAACAAAACACACAGAAGAAGAGAATAACACAACTTAGAATAAAAGAAAAAAGAGAGACAAGTTAAATAAAACAATAGTGAAGAAAAAACTACATAAGATGCTAAGAAAACAACAAAGTAGATAATAAAATACCATGGAAGAGAATAAAACAATAGACAAAAAGGAATAAAACAATAAACAAAAAAATAAAACAACAGAGAAGACTGGAATAAAATAATATGGATGAAAAGAATAAAACAACAAAGGAGAAGAGAATGAAACAACGCAAAAGAAGAGAATAAAACAACAAAAATGTAGAGAATAAGACACTAGTGAGAAAAAATAACATAAGATGCTAAGAAAACAACAAAGTAGATAATAAAATATCATGAAAGAGAATAAAACAATAGACAAAAAGGAATAAAACAATATACAAAAAAATGAAACAGAAAAGAATGGAATAAAATAATATGGATTAAAAGAATAAAACAACAAAGGAGAAGAGAATGAAACAACGCAAAAGAAGAGTATAAAACAACAAAAATGTAGAGAATAAAACAATAGTGAAGAAAAAATAACATAAGATGCTAAGAAATCAACAAAGAAAATAATAAAACACCATGAAATTTAATAAAAAAATAGACAAAAAAAGAAAAAAACAGAGAAGAAGGTAATAACATATTATAGAAGAGAATAAAACAACAGACGAGAAGAGAATAAAACAAGAGGGGTGGAGAGAATAAACAACAATGAAGAGAAAAAGTAGCAGAGAAGAAGAGAATAAAACAACAGAGAAGAAGGGACTAACATATCGTAGAAGAAGGGAATAAAACAAGAGAGAAGTGAATAAACAACAGTGAAGAAAAAAAATTACAGAAAAAATTATCACAAAAACAGAGAAGTTAACAAGACAACTGAGAAAATAATAAAACACCCGAGCAAAAGAGAAATGATAATTAAACAACAGAGAATATAAAGATAATAAAACAACATAGAAGAAGGGAGTAAAACAACAGAGAAGAAGGGAGTAAAACAACTGAGAAAAAGGGAATGGCAGAGTACAAAATGAGAGAATAAAACAGAGAAGGGAATATAACGAGAGAAGAGAATAAAACAACAGAAAAGATGTGAATAAACAACAGTTAAGAGAAAACAATTACAGAAAAAATTATCACATAAGCAGAGAAGTTAACAAGACAACTGAGAAGACAATAAAACAACCGAGAAGAAGAGAATAATGAAACAACAGAGAATATAAAGATAATAAAACAACAGCGAAGAAGAGAGTAAAACAACAAAGAAAAAGGGAATTAAAGAATAGAAAATAAGAGAATAAAACAGAGAAGAGAATATAACAAGAGACGAGAAGAGAATTAAACAACAGAGAAGAAGTGAATAAACAACAGTGAATAGAAAAAATACCAGAAAAATTATCACAAAAGCATATACGTTAACAAGACAACTAAGAAGACAATAAAACAACCGAGGAGAAGAGAAATAATAATGAAACAACAGAGAATATAAATATAATAAAACTACAGAGAAGAAGAGAGTAAAACAGCGGAGAAGAAGAGAGTAAAACAACAGAGAAAAAGGGAATGAAAGAGAAGAAAATAAGAGAATAAAACAGAGAAGGGAATATAACAACATAGAAGAAAAGAATAAAACAACAGTGGAAATTACAATGAAACAACAGAGAATATAATAATAATAAAACAACAGAGAAGAAGATAATAAAACAACAGAGGAAAATGGAATAATAGAACAGAAAAGAAGAGAATAAAATAGAAAAGAAAATAAAACAACATAGAAGAAGGGAATAAAACAATAGAGCAGAAGCTAGTGAAATAGGGAAGATAAGAATGAAACTCTAGAAAATGTGAAACGCGAGACACACAACTTATATACTATATTATTATTTTGTGAGGGAGATGAATACAAGTTCATACCTTATACGAACTTCTATTTATAGCTTGTAAAATATTAGGCCTACACTATATTTTTTTTGTTTTGGGAGAGTCTTTGATAGACTCATAATATGAGGCTCTGATTTTGAAATCGAAGGTCTAAATTAGCGAAGACTCATCATCATCATTATCACCGTCATCACAGAATTGAAAAGAGGCGACAAAACATCACGAAAATATCATAAACAACACTAGGGAATCCATAGTAATAAACTAGTAAGAATGTTTCAATTTTAGAGGTTCTTCAACGTTGAATTTCATATGGGTGGAGAAATAAGAAACAAATTTTACCCACAGCGCTGTACCACGAACAGAGGACGAACTTGTATAATTAAGGGAAATAGTGGATAAAATGAACTAGGTCATCGACGTGGCATAAGAGGTAGCGATCTCGATTCGTGATCCAATTCTGCGATAGTTTTTGGGTTCGATTTCCGGTTAGACTGATTATCTGGTTCTCGTTTTTCTGAGCTTTTCCCCAACTGTAAAACTTATGTTATATAATCCCATGGTAAATCCTCAATATCCTATAGCAAATAAGTCTACCATCTCGCTATTACAAATTCTACCGTCGCTAGGTAACCTAACAGTTTACAGATTGTCGTTAAATAAACGACTAAAGACAGGGGTTACGAGAAGTAAAATAATTTATTTTCAAAAAGAAAACAAAAAAAAAAAAAACTAAGTAGAATAAAGAGGAGATCGTGGCATGAAATTACGGGTAAGAGAAAATAGAGTAGAGCGGAGAAAGCAGAAGATACTCCGCCGCAGCCAATGAATCACAGCACATGTTGTACAGTTTTAAGGCAGGTACCCCACCCCCTGCAGAAGACAGAAGTGTTAACTAGTAACGGGTTCCCTTGCCCTTCACACGTGTAGTAAGAATGTAACGGTCCCCCCTCGGTCTTAGTTTTTTGTGAGGCGATCCTTGAATCCAGTGGTCAGGCAAGTTTAAGTCTCGGGGATGTATCGATTGTGGAGGCCCCCTCCTCGAGACCTTACTTCCATGCCTTCACACGTAGTATTTTATCCTCAGTCTTTGTCAGCTCCATTCTTGTACTTATCAGGAAAGAAAATCTTATCTTTGTTCATCAAATATGTCATCTTCTTCATCACAGCTGACTTATCATCATACGCTCATTACTTCGTCATCATCACAGTTATCATACCGTTGTCATTATCGTGTCATTGTAGGAATCATCATTATGCTGTATCGTAATCAACGTCTCCGCAATCACCAAATCGTCATCATCAGTGTAATTGTCTAAGTTGTGTCATGTAATTGATTAAGTTGATATGCAATTAAGTTGCCAATAGATGGGTTTAATAGAAGTGCTTATAAGTTAGGTTTACTTTTGCTTATACTCGTAGTAGGCGTTATTATAGCATAGTTTTTATTTATAGTCCTAGGTTTTTTGTATTTATTTATTTATAGTTAGAAACAAAGTATATGATTATGTCTCGTGACGAGAATATTGTACGAAATGGAAATATAAAAATTGGAAAGAGGTGGAAAAATTCAAATACCTGGGAGCAACAGTAACAAACATAAATGATACTCGGGAGGAAATTAAACACAGAATAAATATGGGAAATGCCTGTTATTATTCGGTTGAGAAGCTTTTATCATCCAGTCTGCTGTCAAAAAATCTGAAAGTTAGAATTTATAAAAACAGTTATATTACCGGTTGTTCTGTATGGTTGTGAAACTTGGACTCTCACTTTGAGAGAGGAACATAGATTAAGGGTGTTTGAGAATAAGGTGCTTAGGAAATATTTGGGGCTGAGCGGGATGAAGTGACAGGAGAATGGAGAAAGTTACACAACGCAAAACTGCACGCATTGTATTCTTCACCTGACATAATTAGGAGCATTAAATCCAGACGTTTGAGATGGGCAGGGCATGTAGCACGTATGGGCGAATCCAGAAATGCGTACAGAGTGTTAGTTCGGAGACCGGAGGGAAAAAGACCTTTGGGGAGACCGAGACGTAGATGGGAAGATAATATTAAAATGGATTTGAAGGAGGTGGGATATGATGATAGAGACTGGATTAATCTTGCACAGGATAGGGACCAATGGCGGGCTTATGTGAGGGCGGCAATGAATCTCCGGGTTCCTTAAAAGCCAGTAAGTAAGTAAGTTAGTATAGTTAGAATTAAATTTACGTTTATTTTATTTTTTCATGCTGTAATTATTGTAAATTTTATTAATGTAATTATTGTAATGTTATTATTTTATATAACATATCACTGCCACCGGGTGTATAAGCCTACCCAATTGTAGTGTTAATAAATGCAAACATACATACATACATACATACATTACATCAATTCGTCACATCACCATCAAATCATCTTCACTATCAAATCGTCATGATCATTATCAGTTCGTCTCACCATCATCACCATAATCATCATCATCATCATCATCATCATCATATCGTCATCATCAAATCGTTATCATAAAATCTTCATCGCCATAATGTCTTCATCATCATCAAATCATTGTCACAATCATTAAATCATTATCAATTACTGTCAGCATCAAATCATCATAATGAAGTCATCATAATTAAATTATTATCATGCCATAAAATCACTCCCATCATCATCAAATCGCCGTCATCATTTAATCATTGTCATCGTCATCAAGTTTTCATCATCATCAAATTCTCATCGTCGTCATCAAATTGTCATCATCGTTATCATCAACAAATAAGATTACATTATTTAATGAAGCTGTATCAACTACTGGGTTATTTAGCTTCGATATTTTTGGTGATAGCGAGATGGTATTTGGGAAGGATTCGCCATTATGGTTACGTGACGTTGTTTTTACAGTTTAGGAAAACATCGGAATAAAACCCAACCCAGTTATCAGCCCTTGTTGGAATCGAACCAACACTTGACTACAACGGATCAGCAGTTAAACGCGCTACAGCTAGAGTTACGCCGACATCCATTTTCCTGATGGTTTCATAATATATATTTTTATTTTAACATTATATTATTTTCATAGCTCATATTATTGATTCCTGTGTTTTTCACTTAGTAACCTTCATTTATGAAGAAGAATATGAGGACTTAGAGTATTTTTATTTTACACTCCGAAGATAACTTCGAATTGAATAAATATGTGTATGACCATTTATTGGAGTAAGAAGCTATTTCCGATATACCGACTTCATGCCAAACACGTTAAAATTTATATACTCGTACGTAGCAAAGTCTTTATTCAATGTCGTGTCTATGTTGTAGGTATATTTCAATAAGAAATGGAGTCCACAGGTAAGACGGTGCAGTGTACGACTTCAATTAAAAGCATTAGTTTATGACGTTTGTAGCCCAATAATTCTAAAAACAACACATTTCTTAAAAAATGGTTCGATATTTCATCCTATCATATATATATATATATATATATATATATATATATATATATATATATATATATATATATTTCTACACACGTGGACAAATTATTAGACTAAAGTAATTATATGTGCAACGAAGCTGTATTTATCGGTAGAAATAATGAACAAAAATGTATTTTGCACAAATATAATGAACAGAAAATTGAGTCTTGAGGTTACTAATATTTTGTGAACATCCCCTTATTATTTATTAACACGTTAATTTTGTCAGGGATGCTGGAAACCAAACTTCGACACTTTCTTTGAATGTCACCACCATTTAGCCAGATATCAGACAGCACTTAAATGAGTCCATGTTTTGTTGTAAGTCTCTTTTTGTTCACTTTCTTCTTCAGTATAGATCACAGATTTTCAATTTCGTTCATGTCCGGTCTTCTTGCAGGCCATGGGAGAATATCTTCTGCAGTATATAATTCAAACACCAGTAGTACCAACATAGCCAGAAAAAATATACTTAACCATTGGAAAAATATTCCAGAAAATGTAAACAATCATATTTACAACAATAGAGACTCTGTGAATTATACTGACAGTTGATATGACGAATTATATTACGTTCCCAAGAAAAAGTTTTAGTCTAAGAATTTGTCCACGACTGTATATATATATATATATATATATATATATAATTTGAACTGGTAATGGAAATTACGGGACAACGGCTGAACGGATTTTAATAAATGACAACTCATTTTGAAACTTGGAAACCAAAGTTTTTCGGAAAATAGTAGTTTTCAGTGAAATGTCAGTTTTCCTACATAATTTTCCTATTTTCCAAAATTCATGTTTCGTCAGTTTTGGGAACTAATTGCATTTCAAAATAAAACAAAACACACACTACAATAAACAATAGGCTATTACACGAAGGCCATGACCTGCAAGATTGATAGAGTTCAAATTCAATTGGTTATGAAAGCTTCAAAACTTACTAAAAATTATTTACAGGTCTGATTCTTCGGTGTGTAATTTTCTGAGTACAGCTGGTTTTGGATATTAAAATTACAAAACTAGAGGTGGTTTGATGACATTATTACCATTAAAATGAATTATTATTATTATTATTACTATTATTATTATTATTATTATTATTATTATTATTAGTTAATACCATGATGTTAACATGCAGGGTGTTTCAAAAATACGGGGCATAATTTCAGGTATGTATTTCCCACATGTAGACAATCAAAATAGTTCATTACAACATGTGTCCGGAACTGCTTCATTTCCGAGCTATGGCCTTCACAACATTGAAATTCACCGGAACGTTTTTCTTTCCGCAGGTCGTTGACATTACAGAAGATGTTCAAAATGTCCACCTCCTGCTTGAATACAGACTTCACATCGATGTCTCATTGACCTGCGAACACGATCCCAAACTCCAGGAGTATTGCGTATGTCCTCAGAACATGCTACAATTCGATTCCGAAGGGATTCCAAATCAGGCACCGGAGACGAATAAACCAATAATTTTAAATGGCCCCACAAGTAGAAATCGAGAGGATTGAGATCAGGTGAGCGTGGAGGCCAAGCAATTGGACCACCTCTACCTATCCATCGATCAGGAAACCTTCGATGCAAGTACCGGCGAGCCATACGACTGAAATGTGCAGGAGCGCCATCATGCAAGAAGTGAATGTGTTGACGATTGATCAGTGGAGTGTCTTCTAAAACATTAGGTATGGTGTTTTCCAGGAAGTTTGTGTACGCCTGCCCCGTAAGTCTGTTTACAAGTACATGGGGTCCTACACAACACTGAATGTAACCTTCGCCTCGGAATGAACTGTCAGAGTGCCCTCTTAATGTCTCCTTTGACGGCAACGACCTGCGGAAAGAAAAACGTTCATGTGAATTTCAATGTTGTGAAGGCCATAACTCGGAAATAAAGCATTTCCGGACACATGTTGTAATGAACTATTTTGATTGTCTACATGTGGGAAATACATACCTGAAATTATGCCCCGTATTTTTGAAACACCCTGTATAAACTACAAAACTTGCGTAAGATAATAATATTATTATTATTAAAAATGAAATATTTTATAGTTATTAATCACGTGGGTTTGGTCTTTTTCATATATTTAATGGCGGTGTGTTGTAGATTCAGTATTGGCTCGAGAGAGGGCAAAAATTACAGTTCCTAAGGAAAGACGGTATTACTTATAGATAAAATAAGGGCCCTAGAAAATTTTGTACTATCCCGATCATTTCAGCAAGATCTCTTTGCAGGATAAAATGATTTTGCCCTCTACATTTCAAGCTCTACATGCAGCAACTATACCAAGATGCTACGTCTATTGTTCCAAAGCATAGCAAACCTGACTTCCTTTAACTTCCACCTACAATCCACAATGATCTGAAATAGATATTGCTTTATTCCCACATGGAAAACCCACTGATCGTCCTGACATTTTTACTTACGTTTTCGCGTTGAAACTCAAATCTGAAGGTGGATAGGTTCAAGAAAAAGTATTTGGCATGCAAATAATATTCAGAGGTAGTATGTTTCATTATTATGGAAGCAAATAATTTTCAAAATGTCTGGTATTTTTTGTTGAAAATAAATCTGAAACATTTTTATTCGGAAAGTCTAACGAATTTAATTTGCAGCGTTTGATGCACAAGCCACTAGTTATAATTATATTCTTATATCTACTTAGTCTATATTACTAGCAGTGACTTACCCTTACTTCTTTTTTGAAATGTTTCCCTCGTCAATGCCTGAGAACAAAAAAGGAATAAATGGAGATAAATGACAGCTGTGAGGAAGTTGAAGTTATGTGCAAACAATACGAAGACCATGCTTATTGGAAGAAGAATAAAGAAAAGAAACATACGATTTCGAAATGAGGGTGTGGAACAAATAACTTACTTGGGGTGTACTAAAAGTACAAACACGAAAATAAAATTTAGAGCTCCTTTATTCTTCAAGTTTCGCTTACAATACACTGCGCTGTACAGTAAACAAAAGCCCTGGACAGTCATGCGAAATTGTTGCCTGCATTCAGGTAAGCTCCCATCAATATTCGCTCCAAATGTTAATTCCATATCTACAGTAGCGTGCAAATTAATCCGAACAACGTGATTACTTATGCAAAAACACTCAAACGGGATAAAAAAAAGATCTAAGACATACCTCAGTAATCTATGTGACCTCCCTTGTTCCTAATAACAGCTCTGAGACGATTTGGCATGGATTCCACTAATTTCCCACAAATATTCTTCATTTCTTCATCGCGAAACCATACACCAATGAGGGCAGAAATCATCTTCTCCTTTGTAGAACAATCCATTTTTTGCATTTTTCTTTTGAAAATTGACCACAAGTTCTCAATGGGGTTGATGTCGGGTGAGTTGCCTGGCCAGGGGAGTACCTGAATATTCTTCTTGTTGAAGAATTCTGTAGTTTTTCGAGACGTATGGCATGGTGCCAGATCTTGTTGGAACGCACCTCTGCCATCCGAAAATGATTTTTGCAGCTGGGGTACGATTCTGGTTTCCAAAAAGTGGAGAAGAATGGAGCGTGTGTAATAGACAGACAGAATAACAACTGAAGGTGTCTTAGAAAGAGTGGGTGAGGAACTAAAAGTACAAATACGAAAATAAAATTTGGAGCTCTCTTATTATTCAAGTTTCGCTTGCAACAAATTGCTCATGTGCAGTAAACAAAAGCCCCTGTATATAGCCTAAGCTACTTGTGGACAGTCATGTGAAATTGTTGCCTGCATACACGTGAACATCCATGAGGACTTGTTGCAAATTTTAATTCCGTATCTGTAGTAACATGAGATGCTGCCAGGAAGTCAAAAGGACAGCAATGGCATAGAGAGCTTTTATTAGAAAAAGGAGCATCATCTGCAGACCTCTGAAAAAAAGAACTAAGGAAGAAAATAGTGAAGCGCTTTGTTTTGGGTGTGATATTATATGTGGCATAAACATAGAAATTACAACTAGACGCATTTCAAATGTGGACATGGAGAAATAGACACACGGAATAAGAATTGAAGCAGTGTTAGAAAGAGTGGGTGAAGAAAAAATGATGCTGAAACTATTCGGAAAGAGAAAAATAAAATGGCTGGGTTACTGCCTAAAAAGAAACTGTCTACAGGAAAGAATGTTAAACGGAAGAATAGAATATCAGAAGATGGAACACATTAATATATATGGATCGTATGTGGAGATAAAGAGGAAGGCGGAAAAGAGAGAAAATTGGAAAATGCTGTGCTTGCAGTGAAAGACAATAGTAATATGCGTTACAAAACATGTATGTTGAAGTTTTCATGTTCGAGGAAAAGTTTGAAAAAGCGAAACGTAGTTGAGCTTTTTTAATTTACGAGAATTGAAAGAAAAATACCGCTCGTGTATCGTACGTTATTTTGTGCGAAGATCGTTTATTACATACCAGAAAGAGGAATGTCTAATTAGTTGCAATGAAATCTCCATCTTGGTTTCTGTTCAATGACGGCAAATTTGCAAAACAAAAATATCTATCTTCAACATTGTTGCTTTAAAATGTTTTCTGTGTTTACTAGCAGACGTGATATATGTCTGTCTTTTTTTCCCCCAGTCTATGATGAGTCTGGAATCTTGTTGGTTTTTTCACACCTTCCTTAATGTTACTTGCATCACGAATGCAGTAACTTTAGTGGAGTTGTAGAGTTTACTTAATTTTTGCAAATATTTAAAAACAATAATTAACAGTACAATTTAGGTGAAATTGCAGTGGTAAGTTTCCAATTTATAATTATTACTATATTAAAAAAAAATAATATGTTAAAAGCCTAAAGCAGTAAAATCAATATGTCACTTAAGCGGTATGAAGAGGGAAATTGTTATGTGTGTTAGGTTGGGAATACTGAATGTGGAATTTTATACTTTCCGCGTATTGGTTTTGTGCGGAAACCAAGCAAATACGTACGATCTCGCACAAAAAAATTATGAATGAATGATTGAATTTCGGTCAGGTTTGAACACGCAAACTTCGGATACAGTTTCTAGCATGAAAATCTCTAGAAGAACTAAGAAAAGATATCATCGATGGATATTATGGCAAACGACTGACAGAATAAAAGAAGAAGAAGAAGAAGAAGAAGAAGAAGAAGAATATTAAGGTGATTATAAAAATGATGATAACGGAGAAAGAATATGGAATAGGTCTAAGTATGGAGAAGGAAAACAAATTTAAAATGATTAGTGGTTCATAGTCGGCTTTACTTGTGCCTGAAGTCACCAGAAGCTCTCCTGATAGACAGTACATGGCTAGAGGTGGATTTGTTACTACTGTGTGTTTTACAAGGAGTCACGATATAGAACCTGACATTGATTAATTGCCATTACCTGCTCACCTCAAATACGTGTTTTTACTTTCTTAATGCATGGAATAAAGAAGTACTAAAACAATGACATCTGCTCAATTGCCGTATTGTAATGGAAGATTATTATTTTTTTACATACGATCGTCTTTTTTCACCACTTTACCGACATTATTTTTTTTTCAATTTGGTTATTTTATGATGCTTATTCTACTGCTAAGGTTATCTAGCGTCTAAATGAGATGAAGGTGGTAATTCCAGCGAAATGAGACCAGGTCCAGCGCTGAAAGTTACCCGACATTTATGGATTGAGGGAAAATCCCGGGGAAACCTCAACCAGGAGAATTGTTTCAACCAGAATTTGAAGCCGGGCCCGCTCGTTTCACTGTCACACATACTAACCGTTACTCAACAGCGGATGACCAGACATTCTTGATACGCCTCGTAAGTAGATTATACAAAACTTTGTCTTTTAAAGTTGCACTCATTAATATAAGCTATTCAAGTTCAAAGTCAAAATATCATCATTATCAAACTGCTAAAATACATAGAGCTCGATTTAAGAGAAGGATTGAAACTGTTGGAAGCAGCTATCAAGTGTGTCAAAGAAGCATGCGGCAGAAAAGTTGTCTTCTATCAGAAGATGGCAAACGTACTGTCAAAAAAATAAAGAGAGATCATAGAAGTTAAAATAAATCAAGTGCTAGATCGATGTGGTGGTGATATAGACATTAATAAATTCGAGATCAGAGTGTGACCCGAGACGTCATGTTTCGCCTCCCCTCCTCATCCTACTTGGTGTGATGAAAAGAAAAATTTTTCAGTGCATAAATATATTTTTATTAACAAAAGTAGACCCTAATAGGTTTACTTACTAATTTACTTACTTATGGCTTTCGAGGAACCCGTAGGTTCATTGCCGCCCTCACATAAGCTCGCCATTCGTCCCTATCCTGAGCAAGATTAATCCAGTCTACCATCATATCCCACCTCCCTCTAATCCATTTTAATATTATCGTCCCATCTACGTCTCCGGCCTCTCAACTAACACTCTATATGCATTTCTGGATTCGTCCATACGTGCTACATGCCCTGCCTATCTCAAACGTCTGGATTTAATGTTCCTAATTATGTCAGGTGAAGAATACAATGCGTGCAGTTCTGTGTTGTGTAACTTTCTCCATTCTCCTGTAACTTCATCCCTTTTAGCCCCAAATATTTTCCTAAGCACCTTATTCTCAAACACCCTTAACCTATGTTCCTCTCTCAGAGTGAGAGTCCAAGTTTCACAACCATACAGAACAACCGGTAATATAACTGTTTATAAATTCTAGCTTTCAGATTTTTTGACAACAGACTGGATGATAAAAGCTTCTCAACCGAATAATAAGAGGTATTTATTGTGTGTTTAATTTCTTCCCGCGTATCATTTATATTTGTTACTGTTGCTCCCAGGTATTTGAATTTTTCCACCTCTTCAAAAGATAAATTTCCTATTTTTATATTTCCATTTCGTACAATATTCTCGTCACGAGACATAATCATATACTTTGTCTTTTCGGGATTTACTTCCAAACCTATCTCTTTACTTGCTTCCCTAATGGTTTGTATTGTCATATAACATTAAAAGCAAGTTGAAAGTTTTATTGCACCAAAATTTACTCACTACGTTTAAACAGTGAAATAATGTAATTAGTTTAATGGCAGACTATTTATTCTGTATCTGTATTTATATTTTTTCAATTATCAGAGGACGCATTCACTTTCTGAAACATAACACAAACAGGAAATTGTTATTCGGTTGAGAAGCTTTTGTCATCTTGTCTGTTGTCAAAAATCTGAAAGATGGAATTCTGTGGCCGGGAGGAAAAAGGTCTTAAGTCAGTTTTTTTTTTTTTTTTTTGTGAAAATGAGGTTTGTATATATTCTAAAAGCGGAAACAATTCTCTACAATCTCGTAAAACGGTTAAAGTCAAATAAGACTCCTGACTGGATTTATAGAGCGTTACCAAATATCCTAAGTACTTTTTGAATCGAGCACACACAGAATAAAGGACTTAAGAATATTTAATACTTTATTCCTTACAAACATCACATATGTACTTTCCATGCTTCCCTATTAAAAAGGTTTAACTTGTATTTTAGCCATTTCATCACATACTGATGCCCTTTCCTTTTAAACTTTAAGCACCAGGGTCAACAGTCCTATAAATGCTTAAGACATTTTGAATTCCTAATAATTTACATTTGTCATTTATTTTGACACGAAAAAGGTCTTATGTTTAAATAGTCCCTTCTACTCAGTTTGGGTTCTAGTCTTAAAAGGGCTTAAGTGCGGCTATTTTTGGAAATCAAGAAAATTGTTAAGTGAGCAACATCATCTAATTTAGAAGAAATACAGGGACATCATTTTATTTTTACTAACATTTTTAATATTAACCTGTTTATACCTTTAGAGAACCGGAAACACCGCTTGCTCCCCCCTCCAAGACTGGAGTTCGATGATACTGGCGTAAAACACAAATCACTCTACTAGGTATAGGAAGGAAGAAAAGTAGTTCATCCATTTACGTAAACTAGGAAATATCGCGATTTTAGTTTGATAATTTTCATTAGGTTTTCCTTTAATCAAAGTACAGTACTGTATTAAGAATAAGTGTTTTTACTCACGAAGTGAGTTATCCATGCGAACGTATTCATTATGCAGTGTATATTATACTGTCTACAGCACATTAGCGTACAATATAGAGAAAGAAGTTAAATTGAAAAATAATCATAATATGAATATTTAAACACAATTTTGAAAATGGTGGCCATTCATTTCGATACAGGCTTCAGTTCTTTTGTGCATATTATCGCACTATAGACTATTGCATCTAATTCCAATTGCCAGTTTCGTCCATCGTACTAGTAACTCATGTTGAAATAATTCTGTACCTACTCTACGTACTGTGAATTCAATCTTCACTTCTGCCCGACCCGAAAATATAAAATTACTCAGACATGCTATCTACTGTCCGTCCAAGTGGTTATGCCGCAGGATTGTAGAAAGGGAGGAAATCACGTGACAGTTAATTACTTAACGAGGCCCTTTTATTTAAGTTAAATTAAACAGCTGTATAATATTACGTAAACTTCCAATTTCTAAGAGAAATTAATGTTTTCAGAAAAGAGCTAAGACAGCCCAGCTATTACAGAGGGGCGAGCAGAAGCAGGTGGGGGAAATCGGGATGCGACGTAGGCAAACGGACAGTACCTGTGCGAAAATATACTCTTTCGTCACTGGAAAACGCGAACATATTTCTGGAACGTACTATACTCAGTAACTCAGTACTGCTTACTATCTGCGGTCTTGGTTCTGTGTGGAGTTGGAACTTCTTTAGTAGAAGGGGTGGGAGTGAAGTACATTAAAAACCTCAGGTACAAGAAAAATTTGAAGTAAAAATAAAATGATGTCTCTGTATAAACAAATAATATCCAGGAAAAACCTCTTAATTAAAAAAAAACCCTATAATTGACACCAATTTCAATTTCTACTGCTCTCCTGAAAAGTAAAAATTGTAGAAAATGACTAAATTGTAGAAAATTACTAAATTGTAAAAGTGTAAAAATTTGTAAATTTGTAATGGTATTGTAATATTGTACAATATTACAATATAATACTCGTAACTGATAAGACATTTTACTTAAACTGCGTGGGAAATCGGGAAGGAAATGAGGCTTGTCTGAACGACTTCATTATCCTGCATTTGACCACGGGACAAGTGAAGAGCTCTGGGCCGTCCTAAGGACTCTGTCGGCTACCTGCAGACTAATTTATTCAATTTTTTGTATCACACTCTCTGTATTCTTCACTGCACCTTGACGGTTGGGCAAAAGGATGCCTCTAAGTCCGCGTCTGATTTTAAAGTAGCGATTCTGAAGATGTCATGCGATAACAGCCGACGTCCATAACAGAAAAAAAAATGTGTCGCATTAATGTTTCTAACCGCTCGGTGCAGTTGTGTGCCTCCTGGTTATTATTTCAGAGGTCAGCAGTTCAATCATAAGGAGGGGTAACCTAACTGAAAATTTATTCGGTCTCTTCAGGGTCCTTACGTTTAATGGAAGCCAAGTACATCGAGTTCCTCTCAATCAGAAGGAGGAGAATAAGATGGGGAATGGAGAGGAGAGTGAACGTGAAACAAAGAGCAAGGAAAAATAGAGAAAAATAATGGTAAAAGATCTTCTTTTTCTTCTTCTTCGTCTTCTTCTTCAACTTCAGGGTATAGGCGCCTCAAGGCCTGTTCCGACTTCAAAGGATGATGTCATCTATCCAGCGGGTTCTAGGTCTTCCAACGCTTCCCCTACCAATAGGATTGTAATTGAGGAGGATTTTAGGAAGTCTATAATATTCCATACGTTGAATATGTTCTTCCAACGGTTCTCCTAGCAATAGGATTGTAATTGAGAAGGATTTTAGTAAGTCTATAATATTCCATACGTTGAATATGTTCTCTCAACGCTTCTCCTACCAATAGGATTGTAATTGAAGAGGATTTTAGGAAGTCTATAATATTCCATACGTTGAATATGTTCTTCCAACGCTTCTCCTACCAATAGGATTGTAATTGAAGAGGATTTTATGAAGTCTATAATATTCCATACGTTGAATATGTTCTTCCAACGGTTCTCCTACCAATAGGATTGTAATTGAGGAGGATTTTATGAAGTCTATAATATTCCATACGTTGAATATGTTCTTCCAACGCTTCTCCTACCAATAGGATTGTAATTGAAGAGGATTTTATGAAGTCTATAATATTCCATACGTTGAATATGTTCCCTCAACGCTTCTCCTACCAATAGGATTGTAATTGAAGAGGATTTTAGGAAGTCTATAATATTTCATACGTTGAATATGTTCTTCCAACGCTTCTCCTACCAATAGGATTGTAATTGAAGAGGATTTTATGAAGTCTATAATATTCCATACGTTGAATATGTTCTTCCAACGGTTCTCCTACCAATAGGATTGTAATTGAGGAGGATTTTAGTAAGTCTATAATATTCCATACGTTGAATATGTTCTCTCAACGCTTCTCCTACCAATAGGATTGTAATTGAGGAGGATTTTAGTAAGTCTATAATATTCCATACGTTGAATATGTTCTCTCAACGCTTCTCCTACCAATAGGATTGTAATTGAAGAGGATTTTAGGAAGTCTATAATATTCCATACGTTGAATATGTTCTCTCAACGCTTCTCCTACCAATAGGATTGTAATTGAAGAGGATTTTAGGAAGTCTATAATATTCCATACGTTGAATATGTTCTCTCAACGCTTCTCCTACCAATAGGATTGTAATTGAAGAGGATTTTAGGAAGTCTATAATATTCCATACGTTGAATATGTTCTTCCAATGCTTCTCCTACCAATAGGATTGTAAATGAAGAGGATTTTAGTAAGTCTATAATATTCCATACGTTGAATATGTTCTCTCAATGCTTCTCCTACCAATAGGATTGTAATTAAAGAGGATTTTATGAAGTCTATAATATTCCATACGTTGAATATGTTCTTCCAACGCTTCCCCTACCAATAGGATTGTAATTGAGGAGGATTTTAGTAAGTCTATAACATTCCATAAGTTGAATATGTTCTTCCAACGGTTCTCCTAGCAATAGGATTGTAATTGAGAAGGATTTTAGTAAGACTATAATATTCCATACGTTGAATATGTTCTCTCAACGCTTCTCCTACCAATAGGATTGTAATTGAAGAGGATTTTAGTAAGTCTATAATATTCCATACGTTGAATATGTTCTCTCAACGCTTCTCCTACCAATAGGATTGTAATTGAAGAGGATTTTATGAAGTCTATAATATTCCATACGTTGAATATGTTCTCTCAACGCTTCTCCTACCAATAGGATTGTAATTGAAGAGGATTTTAGGAAGTCTATAATATTCCATACGTTGAATATGTTCTTCCAACGCTTCTCCTACCAATAGGATTGTACTTGAAGAGGATTTTAGTAAGTCTATAATATTCCATACGTTGGATGTTTTCGTACCTGTTTTGTTTTTGTGCTTGTACCCGCTCATAAAGATTATATATCTGTAATCTATTGCGTATATCTTCACTTTTTTGTTTATCTAATAATGTGAGGCCTGCAACACTTCGAAGAAATTTAATTTCGCTGCTTTCTAATGTTCTCTTGTTATTTCTGTTTAGTGTCCAATTTTCGCAGCCATTGGTGTGTAATGGGACTGCAAGTGTTTTATAAAATTCTAGTTGTGTTTCAGGTAACGTTTTATTTTTATGTTCTTATAATTGTTCCACACATTCTTTGAAAGCTATTTATTTTTATATCCACATCTTGTTCTTTTAAGTATGTAATAGTGCAGCCTAAGTATTTGAAAGATGATACCTATAATTTCTTTATCTATGAAAGATTAAGATATGAAAAGAAAATGACCGAAAGGAACAAAACAAAGACGGAGAAGAGAAGCAGAACTAGCAAGAGGACAAGGAGAACTCTGAAGAGTGGGAAAAGGGAAGGAATAAAAATGAATACGAAAAAGAAAGAGAAAAAAGACTAGAAGATGAAGAATACAAGTAAAAATAGAGTAAATAAGAGAAAGGACGGGAATGGAAGTCATGAAAAAATAATAATTAACAGAAACAAAAGAAACAAGGGAAGAACGAAGAAGGCATAGAAGAACATAAATTAAGAAAATAACGAAAAAGGCACAAAGAGAAGAACAAAAAACTAAGAGAAAAACGAAGAAAAAGGGGAGAGCAAAAATTAGGAGAAGAAAAAAAGAAAGACGAGAAGAAAAATAAGAAAGAGACGAATAAAAATTAAGAGAAGAAATTTGAAGGAAAAGTGAAACAATTAAGAAAAGAACGAAAAAGACAGACAGGGAAGAACAAAAAACTAAGAGCAAAACAAAGAAGAAAGGGGAGAACAAAAATTAAGAGAAGAAAAAGGAAAGAAGGGAAGAGAAATAAGAAAGAGAGGAACAAAAAATAAGAGAAGGAATATGAAGGAAAATTACAAAAATTAAGAAAAGAATGAAAAAGGCAAAGGGAAACAAAAGATTAACAGAAGAATAAAACAGGAAGAGGATATCAAAATTAAGAAAAGAACGAAAAAAGAAGAAAACAAATAATTAAGAGAGAGAAGAGCAGAAGAAAATTAAGAAAAGAAATTTGGCAAAAAGAAAGTTAAAAAATTAGGAAAAGAACGAAAAAGGCAACCAAGAACAAAAAAGTTAAAAGAGGAGAAGAAAAATTAAGAAAAGAAAACGAAAATGGCAGAGAACAAAAGTATTAGAGAAGGACAAAAAAGGAAGAGGAGGACAAAAATTAAGAAAAGAGCAATAAAGGCAGAGAGGAATAAAATAAATTAAGAGAAGAGAAAACGAGGAAGAGAAGAAAAAAGTTAAGAAAATAACGAAAAAATAACAAAAAATCACGAGAGGAGCATATGAGAAAGAGAACAAAAAATTAAGAAAAGGACGAAAAGAGTAAATATCGAAAAAACTAAGAAAAGAATAAAGAAGAAAGGGAAGGAAAAAAAATAAAAAACTAACGAAAAAAGCGGAGAAGAAGGAAATTAAAAGAAGAACAGACAAGGAAGATAACAACAAAAATTAAAAGATGAATAAACAAGGAGGAGGATTATAAAAATTAAGAAAACATAAGAAGTTATAGAAGAACAGAGAAGGAAGAGAAGAACAAAATGTTAAGAATGTAACAAAAATGGCAGAGAAGGAAAAATTAAGAGAAAAATAAAGAAGGAAGAAAACAAAGGAAATTGAGAAAAGAACGATAAAAGCAGATAAGACGAAAGAGAAGATGAAAGGAGAAAGGGAAGAACAAAAATGAAGAAAAGAACGAAAAATGCAGAGAAGAACAAAGAAGGAAGATTATAACAAAAATTAAGAGGAGAAATATGAATGAAGAGAAGAACAAAGTTATGAAGAGAAAGAATAAATAGAAGAATCAAAGCAGAGAAATTAACAAAAAAAAAGAGAGCAAAGTTGAGAAAGGCACGAGGAAAAAAACAACAACAAAATAAGAAAAGAAAAAGTGACTTGAAGAATAAAACTGAAGTTAAGTTCGAAAAAGAATGAGAAGAACAAATATTAAGATAGGAACGAAGAGCGATGACAACAAAAATTAACAGAAAATCGAAGAAGAGATAGAAAAAAAAGGAAAACGAAGTAGAAACAGAAGAACATAAACAAAGAGACAGAAATAGGAGAGAAGCAAAAGAGGAGAAAGATATTAAGGAAATAAGAGTGGCATAAGAAATAACGAAAAAGGGGACGAAATGGAATATGAGAACGGGAAAATAAATGGAAAAACGAAGATAAAGGGAGATGAACGAAAGGAAGAAGTGGACGGAAATTAGAATGGGATGAGGGACGAAGAAAGGAACGTACGAAGTACGAAGAAGAAGCAAAAGAAAAACAAAAAATAAGAAGAGGATAAAGAAGGGAAGAATGGAAAATACATTGACTGAAGTAGGAGGAAGAGAATAAGAAAAATAAATGTGGAACGAAGAAGAGACAAAGAGAAGAAAAAAGAGCGCACGGGTTGACTAAAATGGGAAGAAAGAGGAACGAAAAGAAAATAATACAAAGAGGATGAAGAGAAGGACGGAATAAAAGCAGCAGAAGTAGAAGAAATGAGACAGAGAAATAAAGGAAAAGGAGAAAATGTTAGAACAGTAATTAGTGTGGTCTCATAAAAAATGCTGATATGGTAATGCAATTCCATAATATTACTAGGTTATATGTTTTAGCAACAATAATTCGTAGCATAGATCCTTAAGTTACAGCTTATACAGGCACACATTTTAAAGTTAGACTCTGTTCTAAGGATTCTTAAACAGTCCATGTTTATACCTGGAAAGTCAATAACAAATATGTCCGACAGACCACACGGTGGATTAAGGACAGCAGAGTCCTCAAGAGAAAGACACATAAACCCTCTGAGATATTCAAACACGAGCGCAGTGGTCAAACGAGTACAAGCAACAAGGGGAATCGTTGTTTGAATTTTAATGTTTAATTTTATGCCTCTATCGTGGGGGAGATATAAAAAAATCAGGAAAAGAAGAAAAGGGGAGCGCATCGCATTGAAATAGGGGAGCACGGCTCGAGCTAGCGTCCATGCCCCGGTTTGAACCAAGGACCGAAGCTCTGGGATAGTTTTATGTAACTAAATTGCTTCTGCAGAACTGCAAGCTACTTTGAATGCACTGTGCAAGCCTTGTTGCTAACCGGTTGAACCACTTCGCTCTGCCGGGCTTTGAACTGGAGACTTGCAGAAAAATATTGTCTTGAGACTTATGTAAATGCGCCTATTCTCCTGTGCTGCAGTACCATAAAAACGTTGCTGCATAGCTTTGTCAGTTGGGGTCCGTGTTCGAACCCCGTCGTGGAGAATTACTGTTAAATCTGATATCTAAAAGAGTTGCGTGGTACATTCAGTTCTGTATTTTGTGTTACAGAAAGGCTTGGATTCGATTTTAAGCTGAAAAGTGTAAGTTTTACATAGAGTAACCGCACACTGTACACATGCTTGCACATTGCAAATAATGGCACTTATTTTCAGTCATTATTAAGCTTACACGTTCTTACTTAATACAATATCATTGTTCTCGCTTTATCTCAACTATTGTCCATGCATCGTTTACTTTTAGAACGATGGGACGTATTCCACTCGCAATATGTTACCATTAATCTCTTAAAATTATACATTCTTCTACAATTCATCCATCCATCCATCCCATCCATCCACCCGCCCACTTACCTACCCACCCACCCATCCACCCATCCATCCATCCATCCACCCATCCACTCTTCCACCTATCCATCCAACCACCCACCCAACCACTGATCCACTCATACACTAACCCACTCACCCATCCATCCATCCATCCAACCACCCACCCACCCATTGATCCACTCATACACCAACCCACTCACCCATCCATCCATCCATCCAACCACCCACCCACCCATTGATCCACTCATACACCAACCCACTCACCCATCCATCAATCCACTCATCCTTCCATCCATCCGCCCATTCACCTACACATTCATCCATCCACCCATCCATCCATCCATCCACTCTTCCATCGATCCATCCAACCATCCACCCACCCATTGATCCACTCATACACCAACCCACTCACCCATCCATCAATCCATCCATCAAACCACCCACCCACTCATTGATCCACTCATACACCAACCCACTCACCCATCCATCCATCCAACCACCCACCCACCCATTGACCCACTCATACACCAACCCACTCACCCATCCATCAATCCACTCATCCTTCCTTCCATCCATCCACTCATTCACCTACCCATTCATCCATCCATCCATCCATTCACCCATCCACTTTTCCATCCATCCATCCAACCACCCATCCATCCATTGATCCACTCATACACCAAGCCACTCACCCATCCATCCATTCATCCATCCAACCACCCACCCATCCATTGATCCACTGATACACCAACCAACTCACCCATCCATCTATCCACTCATCCTTCCTTCCATCCATCCACCCATTCACCTACCCATTCATCCATCCACTCCTCCATCCATCCATCCAACCACCCACCTACTCATTGATCCATTCATACACCAACCCACTCACCTATCCATCCAACCACCCACCCATCCATTGATCCACTGATACACCAACCCACTCACCCATCCATCAATCCATTCATCCTTCCTTCCATCCATCCACCCATCCATCCATCCACCCATCCACCCATCCATCCACCCATCCACTCTTCCATCTATCCATTCATCCATCCATCCTTCCATCCATCCTTCCTTCCATCCATCCATCCATCCACCCATTCTTCCACACAGCAATTCATTTTTAAATCACTTCAACAACTCTTTGAATCACTCAATCTTCTGATCGATGACTCTCTAATTCGTTCACTCTCGTATTCGACCAATTTATTCACTCATCCTCTCGCTCAACCATTCTTTCAGTCACTCTCTATTTCGCTCAGCCATTCTCTCATTCACTGATTCTTTCTTCCAACCACTTTTTCATTAGTTAATTCCTTTGATGATCCACACTTTCATTTACTCAATCTTTGGCTCAACTACTGCTTAATTCACTCACTCTCTCGCCCACCCACTCTTTAATTCGCTTACTCCTTCGCTCAACTACTCTTTTGTTCATTCACTCTGTCATACAACAACGATTTCATTCACTTACTCATTTGTCCAATGAATATTTCTCATACACTCACACTTTTATTCAACCACACATTCACACAATCATTCAATCGATGTTTCAGTCTCTTACTCTTTCGCTCAAATTTGACATTTATAACAGTAAAACATATGCGTCACTCACATCAAATGTATCATGGAGTAACTAATATAACTTTACATGGTACTTATGTAGTAAGCATCGACCAGGCAATCTTCTATCAATTGGGATCCGGAGCACATTGGTACCTATTACCAAATATCTGTGGTGTTTGGGTAAAGGACGATAAGTTATAAAAATGAGTTTGGAGATAAATGAAAATTAAACTTCTGACCCTTATTGCAAATAATTTTATATATTTTTATTTATTTATTCAATACTTTACACTTAAGCTACATTAGGCATTGCAGCCCGAAAGAGCAGAAGCTCGTGCTCGGCGCAGTTCAGATCAGTTATACAAAATATATCACAAAATTAAGAGAGTTCATTGAGCACAATAACATTAATAAATGGTAAAATAATACAGCATGTAATAATAGGGTCTATATACAAATACAGTAGAAAATACGAAAGTACATAAATATTAGAGTATCAATGTTTAACTCAATTAGCTTAAACAATTAAATAACTAATCTGATTTGTTTCTTAAATCTATGTGAGTTAAGCGTACTTAGCCCAGGGTAAGCTCTAATTAAATCATTATATATTTTGGGTCCAAAACTTCTTCTGTGTTTTAACCGGCAGTTGTGTAGCATTTCGGAGTATTTAGAAAGAAACTGTAGTTTTGTCTGGCATGGTATTCGTGAGGATCAAATTTAAATTTATTGTGGTTTTTATGGAAGTAAATCAGCAATGTTTGTTTATAAATTTGTTCTATATTTGATACACCAAATTCCTGAAAAATTAATTTAATTAATTAATTAAAACACATCCACTGCTAGTATTCTTTTGATTTTTGCACACTCACTTGTATATTTTAACTTCTATATTCATCTGGGGAACAAAATTCCTTCTGCACAAAAAAAAAAAAAAAAAAAAAAATGACTTATCCTCCTTTACCCGAACACCACAGATATATAGGGCCTTCATGTATTTCAATTAAATTTTGAAAATTTTCTTATGACTAGCATATTGTGAGTCCCTTTACACTCTAACAGGAAAATATGTATCCAGGACCTCTATTGTAGGAAGATGACGGTCTGGTCGGTGCTTACTACATAATCTCCCGTACAGTATCACTTTTACAATTATTTGAATGAACAATGCATGAAAATAAAAATATGAATTTAATAGTTTATATCCATAGATAACTTCCATTTTCATTATACTGTATCATGGAAAAATGGGTATATTATAAGGCTTTTACAATAATTTCAATTATCGATAAGATATCACTATTGTACATAGAAGTGGAAATGATCGAATTTGAATGGATTGGTAACTGCAACACATACAGAGTTTTGGAAATGTCCGTTTTTGATACAAAAAACAACGAAAATATTGGGATTATGTTAAGGACTTACTCGGTTTTGATTGAAAATACTGATTTTAACATACTGTTTCTCATAGAAATGACCTAGTTAGAATATAAACAGCAACATATTCAGGAAGATACTTCTCTAAAACATCCTGAAACCGCAAGAAAAAATTCAATTTTTTGTTTTCGGTGGAAATGACTGGTTTCGTTCGCTACCTCCAGAGACCTGGACACTTAAAAGAGCCATTGCGAACATTGTTCCCAGTGAAAACAGATCGAACTATATGAGGTATATTTTAACTGTGTTTATAATATCTGTGTAAGCGCATCTCGTGGCTCCAACTTATGTTTTACGTTCACGGAAGACAATAACTACAATATACAGTAGAACCTCTATTGTCCGTGGTGTACTGAACGGTTAATCGAAAAAAAAATCGGGTAATCCGTAGCATAAAAGATTTTCGTAAATTTAATGAATACTGCTTACAAACTCGTAAGCTTCTCTATGTTTTTTATTGAATACTAGCTAGTGGATCAGAACTTCACTGATTTAAGTCTGGTTGTTAACATCGAGTTGTTAAGTTGCAAGGAAGCTCCTTATAATGGTTGTTCTGTTGGAAGAGTGGACTTCTCATGTTGTAGTTTTACGTACTTCCTAGGCTACACTTTATCCTTGATTTTTATTAAATTGCATACAGTTGTATTCCAATCTCATATTCTGAGATAAGCCACAGTTTCTCGTTCCCCAAACCACTCTATTTCCACTTTTTGATATTTAGTACAACACGATTTATTTTGATACCCGTGGAAGAAATTTTATATACAGGGACATCATTTTATTTTTACTTCAATTTTTATTGTACCTGAGTTTTTGAATGTACTTCACTCCCACCCCTTCTACTAATGGAGTTTCAACTGTTCTCCAGACAGAATCAAGGCCGCTTATAGTAAACAGCACTGAGTTACTGAGTATAGTACGTTCCAGAAATATGTTCGCGTTTTCCAGTGACGAAAGAACTTTTAATATTGAATCATATTTTCTCAAAGGTACTGTCCGTTTGCCTACGTCGCATCCCGATTTCCCCCACCTGCTTCTGCACGGCCCTCTGTAAAACCAGGCCTGTCTTAGCTCTTTTCTGAAAACAATTTCTGTTAGGAATTGGACGTCTACGTAATGTTATACAACTGTTTAAAATAACTTAAATAAAAGGGCCTCGTTAAGTAATTAATTATCACGTGATTTCCCTCCTTTCTACGATCCTGCGGCATAACCACTTGGACGGGCAGTAGATAATATGTCTGAGTAATTTTATCTGTGCTGGTCGGGCAGAAGTGAAGATTGAATTTACAGTACATAAGGTACTCTTTTATAGAGTAGGTACAGAATTATTTCAACTTGAGTTACTAGTACGAAGGACGAAACTGGTAATTGGAATTAGATGCAATAGTCTATATGCAATAATATGCACAAAAGAACTGAAGCCTGTAGGCTATCGAAATGAACGGCTACCATTTTCAAAAATGTGTTTAAATATCCATATTATGATTATTTTTCAATTGAACTTCATTCTCTATATTGTACACTAATGTGCTGTAGACAGTGTAATATACACTGCATAATGAATACGTCCGCATGGATAGCTCAGTTCGGGAGTAAAAACAGTTACTCTTAATACAGCACTGCATTTTGATTAAACAAAAACCTAATGAAAATTATCGAATTCAAAATCGCGATATTTCCTAGTTTACGTCATTGATGAAGTACTTTTCTTCCCTCCTATACCTAGTAAAGTAATTTGTTTGTGTTTTACGCCAGTATCAGCGAACTCCAGTTGTGGAAGGGGGTAGCGAACGGTTTTTCCGGTTCTCTAAAGGTATAGACAGGTTAATTTTAAAAATGTTAGTAAAAATAAAATAATGTCCCTGTAGAAGTTATACAGTACAACAATTTGAACAATAGACCATACTGTGTAAGGGCAAAGTCTTGTAATAAACCTCCCCCGAAAAAAATAAAGTGCTAATATAACGTACAGAACTTCATATATTTCTGTAGCAAAAATAAAAGCGAGATATATATAGTCGGATAATCCGACAATCGATTAATAGGATGATGGAAAATCGGGATTCCACTGTATGTGAGTTACAATTTTCTTTTCGGTCATGAAATATAAAATACCATTTTTAGTTTATTTTACTTTGACTGGAAATGTGTGATATATTAGTATATGCACAAAATATTTTGTGCGAGATCGTGCGTATTTGCTTGTTTTCCGCACAGAACCAATACGCGGTAAGTGTGAAATACCACATTCAGTATTCCCAACGTAACACACACAACAATTTCCCTCTTCTTACCGCTTAAGCGCGACATTCATTTTACTGCTTTAGGCTTTTAACATATTATTTTTACAGGCGTTTAACATAGTAATAATTATAAATTGGAAACTTACCACTGCAATTTCACCTAAATTGCAATGTTAATTATTGTTTTTAAATATTTGCAAAAATTAAGTAAAGTCTACTACTCCACGAAACTTATTGCATTCCTGATACAAGTAACATTAAGGAAGCCGTGAAAAAAACAACAAGATTCCAGATGCGGATGTTATTACTGCAATATGTAATATAAATAATATTGTTAAAATATTAAAATGAAAAGTAAATCATTACATCTTACCGCTTAAGCGCGACATTCATTTTACTGCTTTAGGCTTTTAACATATTATTTTTAGAGACGTTTAACATAGAAATAATTATAAATTGGAAACTTACCACTGCAATTTCACCTAAATTGCAATGTTAATTATTGTTTTTAAATATTTGCAAAAATTAAGTAAACTCTACTACTCCACGAAACTTATTGCATTCCTGATACAAGTAACATTAAGGAAGCCGTGAAAAAATCAACGAGATTCTAGATGCCGATGTTATTACTGAAATATGTTATATAAATAATGTTGTTAAAATATTAAAATGAAAAATAAATCATTACATAACCTTACCGTTTGTTTTGAGTTCGCGTTTATAGACTGGGGGAAAAAAAGACAGACGTATATCACGGCCTGCTGGAGTATAGTAAACACAGAAAACATTTTATAGCAACAATGTCGAAGAAAGATATTTTGGCTTTTCGAAGTTGCCGTCATTAAACAGAAACCAACATGGAGATTTCATTGCAACTAATTAGAAATTCGTCTTTCAGGTATGTAATAAACGATCTTCGCACAAAATAATGTACGATACACGAGCGGTATGTTTGTTTTCATGTTCTCGGAAATTAAAAAAGCTCAACTACGTTTCACTTTTTCAATCTTTTCCTCGACCATGAAAACGTCAACATACCGCTCTTGTAACGTGTATTACTAGTATATACATATTATAGGTTAGTAAAGGCGCCTAAGTCATTATGCTGAATATATATCTTCGTCTCGAGTTTGCTTTCATCTTTTGAATGAAGCTGTAACTCGGGGAGATTTCGACACTGTTTTTTTTTTTTGGGGGGGGGGGGGAATATCTCGACGTGTCGAATTTGCTTGCTGTCCTCCTTAAATGACCTGGAGGGCTGTCGCTGTCAAAATGTTTGTGTTCTTTGTCTTAGGAGAGTTCGGAGTCCTTCATAGGGCATTTTAGTGCGACTTTGTCCGTCTGTTTTTCTCTCTTTGTTTGTACGTATGAAACTATCCATATTCCATTCAACCAATCTTGATAACATTCAACATTCAATCTTAATTAATTAAACTTTATATTTTAACTTTCACTGATTTCGGACAAATAAGAAAAGTCACAAATCTCGTTACAAACATGGAGGTTAAAATAGGCTAAGCAGACGTCCCCAATTTCCAGGGACAGTCCCCGGTTTTGAGTTGCTGTCCCCATGGGGTAAATGTCCCCGTTTTTGTCCCCAGAAGCTTTGATTTTGTTTCAATAATATTTTACTGGAACTGCTGCGATTCATGCACATCTCTGAACTATTCTCAGTATCAGACAGAAGAACCAGCGAACACAGTACGAGATATTCTGCACTCTTTGAGAAGAACATAGCACCTTTGTCTTTGGACATCTTAGCATTCGCGTTGCGCGGAAGCTTTAGAACTGCCGCAGCGTTCATTTTTAAGTAGTTAAAAAAATATGAATTTTGTGACAAACCAGAAGATGAAAAATGGTATGATGTTTTTCAACACTGAAAAAAAAAAATTCCATCCCATTTGAAAATCTTCTCAAAATAGTGTCATTAATCATGTGTATTCCAGGCAGTAATTCAGCAGTTGAAAGACTTTTCTCCACAATGGACTCAGTCTGGACTGATGAAAAGTCAAGAATAAAAGTTGAAACAGTTAAAGCTTTGTTACAAGTGAAAGCAAACTTTCATTTCTCATGTGAAGAACTTAGTGTGAAGCTGTATGGGAATGAACAGATCCTTAAAAAGATACATTCTTCAGATAAGTACTTGTAAAATGTGTGTGTTAGAGTTCAGTGGGTACAATATTATGTGAAAGACTTCCATGCATGCGTCAGTACTGAAATTGAATTCTTAGTGACTATAAATTATGTATAGGAGTTACGTGTGTTTATGCATTTAATTTTAAAAAGTCAAAATACTCTACAAATTTAGTGCGCAAAGTTCTTACATTGTATCAAATGTTAAATGTATTTTCTGCAACATTTCAACGGAGAGTTACTAGATAAGCGTTTGTGGTTTTTCTTGAAATTTCCGATGTCCCCTGCTGGACCATAAAAAATCTGGTCAGCCTAGGTTACAATGTCCATTTCAATACGTCCGCAAACAGAAATGTCCACTAGGAAAATGTCCACTTACATAAATGTCTCTAAAAATTAAATGCCCACAAAAACAATGGCCACTTATACAAATGTCCATAAAATTAAATGTCCACTTATATAAATGTCTATAAAATTAAATGTCCAACTACATAAATGTCTATAAAAATTAAATGTCCACAAATGCAATATTCAGTTATATAAATGTCCACAAAATTAAAAGACCACTTCTATAAATGTCCATAAAATTAAATGTCCACTTATATAAATGTCTATAAAATTAAACGTCCACTTATATAAATGTCTATAAAAATTAAATGTCCACTTATATAAATGTCTATAAAAATTAAATGTCCACTTATATAAATGTCCATAAAATTAAATGTCCACTTATATAAATGTCTATAAAAATTAAATGTCCACTTATATAAATATCTATAAAAATTAAATGTCAACAAATGCAATGTCCAGTTATATAAATGTCCACAAAATTAAATGTCCACTTATATAAATGTCCATAAAATTAAATGTCCACTTATATAAATGTCTATAAAAATTAAACGTCCACTTATATAAATGTCTATAAAAATTAAATGTCCACTTATATAAATGTCCATAAAATTAAATGTCCACTTATATAAATGTCCATAAAATTAAATGTCCACTTATATAAATGTCTATAAAATTAAACGTCCACTTCTATAAATATCTATAAAAATTAAATGTCCACAAATGCAATGTCCAGTTATATAAATGTCCACTTATATAAATGTCCATAAAATTAAATGTCCACTTATATAAATAACTATAAAATTAAATGTTCACTTATATAAATGTCTATAAAATTAAATGTCCAACTACATAAATGTCTATAAAAATTAAATGTCCACAAATACAATGTCCACTTATATAATTGTCCATAAAATTAAATGTCCACTTATATAAATGTCTATAAAATTAAATGTCCACTTATATAAATATTTATAAAATTAAATGTCCACAAATACAATGTCCACTTATATAATTGTCCATAAAATTAAATGTTCACTTATATAAATGTCCATAAAATTAAATGTCCACTTATATAAATGTCTATAAAAATTAAATGTCCACTTATATAAATGTCCATAAAATTAAATGTCCACTTATATAAATGTCCATAAAATTAAATGTCCACTTATATAAATGTCTATAAAATTAAACGTCCACTACTATAAATATCTATAAAAATTAAATGTCCACAAATGCAATGTCCAGTTATATAAATGTCCACAAAATTAAATGTCCACTTGTATAAATGTCCATAAAATTAAATGTCCACTTATATAAATAACTATAAAATTAAATGTCCACTTATATAAATGTCTATAAAATTAAATGTCCAACTACATAAATGTCTATAAAAATTAAATGTCCACAAATACAATGTCCACTTATATAATTGTCCATAAAATTAAATGTCCACTTATATAAATGTCTATAAAATTAAATGTCCACTTATATAAATATCTATAAAATTAAATGTCCACAAATACAATGTCCACTTATATAATTGTCCATAAAATTATATGTCCACTTATATAAATGTCCATAAAATTAAATGTCCACTTATATAATTGTCCATTAAATTAAATGTTCACTTGGTTTGTCTATATGTAAGTATCCATATTAGCATTGGTCACACATCTCGCATCACAGGCATTTCTTTCTACACATCTTCAATATAATTTATTACCATTTTTGCTCCTTGAATGAACGTGATACGAATGTGTACTAAAATGTTTTTCCTTTTTTGTAAACGTATAATTTTAGCCATTCTGTTACTCGTGATTTAAAATTTGGTACGTCGCTTAGCAATCTCAATAAAACATTTTAAATTGTAGTCTTTCTCCTGGTTACTGCTTCTATATAAAAAAAATATTATGGATTTTTTCAATTATGGACTTTGTATGGGCATTTTTGAATACGGACTTTTATACTGGACATTTTGTTGTAGACATTTTGCTAGTGGATATTTTTATACTGACATTTTGTTGTAGACATTTTGCTACTGGATATTTTTATACTGGACATTTTGTTGTAGACATTTTGCTAGTGGATATTTTTATACTGACATTTTGTTGTAGACATTTTGCTACTGGATATTTTTATACTGGACATTTTGTTGTAGACATTTTGCTAGTGGATATTTTTATACTGGACATTTTGTTGTAGACATTTTGCTATTGGATATTTTTATACGGGACATTTTGTTGTAGACATTTTGCTAGTGGATATTTTTATACTGACATTTTGTTGTAGACATTTTGCTAGTGGATATTTTTATACTGGACATTTTGTTGTAGACATTTTGCTAGTGGATATTTTTATACTGACAATTTGTTGTGGACATCTTTTACTGAACTTTTACCCTTGGACATTTTGCTCTGGACATTTTTGTTTGTGGCCATTTTACCTCTAGTCATTTTGAAGTGGACAATTTAACCTGGAAGCAGATCAACTATTTCGGCATATCCTTCGTCTTGATTCTAAAGCTTATATGGATTAACAATTAATGAGGAGTACGATCTGGTCTAGATGAAAACTGATGTGAAATTCGCGTTGAGTAAATTTCAGAACACACACACTCTTTGACTCTACACTATACCACGCGAACGCACCCTCACAGGAAACAGAACAAGAGGCGCCAAGATCAACAACGATCAGTTCTGAGGATGACCCATAAATAGGTCGAAACATGTAAACAAGGTACATTAGAATTTAACACAAGAAAGTCTTATCATACATACATATTCCGAAGTGATGCAGTGTTAAAAGTTGTGTAATCAAGATGTATATTAATTTTATTATATATTTTTACAGAATTATATCGCCATTTGATAAGTGACTTTAGATATATCATGGAGTTTAAAGATATCTACAGTAACGGCATTTAAAAGTAAAACGTAACCCAACAAATTTATATACACTACAAGGAAGGAAACTTATATTTCCAACAATTAAGACTTACATATTTATCTCTCGAATTAAAAACGTCTTTGAACAAAAATTTCAGGCACAATAATATCTACACAAACTATACTTCGAAATATTCACATAATAGAAGTTCGGGGTAGAAAAAGATATCAGATGATAGACGACATTAAGATATGTGGATCATATGCGGAGACAAAGAGGAAGACAGAAAATAGGAAAGATTGGAGAATGCTGGATTTGTAGTGAAAGACCTGTCCTTAAGCCAAATGCTTTTGCTCTTCCTGATCAGTTTCTGCATTATTCTTTCTTCACCCACTCTTTCTAGTACAGCTTCATTTCTTAATCTCTCTGCGCATTTAAAATGATCCATTTTTCTCCATGTCCACATTTCAAATGCTTCAGTCGTTTTTCTTCATTTCGTTGTAATTTTCATGTTTCTTCCCTATGCAATGCCACACTCTTTGCGAAGCACTTCATTAATCTCTTCCTTAGTTCTTTCTCCAGAGTCTGCAGAAAATGCTCCTTTTCACAAAAAGATGTAACTGAATGAATTATGGAACAATTGTCACAATTTGTGGGCACAGTTTATGCCTTAGAAGTAAGCAGTTCAAAACAACTGACTTTTTTTTTAATAATCACACGTTATTAAATGAAGATAAAACTTTAACAACAATGTAAGTCAAATTCGTAAAATTTTCTGGACTGGAGTCTGAAATATAGTGCATCAGCTAGCTTTAACCGTATGCAGTTAAGGTTTCCTGCAAACAGTCTTACATTCTTCAAGAACAGGTAATTTGAGTGCTGCTTTATGCACTCAGAGATGGTTTAACTATGAAGATCTAAGTTTGTCCTGTGAAAATTGTACTGAATTTACTTAATTCGTTCTTTACATAATTATGTCCCTCAAATACCATTTCAAATGTTATTAAATGTCATTTCAGTTATAGGTTTTTCCTCACTTACGCGTTATTTTCTTGATACACCCGTAAATCGTATAAATACAGTTTTACTGCATTACCTATATAGAAAGCAAAATAATTAATAGGCCTACAAACATTTTAAATCCGATTTTAATGTTTTCAAATTGAACGACTTTGTAAATATACATTTGTAAAATATTATCGTAAAAATGGTGTGATGTATGAAGAAGAACAATATGTTTATCCTACCAGAAGACATTTTACAACTCCTTCAACTGAACTTAAATGCCATACAATCACTGGAATAAATCATAGCCAGAGTTACGGGAAAAGGTTATACAACTCTATCTTTATAACAAATTCTGACCTAGGTTATTTTTAATTTAACAAATTTAAGAAAAAAATTATTCAGTAAACACGTCCATTTCTTTTTCTTTTTCTTAATTTCAATATACAGTAAAACCCCTCGTATCCGGCACCCAAATAACCGGCAATACCAAAACAACGGCACTTTTGGCTGGGCCAAGAAAAAAATGTTTAAATCTGTCACATTGCCACAGTCTGGGCAGTCAGTTTTGCCATAATAGGAAGTTCGCACGAACTTTCATTTTCAGTAAATATTTGATCCTAAAAGTAGTATATTATTTTTGTGTTGTGTGATGTGTTTTAATAATGAAAGTCCACACAGTTTTTATGTTTATTCAGTTATGAGCAAGTGATAGAGACATAAGCTTCACGTGGCTGAAGTTTCAACATTTGGCACCATGAAATACGAACTTTTTTTTTAGGTATAGGCCTATACCGATATTTATTCAATTATCCGGCAAAATCTCGTATCCAACCTGTTCCCTTTGATGCCGGATAAGAGGGATTCTACTGCTATAGTTATTAATTCCAAGTAATATTCTGGTCTTGACTTGACTTTCTACATTTATCTTCCTAATTTTCCCTGTTTTATAAAAACTGAATTGGTTTTGTAATTTTATTTGAACTGTGTTATGTTTAATTTAGTAAAAAATAGTTATTTATAGGAACCGCCCCCTAGCACGTGTTTGCTCAAACTGATATGCGCTAGATCAGTAATATATAGTATTTATTTTGTAATGTAAGTAGTAATAAATACTAAATATATAATTACAGAACACGTGTTTTCATATCATTAAGTCTATTCTTAATAGAATTATTTTAAAGTAAATTTTCTCTTTGATAGACTTCACGAAAATGTTACAAAGTTCACAAGAGCGATTAATAAGAAGAAAAGTTGTCTATTCAGTGCTTTATCATAAAATATTAAATGAACTAGAAGTCTTATCTATTATCAAAAACTAAACAAAGTTACAGCAGTACTTGGACAAACCAAATTGAAACAATGAAGAAAATTAGGATCACAAAATAAAATTTAAATTATAGTCCTATTGCAAAAACAAGCCTGGGAAGTGATGGTCTGACACAGTGAAAGGCTATCTGGCCTAACACGTGTAAAGTGTGATTATAATGACTATTTCGTTTATATGACGTCACTCCATTTTCGGTCAATCACAGTCATACATCGCGATAATTTCTGTAGCTCGATTTATCACTATCAATTTATCGCACGGTCGTTCTTTTGTTAAGTCAGTGTCGACAACTGTTTCCACTTAAATCGATTAGCATGAATCCATTGTACTAAATAAAGTACGAAATCCTGCTTCCACATCTACACCTTAAAAAAATAATAATAATTTCATGTCCATTGTATCTAAAGAAAATGACACTCCTTCATAACAATTGTTCATTTAATTAATGTATTAATCAGGTTATTTATAGTTATACTATGAAATGTTTAAATTAAATTATGATTTCAGCAGATAATGAAAACGTATTTCTGTTATAATAACAAGAGAAAAGCGCAGTACATGTAATTAACTTTTGTGCGAGATCGTGCGTATTTGCTTGTTTTCCGCACAGAACCAATACGCGGTAAGTGTGAAATACCACATTCAGTATTCCCAACGTAACACACACAACAATTTCCCTCTTCTTACCGCTTAAGCGCGACATTCATTTTACTGCTTTAGGCTTTTAACATATTATTTTTAGAGACGTTTAACATAGTAATAATTATAAATTGGAAAATTACCACTGCAATTTCACCTAAATTGCAATGTTAATTATTGTTTTTAAATATTTGCAAAAATTAAGTAAACTCTACAACTCCACTGAAGTTACTGCATTCGTGATGCAAGTAACATTAAGGAAGCCGTGAAAAAATCAACAAACTTGCCGATGTTATTACTGCAATATGTATATAAATAATATTGTTAAAATATTAAAATGAAAAATAAATCATTACATAACCTTACAGTTTGTTTTAAGTTCGCATTTATAGACTGGGGGAAAAAAAAGACAGACGTATATCACGGCCTGCTGGAATATAGTAAACACAGAAAACATTTTATAGCAACAATTTGAAGATAGATATTTTTGTTTTTAAAAGTTGCCGTCATTGAACAGAAACCAACATGGAGTTTTCATTGCAACTAATTGGAAATTCGTCTTTCAGGTATGTAATAAACGATCTTCGCACAAAATAATGTACGATACACGAGCGGTATGTTTGTTTTCATGTTCTCGGAAATTAAAAAAGCTCAACTACGTTTCGCTTTTTCAATCTTTTCCTCGACCATGAAAACGTCAACATACCGCTCTTGTAACGTATATTACTATTTTAAACCTGTATTTCTCTTTTATCAATTAGCATTACTGAGTAACATTCAATTTCTTTATTGCAGTTATTCATCTATTTCGACTTCACAATGTCTGAATAGGTTAGGTGATCATAAATATACAATTATCAACATTTTGTGAGCGAATTTTAGGGATATATTATTTACAATTTTATTTCATTCACGAAATAGTCCTAACAACTGTAACTCGAAGTCTGAGATTTCCCAAATAAATCAACTGCTTCGCTCGTGGATTTATCGGCAAATCTCAGACCTATTGTGACATTACTATAGATGATATATAGCTTTAAAGAGAAGAATCTGTAAAAATATTGTACGCATGAGTCATGTACAGTAGTGGCAAAAAAAAAAAAACCGGACCGACCCTTGTAGCTGATTTCAGAGCCTTGTTCATTTCAGAGCACGATTGACTGGTAACTAAGACTTTCGTGGTTCGAATCCTGCCTGGGAAGGACATTTTTTTTATTCCTTATTCAAATTTATTCCCAATACTTTTCGATTGCTGCGATATTTTACTACTTAATTAACTTATTATTCCCAGAATATGAATTTTACCGGCAATCCAAAAGTATTGGGAATAAATTTGAATAAGAGACAAAAAAAAGTTTCCTTCCCAGGCAGGATTCGAACCACGAAAGTCTTAGTTACTAGTCTATCGTGCTCTGGAGTGAACAAGGCTCTGAAATCAGCTACAAGGGTCGGTCGGATTTTTTTTTTGCCACTACTGTACACGATTATAAGCTTTTATAATATTAGTTTGAGATCTGAAAAGAAAAAGAAAACCAAGAAATAATTGAGAATACATCAAAATAGAAATTAAAATTTACTTAAATATATACATCTTAAAGACATAATATTATCTAAAGATTTATATATATATGTTTACGAAAGAACTACCTGTTAATTGGTCCACTTCTCAATGCATTTCAGCCTCCCTCCTGCGTCCATTTTTCAGAACCTGTACTCCTAACAATTTAGGACCGGCCTCCCCTACTTGTTGACAGATTTTAGATCTGTGTGCCGAAAATATATTTCGCCGGTGGCTTAGATTTTTGCACGTGGCAGAACCTCCCTACTGTAAACATTACTCTGGGCTCTACTGGTCAAGCCGGTGCTTGATATGGAAAAATTCACTCCAACCTTAAAAAAAATAAGTGGACGATGCACTTCCACCCTATTCCCACCCCTACCACACCTCAACCCTTTCAGGTATTATTTACTGTGCTTCTGATTATAATGCAAGAAGGTAAAATAAAAAAAGAGAAGGTTGTTAATGGTTCTGTGCGGAATTTTTATATCGCAGGACTGGAATAGGGTAGTCAAACATGTCCGAAGGGTTGGAGGGACTTCCGAATGGAATTGTATAATATGATTTAACTGAAGGGTGTGAAGTCTTACCTATCTTTCTTAGGAAGGGTGACAACGGTGGTCTTCCTTCAGATCTTATGCGATATTTTAATTCGCTCAGTTCAGACCAGTGAAATCAATTTAATGTTACGTGTTCATGTAATTGCGAAGAAAGAATTTTTTTATCAAAATATGTCTCATAACTGAAAAAAAAATGTAAATTTATTTTTTTGAGATTATCCTTTGGAAGAAGTCTCTCGGTTCAGACACTTAGGATGTGAAATATACCTAAGAAAGAATAAGTCATAAACAAAATGTTATCTAAATTTTAATCAATCTTTGGACCAATAATAATAATCCGTGGCGCTACAGCCCACGAAGGGCCAAGATCGACCAGCCGGCTGCTGGCCTCACGGCCACATGCCGAATCAGAGGTGAACGATCATCCAAGCAGAATGGAGGTATCGTGTGGTTAGCACGATGAGCGCCCCCAGCCTTTATAGCTGGTTTGCGTAACCGGATTTCGCTACCTATCGTAGCTCCCCAAGTGCAACACGATGCTGGATTGGCACCGGTCCCATACACTGACCGAAATTTCATGAGACAATTTCTTCCCCCATGAGGACTCGAACCAGCGCGCATTCCGTAACGCGAGTCCTAGGCAGGATGCCTTAGACCACTACGCCACGGCGCGGGACCTTTGGAACAATACACACATAAAAAGTAGAAAAGAGTACAATAAAACAAAACTGAATCTAGGCTTATGGACGTTTAACATGAGTTTAATATAGTAACTCCTTTGTTTTTTATAACTTTGAACATGCATTTATACTATGTGTTTATCAAGATGGCCATGACTAGACCATGATAATCACGTGACTCTGATTCGTGCCGAAGCCTGTCTTTCTTGTTAGCCACGCAGTTGCTCTTAATTTCGTGGTGTCTTTGTTGTGAGCGTCCAGGTTACCGATAACTGAGGAAGCAATTTTATTACTAAGAATAGTAAAGTTATAGTTGTGTGATCAAGATGTTTATTACCCAGTTCTTCTACAAGTATGTAGCGGTCTTCATTAGTGGTAGTCATGTAATTGCTGGTTTCTTTCTTCTACTAGAATCAAAGTTTGATCCTTCTGCCTTTCGAAACAGATACCAACGGGTGATGTGTATTCACTTGACCTTTGCTCGGAAACTTACTTTCGGTTTTTATCATCTCTATTTGTAGTTAATTTGTTTTTGTCTCTAACTTTGTTGAGGGCTTTTTTTTTTTGACACTACACTAAGGTCTTCCAAAACGACAGTGGCAATGGCGGAAACTTTTCTCATAGCCACTGTTTTGTCTTTCATTTTAGCAAGGACTGGAAGAGACAGTCTTATTTGTTGCTCGTTTTAACATTTCGAATCTCATTTATATTTACATAAAAATCACTGTCATTCCCAAATCGGTTTCTGATGTTTCACTAGTACTCAAAGTACATTCTGCTATAGCTGTATCTGAAGTGACAGTATATGATTTTCCCTTCACTTCACTGAATTTTTTTCTGGCTTTTTCTTTCTTTTTTTACTCGAATTTGTTTAGTTGTGGTGACATCTTCATTAGCAATATATATTTTTCTCATTATTATTTACTTACATATTTATTTATTTATTTATTTATTTATTTATTTATTTATTTAACTAGCTAGCTATTGAGTACAAATTAAATTTATAAAACAAAAATGTTTCTAGCCACTACCGTAAGAGCCAGGCTCGTGTACGGTGTGGTCTTAGCCAATAATATAACATAAAATTTACAAGGACAGTTTACTAACTACAGTAAGTAACTTAATTCAAACCAATAAATAACACACAAGAGCAAAGAAAAAAAAAAAAAGAGAAAAAGAGAGAAAAATAAATTATATATATATATATATATATATATATATATATAATTTGAACTGGTAAAGGAAATTACGGGAAAACGGCACAATGGATTATAATAAATGACCCCTCATTTTGAAGCTAGGAACCCATAGTTTTTCAGAAAAATAATAGTTTTCAGTAAAATGTCAATTTTTCAACATAATTTTCCTATTTTCCAAAATCCATCTGTAGTCAGTAATTGCATTTCAGAATAAAACAAAACACTCATAACAGTAAACAATATTACACGAAGGCCATGATCTGCAAGAATGCTGACATATTTAGAGCTCAAATTAAATTCGTTATTAAAAACTTCACGACTTGCTAATAGTAATATGCGTTACAAGAGCGGTATGTTGATGTTTTCATGTTCGAGGAAAAGATTGAAAAAGCGAAACGTAGTTGAGCTTTTTTAATTTCCGAGAACATGAAAACAAACATACCGCTCGTGTATCGTACACTATTTTGTGCGAACATCGTTTATTACATATCTGAAAGAGGTATTTCTAATTAGTTGCAATGAAATCTCCATCTTGGTTTCTGTTGAATGACTGCAACTTTTAAAAACAAAAATATCTATCTTCAAATTGTTGCTATAAAATGTTTTCTGTGTTTACTATATTCCAGCAGGCCGTGATATACGTCTGTCTTCCCCCCCCCCAGTCTATAAATGCGAACTTAAAACAAACGGTAAGGTTATGTAATGATTTATTTTTCATTTTAATATTTTAACAATATTATTTATATACATATTGCAGTAATAATATCGGCAAGTTTGTTGATTTTTTCACGGCTTCCTTAATGTTACTTGCATCACGAATGCAGTAACTTCAGTGGAGTTGTAGAGTTTACTTAATTTTTGCAAATATTTAAAAACAATAATTAACATTGCAATTGAGGTGAAATTGCAGTGGTAAGTTTCCAATTTATAATTATTACTATGTTAAACGTCTCTAAAAATAATATGTTAAAAGCCTAAAGCAGTAAAATGAATATGGCGCTTAAGCGGTAAGAAGAGGGAAATTGTTATGTGTGTTACGTTGGGAATACTGAATGTGGTATTTCACACTTACCGCGTATTGGTTTTGTGCGGAAAGCAAGCAAATACGCACGATCTCGCACAAAAATAATTTACAGGTCTGATTCTGTTATGTGTAATTTTCTGAGTACAGCTGTGTATTGGATATTAAAATCTAAAAAACTTGAGGTGGTTTGATGACATTATTACCATTAGAAATGAAATATTGTTATAGTTAATTCCATGATGTGACTGTTTTTCATTAATTATACATATTAGTGCTATATTGATGATATGAAAGAGAAACATTTTGGGGTTATATACAGTAAGTACATGTAGAGAATATCTTAAATTAGACTTTGATTTCTATAATTTACTGAGTATATATAGTATATGTTACTGAAAACTATAAAACTAAGTCAGATAATAATACTGTTATTAAAAACCAAATATTTTTATAGTTATTAATCAAGTGGGGTTGGGTCTTTTTCATACATTTAATGGCAGTGTGGTGTAGATATTTATATGCGCGATTCTCTTCAGCATTGGCTCGAGAGATCGCAAGAATTAGAGTTCCTAAGGAAAGACCAAAAAGTATTATTTACTGGTAAAATAAGAGGCCTACAAGATTTTGTAGTCTCCCGATCATTTCAGCAAGATCTCTTAGCAGAATAAAATGATTTTACTCTCTACATTTCAAGGTAGTTTACGAAACATGCAGCAGCTATACCAAGATGCTATGTCTATTGTTCGAAAGCATAGCAAACCCGACTTTTTTTTTTAACTTTCACCTACAATCCACAATGACCTGAAATAGCTATTGCTTTACTCCCACATGAAAAACCGACTGATCGTCCTGACATTGTTACTCGCGTTTTCGTTTTCACACTAAAAAACTGAAGGTGTATAGATTCAAGAAAAAGTATTGGCATAAAAAAACATTCAGAGGGAGTATGTTTCATTACTATGGAAGCAAATAACTTGCAGAATGTCTGATATTCTTCATTGAAAATAATCTGGAAAATGTTTATTTGAAAGTCTAATGAACTTAGTTTGCAGCATTTGCTGCACAAGCCACTAGTATCCTATAAAAACGGCTCTCTCTTTTTCTGGTACAATTTACCACATTATTAACAACGAATGTGGCATACACTTACAAGCAGAAACATTAAATAACTTGTTATAATTTTCTTTTACTTCTTCTAATAAGGTCGATAGATTCTTTTAATATTACAAATTTTATTGCAGTAATCTATGATCTTTAGGTGGATCTGAAGCATTGAGACTGTCGGAATAGATGTTTAACCATGCTTATTTTATTTTCTTCGCAACATCATTATAAATTTTCACTTTGCCCACGTGTTTTATTTCCTTCTACATTCAAATTTGAACGTGTATGAACACACTATACGGTATCTTATCTTGTCTCGATATGTTGGTAGAACTCTGAAACTCAGGTCCTATGCCGAACCGAATGTTGCTTCAAGTGTGTTACTTATTTTCTTTCTCGTTGCAGTTTGCCATTCTATATTTTATTTAAAATCATAACAACACTGAGAACAAAGCCTTCTCTTAGTTATTTTGTTAAATTTCATTTCATTTATTCTATTCCACAGATCTTAAATTAGAATAGAAGCTTTAAGATGTGGAACAAGTCAAAATTTCATAAGATTGCAATTTTTCTGGCGAGATGAGGTGAGGTAAGGGTCTATGACTGTCTTTCGACTGAACCGTTCTACTAGCGATCCCAACCCACATCATTCGGAGAGGTGTCTTTTATCGCTATCGACGTCACTCCTACCCTTGTCAAAGGCCACTCATTTCCACTGAAGGACTTCCACAAGTAAAGAATATCAAACTGCACGAATCTATGTGCAGAATACCGAATTGCAAAGAGTTATACGGTACAATTCCTGAAAATTTACATTGTTACAGTGTTTTTAAATTTTTGAGGGGTAGTTTCTCGGTGGACCACATACGATTAGGGAAAATACGGGAATTTTACTTGAAGCAAGTAAACAGATAGGTTTGGAAGTAAATCCCGAAAAGACAAAGTATATGATTATGTCTCGTGACCACAATAGTGTACGAAATGGAAACATAAAAATCGGAAATTTATTCTTTGAAGAGGTGGAAAAATTAAAATACGTAGGAACAACAAAAACAAATATAAATGACATTCGAGAGGAAATTAAACGCAGAATAAATTTGGGAAATGCCTGTTATTATTCTGTTTAAGCTTATATCTTCCAGTCTGCTGTTAAAAAATCTGAAAGTTAGAATTTATAAACCAGTTATATTACCGTTGTTCTTTATGGTTGTGAAACTTGGACTCTCACTTTTAGAGAGGAATAGAGGTTAAGGATGTTTGAGAATAAGGTGCTTAGGAAAATATTTGGGGCTAAGAGGGATAAAGTTACAGGAGAATGGAGAAAGTTACACAACACAGAACTGCACGCATTGTATTCTTCACCTGACATAATTAGGAACATTAAATCCAGACGTTTGAGATGGGCAGGGCATGTAGCACATATGGGCGAATCCATAAATGCATATAGAGTGTTAGTTGGGAGGCCGAAGGGGAAAAGACCTTTAGGGAGGCCGAGACGTAGATGGGAAGATAATATTAAAATGGATTTGAGGGAGGTGGGATACGATGGTAGAGATTGGGTTAATCTTGCTCAGGATAGGGAGCACTGGCGGGCTTATGTGAGGGCGGCAATGAACCTCCGGGTTCCTTAAAAGCCAGTAAGTAAGTAAGTTTCTCGGTGGAAAGTTGTCGAATCTGTTTATAATTTTTTGTGCATTCATATGAGACCAAAATGCAACTTTTTAGCTGTGGCGCATTTCGATATTTGGAAAAAAATAATTCTATACAACCTAATGTGCTATATGAAATTCACATCCTAAATAAAGTCATATGTTTGTACTATGTTGTCTTAAATTTATATTATTTAACATATGAATACCAAATTCTGGCATATCACCATTTTAACGATGGTAAAGAACCTATTTTTTTCATGTCAATCATGATTTTATATTATATTGTTCTATATGCTGACCAAGATCCATGCTGATCAATTAACGGTCAAAGAATCACTTCACATGTGAACGTCTAATTCCGGTCTAATATAGGAAAAGAAATGTCAGAAGGAAGTGAAATAGGGAGAGGAGTACGACAAGAATGCCCTTTATCACCTACCCTGTTCCACATCTACTTGGAGGATTTAGTGAAGAACAGTTTTCAGAACATGGGAGGAGTAATAGTGGGAGGAAGAAGAATAAAGTGTGTAAGATTTGCTGATGATATGGCGTTGTTAGCAAAAGAGGAAGTGATACTAAGGGATATGCTACAGGAGCTAAATAACAGCTGTCAGCAGTATGGAATGAAGATAAATGCCAACAAGACGAAGACCATGGTCATAGGAAGAAAAGTACAGAAGATAAACTTGCGAATTCTAAATGAGGCAGTAGAGCGAGTGGACAGCTTCAAATACTTGGGATGTGCTATAAACAGGAACATGAGTTGCTGCCAGGAAGTCAAAAGGAGGATAGCAATGGCAAAGGAAGCTTTTAATAGAAAAAGGAGTATCTTCTGCGGACCTCTGGAGAAAGAACTAAGGAAGAGACTGGTGTAGTACTTTATGTGGAAGTAGCATTATATGGAGAAGAAACACGAAGCGAATAGAAGCGCTTGAAATGTGTATATGGAGAAGGATGGAGCTTGTAAAATGGACAGAGTAAGAAACGAAGTTGTGTTGGAAAGAGTGGATGAAGAAAAAATGATGCTGAACCTGATCAGAAAGAGGGAAAGAAATTGGTTTGGTCAGTGGTTGAGAAGGAACTGCCTTGTGAATGATGCACTGGAAAGAATGGTGAACGGGAGAAGAATTCGGTGCTGAAGAAGATATCAGGTGACAGGCAACATTAAGATATGAAGAGTCCACTGCAAGAATGATGGATGTCACTTTTTTGTCGAAAATGAACCAAGACTGTCAATGAATAGCTTAAGACATATAGAATGTACATAGAGAATTATATGGCATTAACACTGATAGTCATTGTCCAGTAATGATCGGAAAATCATAGTTAAGCTTTGAGCGCTAAGCATTTCAAACTTTCAATTGCTTCTCCTGCAAAATGTATTCCAAATAACATCCATCATTCTTTCAGTGGACGCTTCATATATGATTTGTATACGGAGACAAAAACGAAGGCAGAAAATAGGAACGACTGGAGAATGCTGTATTTGCAGTGAAAGACCTGCCCGTAGGCAGAACACTATGAATGAATGAATCCTGAATTGAATGAGATTTAACTCATCAAAGGCCACTTACTGTGAAATATGATGGTTGTCTTTTGTTAATTATAAGTTATTTCGGTCTTCTTTTTAATTGGTTATTTAAGTGTACCAAGTGGGCAATTATGTAATCATTCGTAGCGAGACAGTATTATGGCGAAATGAGTTCGCCCTTGGCTATGGTATTATCTGACTTTCGCCATATAATTATGGAAGACATCTAAAAGAAAACAACCGGATGATCAACTCAAGTGATATGCTGGGTTACAGTTCAGAGGATGATTACCGTTCGATACTCGTAGATCACTACAGTGAATTATTTCCTTAAAATCTGCATAAGAAGTCTTCTGATCATATACGTACATAAAGAGACAATTTATTTACGAAAGCTAATTTTGGCACCATATCACCAACAAAAGAGAGGTACCAAATGGCATAACAAAATTCTTTAACCCTTAAATTGGCAAAACTTAATTTCTTACACTAGTTTATTAAACCTTGTCGGACCGTCAAGAAAACAACTATTGCAATGTCCATATTTTATATGTTGTACAATATTATAGTATTGTGAAATTTTAATTTGTGCGAGATCGTGCGTATTTGCTTGTTTTCCGCACAGAACCAATACGCGGTAAGTGTGAAATACCACATTCAGTATTCCCAACCTAACACACACAACAATTTCCCTCTTCTTACCGCTTAAGCGCGACATTCATTTTACTGCTTTAGGCTTTTAACATATTATTTTTAGAGACGTTTAACATAGTAGTAATTATAAATTGGAAACTTACCACTGCAATTTCACCTAAATTGCAGTGTTAATTTTTGTTTTTAAATATTTGCAAAAATTAAGTAAAGTCTACTACTCCACGAAACTTATTGCATTCCTGATACAAGTAACATTAAGGAAGCCGTGAAAAAAATCAACAAGATTCCAGATGCGGATGTTATTACTGCAATATGTTATAGAAATAATATTGTTAAATTATTAAAATGAAAAATAAATCATTACATAACCTTACCGTTTGTTTAAGTTCGCATTTATAGACTGGGGGGGAAAAAAGACAGACGTATATCACGGCCTGCTGGAGTATAGTAAACACAGAAAACATTTTACAGCAACAATGTTGAAGAAAGATATTTTGGTGTTCCGAAGTTGGCGTCATTAAAGAGAAACCAACACGGAGATTTCATTGCAACTAATTATGAAAACGTCAACATACCGCTCTTGTAACGTATATTACTATTTCCTACCACTTTTTTTTCTATTGTAAAGAGTACGGCAAAACATCCTCCCTAATTTAAAGTTGAAATAACAAACAGATGGATCAAAATAAGGAAACGTTATTAATATGAATAGTATATTAACAGTGGGAATTTTTCATTTTTTGAATAATGTGTCTCTCAAGTGGTGTCCTTTACTATCAATAAATTGTTGAATGCGACTTCGGAAATTCTGCATCACTCTAACTAGCATTTCTTGAGGAATAAGACCAATTTTTTCCTGTATTGCATTTTTTAGGTCTGGCAAAGTCCTCGGCCGATGTTTGAACACCTCAGCCTTAAGTTTCCCCCATAGATAAAAATCGCATGGTGCAAGGTCCGGTGATCGTGCTGGACAGGGAACATCGCCACGTGAAGAAATTAAGCGTCCAGGAAACATCTGTCTCAGGACTTGGAGAGAAATCTAAGCTATGTGAGAGGTGTCTCCGTCCTGCTGAAACCATTCCTAATCAATCTGCAGCACATTGAGACTTGGTGCCAAAAAATTGTTCATCATGAAAGTGTACCGCTGAGAGTTTACTGTCACAGTAGCACCATCCTCTTCAAAAAAGTAAGGACCAAGTATCCCAACCGCGCACCATACACGGTCGTTATGTAGAGGTTTTTCATGAAGTTCAAGAGGGTTCAGTCCACTCCAATATCGGAAATTTTGATGATTCACGCATCCCGATAAGTGAAAATGTGTGATGCAGATGCTGAAGATGCTGTGGTTCTTTTTAGTGATGAAGCACGATCACCAGACCTTGTACCCTGCGATTTTTTTCTATGGGGGCAACTTAAGGCTGAGGTTTTCAAACATCGGCCGAGGACTTTGTCAAACCTAAGAAATGCAATACAGGAAGGAATTGGCCTTATTCCTCAAGAAATGCTAACTTAGTTAGAGTGATGCATAATTTCCGAAGTCACATTCAACAATGCATTGATAATGAAGGACACTACTTGAGAGACACGTTATTCAAAAAATGGAAAATTCCCACTGTTAAGATACCATTCATATTAATCAAGTTTCCTTATTTTGATCCATCTGTTTTTTATTTTAACTTTAAATTAGGGAAGATGTTTTGCCGCACCCTTTACTATTAAAATTATAGCATATAGCCTATTAACCTTTTGTATCGTACAGGATACTTCGTCAATTTAAGGGTTAAGATGGATTACAGAGTTGTAGCAATAGTAGTAGTAGCAGTAGTAATAATTGTAGCAATAGTAGTAGTAGCAGTAGTAGTAATTGTAACAATAGTAGTAGTTGTAGCGATAGTAGTATTGATAGTAGCAGTAGGAAAAATAGTAATAGTAATAATAGTAGTAGTTGTAGCAACACTAGTAGCAATATAGTTGTAGCAATAACAGTAACAGTAGTAGTAGTATTAGTAGTAGTAGCAGCAGTATAGTAGTAGCAGTAGGAGAATTATTAGCAGTTGAAACAGTAATAGTAATAGTACCACTAGCAGTGATGGTAGTAATAACAGTAGTAGTGATAGTACTAGTAGCAGTAGTATCAATAATACTGTATAATAATAGTAGCAATACCTACTTAGTAATACTATCAATAGTAGTTTCAGTAGCAATAGTAGTAGCATTAATAATATTAACAGTAGCATTATTATGAATGGTAGTGACAATAGTAGTAGTTGTAGCAATAGCAGCAGTAATAGTAGTAGTCAAAGAAGCAGCAGTAGTAATGTTAGTAGTAGCAGCATTAGCGTTGGTAGTAAGGATCCTAATAGTAGTAGCAGTAGCAGCAACAATAGTAAACTAGTAGCAGCATTAGAAATGATAGTAGGAGCGGTGGAACTAGTAGTAGTAGCAGCAATCGGTAGTACTAGCAGTAGTAGTAGCAGCAGTAATCCAATAATACTAGTAGTAGTAGTGTTGCTGGTAGTAGTAACGGAACTTTCAACTCCTGAGTTTAATCAACGTTGAAATTCAATTTGGGCAAAAAATGGTCGAAAAATTGTTCCTGTAGCACATTTTTAGGTGCCGCATGTCTAAGACACGGGATCCACTGCTTTACTTCACTTCCGTAGGAAACTATGCAGAGGATGGTTCTTTAAATTATACCCCCAATGTCGAAATCGTCAGCCATTATAGTAAGTAAGAGTCCACCGAGGACGAAAGTGCTGATGGTGATAAGTAGGGACCAGATTTTTAGTTTTTTAAAATGATTATTTTAGGTTTTTGGAATAAGTGAAATAGGGTTTTTTTTAGGTTTTATGTCCTACCTATGAAAGGAGTCGCAAAAACTGCCAGATCGTTAAGAATGTATCCTTAGAGTTATTTTTAAAAAATAAAGGCAACATGGACCACGAAACTGACCTTCTCAAGAAGCAAACTATTTATCAAAATTTATAAGATTTGACATTTTTGTTCCTTCTCCTTTAACATTATTTGTAGTTCAAATGAATTATTTTAACAATTAACATTTTAGCTAATAAAATTTGCCTTGATGTAACTACATAATTTTCAATTCTAAACAAATAAAAGGTACAGTACACACACAACTTTTCAATTAAATTTGTTCAACTTGATCAAGGATTATTTTAAAAAGTAACAAAGAAACAAACAAAACAACATTATTTACTGGTACTGTTCCTGGCTGCAATATATGACCAAATACTTTTCAAGGTTCTCGACTGAGAAGTTTTTTCTATTGTCTCTCAAAATGCATTTGAAGGACGAAATAGTTCTTTTGACAGCACATGACATCATACGTGCAAATTTCATCGCTGCCACTGCAGCAGGTACCCACAGTAACTGACAATTGAATCTTTCCCCCTGGAGAATGGAGCACACGTTTTTCATTTTTTCAAATCCTGGATTCCTCTGCAATACTTTCTTCAGTTTTAGTGTGACGGCTTCCTCCACGGTCCTGGTACTTGTTTCTGTAGAAGCGAGTCAATGACACCAATTGCATCTTTCAGTTGTAGCGACGAAGATTCCAAGTACTCAATATATTTTAGAAGGTCACTGAAATGTGCCTTGAGGAAAGCGAGGGAGCCATAGATGTTGTCACTGCTAAGTACAGATTTTGCCTTAGGGATTGAGGCAGCCTCCTCCACGTTGAGTGTGTCCTTTCCTCTCTCTCTCTCTCTCTCTCTCTCTCTCTCTCTCAATGTATTGACATTTCTCTCAAAATAAATAAAATCAATATATAACACAGTGAATACAAGATAACGCTTATCAACAATGATTTACGTTTTCTTAGGTACTAAGGTCCAATTTAACGGTTAGAGAAAACACAAGAATTTTACTGGAAGCAAGTAAAGAGATAGGTTTGGAAGTAAATTCCGAAAAGACAAAGTATATGATTATGTCTCGTGACCAGAATATTGTACGAAATGGAAATATAAAAATCTGAAATTTATCTTTTGAAGAGGTGGAGAAGTTCAAATATCTTGGAGCAACAGTAAAAAATATAAATGACACTCGGGACGAAATTAAACACAGAATAAATATGGGAAATACCTGTTATTATTCGGTTGAGAAGCTTCTATCATCCAATCTGCTGTCAAACAATCTGAAAGTTAGAATTTATAAAACAGTTATATTACCGGTTGTTCTGTATGGTTGTGAAACTTGGACTCTCACTTTGAGAGAGGAACATAGGTTAAGTGTCTTTGAGAATAAGGTGTTTAGGAAAATATTTGGGGGCTAAGTGGGATAAAGTTACAGGAGAATGGAGAAAGTTACACAACGCAGAGCTGCACGCATTGTATTCTTCACCTAACATAATTAGAAACATTAAATCCAGACGTTTGAGATGGGCAAGGCATGTAGCACGTATGGGCGAACCATAAATGCATATAGAGTGTTAGTTTGGAGGCCGGAGGGAAAAAGACCTTTGGGGAGGCCGAGCCGTAGATGGGAGGATAATATTAAAATGGATTTGAGGGAGGTGGGATATGATGCTAGAGACTGGATTAATCTTGCTCAGGATAGGGACCAATGACGGGCTTATGTGAGGGCGGCAATGAACCTCCGGGTTCCTTAAAAGCCAGTAAGTAAGTGATAAGTGTTGGCGACGATATTCCTCTACATATAACACACTCAAATCTGTTCTATTACAGGCAAGAGTCTACAGTCCCAAGCCGTTGGTTCCTTCAAGAAATGAGGCTTCATTAAAGTGCCGGATATGGGCCTTTGGGTCAGGATCGTGACGTCACATAACTGGACTCTCAGTGGTCAAACTGGTATATCGGCCTGGGCCCGTAGAAAGTGAGTAAAGGGTTACCAGGGTGAAATGCTGTCATATTTCACTTCCTAAAGAAGATAGAGAGACCCTCTACTGGACTCTGGCATTTTTTTCCGTAACAAACTGGTCTTCCCAGGCCGATGCGAAGGGCCTGATAAAACCCTTCACTAATTCAAATACACGTTAGGTACATAACAGTAATGGACGAGCACGGGTAAGATAGAAAAATTCTAACTGGACTTTTAGTGGTCAAACTAGTCTAGAAGGTAAAAAGGGATAGAAAAATATTAAAAGTAGGGGTCTGCGGGTACAATCACTGCCCTGGCTCAGAGTAAAAGTGGCACATGTACGTCGCAATGTAAATGAAGTGAAAAAAAACTGTGTTTAACAGACTCCATTGGTTTTCCACTTCTGTTACATTATATCGAAGCGCGTCTGTAGTTAACGACACTTTTCAACCACAACCGCTATTTTTAATTTGTGAAATTGAGATTTAGAGAAATGGTGGAAAGTTACTGTGGAAATCGGAATTATGAATATTTTCAAAGCAATATTCTCTCGGACTTTGGATCTTGGTCTTCTTTTCGGAGAAACCGATAGCTGACTATTAGGAAATCTGCCTGATTATTATAATATACAGATATTTATCAACAGTAATATCACTAGAGGTTTTGATTTGTCTAGAGAAAATGAAAACTCGAGTGGAATTTAATTATCTAATACACGATTAGAAGAAAGTATATATAAAGATTAGAAGAAATAAAGTAGGCCTACTCTAACACAATATTAACTGACTTACTGAAATTCTGTTTCACTAATGTTAGCTTCACCAAAACGTTTTAACGGAGCCGCCATTATCAGTTGACTATCTATACTGTAAACAAATGACGATCGCAAAGCATGTTTTATAGTACCGTAAAGAATTTGCAATTCGAAATGTTGGCAAACAAAGAAACAAATGGTAGTGAGGTGATGAAAACAGAAGAAAGTATATAATTATTAGAAGAAATAAAGTGCTCTAATACAATAAAAAATATATTGACTTACTAAAATTCTATTTCACTAATGTTACCATCACCAAAATTTTTGAACGGAACCCCCATTTTCAGTCGACTATCTACGCGGGAAACAAATTACGATCGCAAAGCATGTTTTGTAATACCGTAAAGAATTTGCAGTTTGAAATGTTGGTAAACAACGAAACAAATACTACGATAGTGATAAAAAGAAACAAATGCTAGAGAAGCGATAAAATTAAACAAATGCTAGGGAAGCAATAAAATTATGCGATAAACAGCCATGATGGGTTGAAAGACGTCCTTTCGTACCGTTTTATTAGTCAAAAGTAGTATGACGTTGTAAAAGTGTAGGCCTAATAGTCATAAGAAGAACTTCGTACATGTTTTCAATTTAGAACGAAATTAGAATTGCTGATATTACGATTGGATTTCAGTGTTCAATTTATATTTTGTGAACCTCTTGAACACAATCGTAGATTATACATCTTCATTCCCAGTATATGACAAATTTAGGTCGAAAAATTGATGATGATGATAATAATAATAATAATAATAATAATAATAATAATGTAACATCCTTCTGATCTACAAACAGAATCTACAACGTACATCATAGATGTCTGTACCCAGATCCAAAAATCTTGAAAGTAAAGTGCAATAATAGATAAAAATGCGTCGCATTGTTCACGAACAAAAACTACTTCAAAATGCTTTCCTTCCGCCTCAGTACATTTTTCTAACCTTTTATGCACTGAGGTGCACACCTTAAGACATAACTCTGAGGTAATTCATAAGCAAGAATTAAACATTTTTCGTTTCCGTTCAGCAATCGACCAGAGTTTTTTTTTTTTCATAAACGTCATTTTATGACATTTCAAAGAAAAAAGTCAATAGGAGTAAGATCGGGTGACCGGGCGGGATACTCAATTTGTCCACGCCACCCGATCCATTGGTGAGAAAAATGTTCGTTCAACTAATTGCGCACAACAATGCTGAAATGTGATGGCACTCCATTGTGTTGGAACCACAATTTGCTCTATGTTTTGTTAATTAGCTACTGCTGGAAGAAAGTCGTCATTCAGCAAGTTCATATTGCCTTCCGCTTAATATATGATCATGAAATTCAGCAGATGAAGGCAGAAACAAACTCAAAATTAAAAAAAAAAATCTACTAAGATGGGTTTCCTGAGATGATCAGCAAGATGTTATAGATTAGATAAAATTAAAAACGAAGAAATAAAGAAGTAAAACAATTGTGACAATTCAGTAATAAAGTTTATCAAATGTAAACAATTGCATTGGTATGGCTATATGAAAAGAATGACAAAAAGACAGCTAATAAGATTGCATCAGGTTACCAAGAGGAAAACATAGAAGCAGGAGATTTCAGAAGACATGGTTAGGAAGAATCATTAAAATTATGCAAGCAAGAGGAGGGCATTGGAACATAAGAATGAATAGAAAGAGGAAAGTAATAGATAATGTTAGACACAAGAAAGAGCAAAAAATAAAAGATCCTATACCTCAAATATTTTAATGTCATACTGTCAGCGGCCTACCTGGTCACCAGACTTGAAATATTTCATTTCTTTCTTTGGGAGTATGTGAAGGATATATTTAACGATATATATATGCCATCGTTACCTCAAGTCCTTGAAGAAGTGAGAGGTCGGATAATTGCTGCGATTGCATCCATAAACAGTTACCTTGAAATGATTGTTACAAGAATCTGACTATTGTGTTGATGCATGTCGTGTAACAAGGGGTTCTCACATTGAGTGTTTATAACATGCCAATAATTAGGCCTATTTACTTAATAATAATCATATTTCGAGATACAATATATATTATAGGCCATTCATTATCTCATGAAACCGAATACATACGTGCACCGTAACTCATAGTAAAAATCTTACGGTGCGAATAAGTAAGCTAACTAGCTACAAGTTGAAGCGAAGCGAGGGTGAAAAGCTTCCCGGTCCACTTTCTTCTTCCCCTCATACGGAAGTAGGTTTCACGATATAAGGAATGAACTGTATTACTTTAAGGACCTTGAATAAGAGTAAGATATAAAGCTCTTGAAGCCCTGTAATAGGCCTATAAGCTGTGATAGTAAAAGAAATAACAATTTTTCTGGTAACTATTACTCAATGGGGAGAAGTCTATACGAACATAATAATATGAATTAAATAGTTTAAAATTTTGCGAGTCACTTGATATAACAGAATTCCAAGTCGCAGACTATGTTGAAGTTTCGATTCAATTCATTAGAATTAAAATATTCGTATTAGACGTAAGTTAGATATAAAGAAAGAATAATTTATTCTTTGTATTAGACACAACATTCTAATTTATTGCACGATTGTAAATGAAATCAAAATCCACAGATATGAAAATAACATTTGATACTGTTAGGTCTGTCGAGTTTGATTTTGAATTAAATTTTAGTTGAGTTTAAGAGGGGAGTTAGGTGAAAATTGAGTTCTAGGAAATATGAAATCTAAAAATGTGAAAATCAAATTTCCTCTTCTTTTCTACATGTGAAACAACTAGGAAAAATTTGTTCCCTCTTGTTTGGACATTTCAGGAATTATTTTTTTTAACTTGAAAAAAAAAGTAGCTCAGTGGTAGAGCGTTGGTACGTTAAACCAAAGGTCCCGGGTTCGATACCCGGCTCCGGAACAATTTTTCCCTCGAAATTATTCAAATCAACTTTACAGGGAGTTATACCTGAAATCTTGATTTGCATAATGCACGTCACTGTTCGTTAACAGAAAACCACAATTTAAGTCACACGGAGTTAGTGTGCACTCGAAGTTGGTTGCTTGACGGTTGTCAGCCCACTTTGAGGTCTGTGGATATAGAGGGAAAAATTGGATCGGTGTCGGTTAGAGTTCCCGGGTAGCTCAGTGGTAGAGCGTTGGTACGTTAAACCAAAGGTCCCGGGTTCGATACCCGGCATCGGAACAATTTTTCCCTCGAAATTATTCAAATCAACTTTACAGGGAGTTATACCTGAAATCTTGATTTGTGTAAAAAAAAAGCCTAAAACTTTTCCAAATTTTCACATTCAAGTCTGTTTTTTTTATTTCAACCCAGTATTATATATTAAGTAAAACTGGACATTTGGAGTTCAGAGCTGTTATTATTTTTCATTTTAAAAAAAATTACTTATTGCTGTTTATAAAATTTTAAGTATTTCAGTATACACCTCTATTTAAAAAAATCTGAGCAATGGAGTTTAAGCAGTAGAGCAAATCTGATGCACAGAATTAATATTATGATGCTTTCATGAGCATGCACAAAAAAATCAACTTCTAACACAGTTTCTGTGGAAGTTTTAGCATTTTTTGTAATATGTAATCTTAAAAAAAAAGAAGTGTGGAAAATTCCATTTTTAAATTTTCATGCACGAGGCATTTAAAGCGCAGTTATTTAAAAATCGCTGATTTATGACCGGTTCCAGACAGAATTACTACCTAAAACTATAGGAATACATTCTTTAAAGTATAAGTTATTTTATTCTATGAAAAATTAAAAAAAAATTGATTTTTGGTCATAAATGATGAATTTTCACCTGTGCCCCCCCTTATGGAAAGTAAGTTTCTTATTGAAGGTTAGACCTATAACGTTTTGTAAGCATTTTTAATACCATTATCATTACCTCATTTTACGTTGAAATCGATGTCTCTCTGGAGAGATTTGTAGATAGCATTTTTTTTTATCATACGAAATGTTTTTAATCATCAGCGAAATATAAACTCGTAAATAATAATAACATCAATAATTATATAATAATATAATTTATTATTATTATTATTATTATTATTATTATTATTATTATATAGTATAATATTTATAATATACTGTATTATTATTATTATTATTATTATTATTATTATTATTATTATTATTAATGTACGCACTAGCTTATTTTCATTTAACTGTCCCCACTCCGTTTGGTGCCAAGGAAAGGTAGACCGAAGCTGTCGTCTTTTCGTGCGGACACAATTCACTTGAGCCGGTCTTCCTCTCAGAAGCGTCTTTATACTCTGAACTGGACTTCAGTGGTCAAACTAGTCTTGGGACGGTGCCTACCTCAAAACCCGTTTTCTCTTTTATTATCAAATATATAAATAAAAACACGCATCTAGTCTTTTATTCTTTCTTCTTTCATTTGCTGGTATTGCTCCAACTTACCCAGATGGACCTTCCCCGTCACCCCACCCCCTCTGAAAAGTGGTGTTTTCTTTTTATAAACATTACACGTACGTAGGTACGTACATGCTGGACAATCAGTACCAAGTCTGTTCTTCTGAAGTGCGTAAGTGCGTCTTAAACAGTGCGTGTGCGTGTGTATGTGTCACAACCAATTACCAAGATCTTGTGGCGTGTGTAATCCACCCTCCCGTGTTCCAGTGTTGATGCCTCTGAAATGTCCTCCTTTCTGCAAGTGATGTTGTTCCTTGAATATCTACATATGATATAAAAAATATATATTCATGTTCTTATAAATTCTAACGCTTTATTAAGTAATTCCAAGATAAAGTTCTACTATGATTTGAAGCAGTGAGAAACAAGATTTCTACGCAAATTCTTCTGAAGAGAAAGCCTTGGAAATTTAGCTACGGAGTGAGGAAATGTAAGAATAGGTTACAGTGTGGTTTGTGAGGATGTGAATTTGTGACATGTGACCAGAATCCATTATATGGTTAGCTAATGTCACGTAATTCTGAATTTAAGTGGGGAAGAATTACTGCAAAAGATTCATACATTTTTCCAGAGTATAGTTGGATATGTTGCCGAAGCTATGTGTTGAGATTTTATAGATATCAGTCTATGAATAGCCACTGATCTCACAAACGTTATGGAGCAGATCTAATGCCATAGTCATGGCTTCAATTCCAGTTTGACGCATGAACGTTCATTTATTTCCAATGTGACGTTCTCTCATGTAGGCTATTAGTTGCACGTTTTTCGCCATTTAGAAAAAATTATGTGTGCTATTTTGTTTCAATAGTGTTAACAATCGAAATTAAACACTTAAATGAAGATCTGTTAAGTCACACAGTAGAAAGTGTAGCATTTTATATAACAACGCTCTGAATTAGAGACGTTAGAATCAAAATCTAACTTGCGCAGGGAATGGCTAAACATCTCCCAAGATACCTTAGTCAGATACAGTTCTTTCAAGTAGAGTGACGTAAATTAAAACACAGGTGAGCAAGCTTTTCTTCCATTTCGGAAGAATCTATACTAATAAAGTTATTGCCTTTTAAAATTCATCGTTTCAAACAAGCCTAAGGGGAGATTAACTATCATGTACCGCCAATGCGACAATGTTAAATTTGCTTAAATTCCATTGCTTCATACAAATTTAAGGAGAGATTAAAACTATCATGTACCGCCAGTGCGACAATGTTAAATTTGCTTAAAATGTATCGTTTCAAACAAATTTAAGGAGAGATTAAAACTATCATGTACCGCCAGTGCGACAATGTTAAATTTGCTTAAAATCTATCGTTTCAAACAAATTTAAGGAGAGATTAAAACTATCATGTACCGCCAGTGCGAAAATGTTAAATTTGCTTAAATTCCATTGTTTCAAACAAATTTAAGGAGAGATTAAAACTATCATCTACCGCCAGTGCGGCAATGTTAAATTTGCTTAAATTCCATTGTTTCAAACAAATTTAAGGAGAGATTAAAACTATCATGTACCGCTAGTGCGACAATGTTAAATTTGCTTAAATTCCATTGCTTCAAACAAATTTAAGGAGAGATTAAAACTATCATGTACCGGCAGTGCGACAATGTTAAATTTGCTTAACATCACAGAACCATTATTTCAGAATCTACTGAAGTTGGAGAACTGAAATTTTTTATAGGATAAAGATACAAGCTTTCTAAGGAAACTAAAGCAGATTTATCAACTAATATAAGCTCTAAAAAAATTCGAACTTTTTAAATAATGCTGATTTTATTTTGTTACTTTCATGCAAATACCTCAGGAAATGTATACGATAGAAGGATGAAATTTTAACGTATTGAGGCAAAAATATTTTACACAAAATATAACAAGATAAAATTAACATTACTATAAAAACATCTAAACTCTTTTCTATAACTTGTATTTGTCGATCAATCAGCGCCTGTTTGTTTAGAAAGCTTCTATCATTATCCTGTAAAAATTTCAATACGATATTTGCATTATTGGACTCAAGTCAACTTCTCCTCAACCTTCTTGTAAGTATCGTTAATCACGACTTCAAAATTTATACTCTTTCTTAATTTTTATTTATAAAAAAAAAATTCTTTCACATTACCCCTTTTATACTTTAAGGGTTTTTAATTCCATACGTCCATAAACAGCAGCACGAGCGACCTATATACTGTAGCATATTTTCATCATTTTGGGAACTGCACCCACATAAACTTGAAAATTGTTACGTCTTCTTTCTTCGTTATGTACACTTATCAGTTAATACAGTGTTATCAGCATATTTCACGATTTCATGGTATCATCTTCCTGCTACATGTATTTTAATGGCATATTGCTCAGATTGCCTATTATTCCAGTTTTTAATTTTTAACGATTGTGTTTAACTGGAATATCTTAAATGTTCATTTTATGTTTATATGTTTTTAATGTGACCTGAAGATGCGAAATTTACTGGTGAAAGCGTTTGTCATAATTTTTAAATACTACTTCATATAGTAACATATAGGTTCAATTTATGTAATATTGTTAAGTAATTGACTGTAACAACTTACACTATTTGACTGCATTTAAATATGCTTAAATGCGACAGGCTCATGTCAGTACATTTACTGGCATGTAGGCTAAAAGAATTCGGGACAAAATTTCGGCACACTGGCGACGCTGATATAACCTCGCTAGTTGCGAGCGTCGTTAAATAAAACATAACATTTAACATCTTACAGCTTTGGAAAACCTCGGAAAAAAGACGATCAGGAGATCAGTCCAAACGGGAATCGAACCTATGTCCGAGCGCAGCTCCGGATCAGCAGGAAAACGTGCATATCACCTGAGCTACACAAGTGATTAAGATCAACAACTATCATCATCATCATCATCATCATCATCATCATATGGAATTACAGTCTGTAAATTAGCAACCGTAGACTGCAACAGCTTTAGCACTGTTTGGAATATACGGTAAAGATTGGTAATATTTTGATAGGAGTAATATTGTGATAGTTCTTTTTGAGAATTTATTACAATTTTAGAGAGCAAGAGGAATATTGGTTTTTTGTGTCAATGTATTAAGGCAGCGTTTCTCAAACTATGGTCCACGGACCACCTTTGGTCCTCGAGGTCTGCCCTTGTGGTCCTTCAAAAACGGCAGAAGAAAAAATAAAATTCAAACGAATTGCGTATCACACTATAGCTTAAAATCTCAGAGTTTGGAAATGACACATGGCAATCGAATTTCACTTTTTCTCCCAGTACTGACATTTTATGAAATGTATTACCCTACCTGTCTATCGGCTTCCCACTCTACTATCAGCAAAAAAAGAGGAATTTAAAGCACTACATACGTGGCGTTTCTCGACATCTTTTCCCTGCACATCTGGCGTAACACCCTAACTAATTTATTTTTGGGGGAGGGGGACTATATATATATATATATATATATATATATATATATATATTGTAAAACGCAACTAATAGTGAATAAACCTAACATTTAGCAACTAATATCACTTGTTAAATACATTTTGACAATTAAAATATAATTAATTAAACAAAACAGTTATTATTGATATCCCGAAAGTTTTTTTGTCACTTGTGGGGTTTTAAAAATAAACGTTCCTAGTGATAAAGACCTTTTTGCAGTATAGTAGTTTAAGGTAATTATTACGGTTTGAACATAATGTGGTAAATCATCAAAGAGTTGGAAAGCATGGCTGAATAGACTTTTTTTGTAGATAAGAACACATTTTTTTAATCTTCGCTTCCATTGTCATTACTATCTTTGTTGGTCGTAGGCCATGTGTATAGTTCTGTGTAGAAACCTTTGCCTTCATTCGGATGCACTGCAAAATCTTAAGATCTCCATTTTTTGTAACATTAATTGGCATCCTCGAGTTATATGCTAGGCTTGTTGGCAATTCAAACGGTAAATTTTCATCACAAACTAAACAAAGAAAGAGTAAAAATAAAAGTTCTTCGAGGGTTTTTTTTTTACGTATTTTACATTTATTTCATTAATTACGCATTATTTAAGCGTATTTTACTGTAATGTAAATAACCTTTTTACGTGTAAAGCCCCAAACCTGGATTCAACTGATGTGTTGTAGCTTGATTGTAGTAATCAGTGAAACGCATACGCAGTTGATACCACCCACTTCCAATCCAACTGCCGCTATCGCTCAAGATATATCACGAGTAGTAGGGCCTATAGGCCTATTAATCTGGTCGAAATATTTATATGTTTATGTATTTAGAATTACTATTCGCTGTGTGACATTTCGTGCTCATCTAAGAAAAAGGCCCGCATAGGATTTCGTTCATGGCTTTATACTGAAGGCTACTAAAGCCTCAGAGAAGTAGTTGGAGTTACACACACGTTGTGAGGGTGACGTATGTTGTGTAACTGAAGATTTGGTATTCCACTGACATCAAGATATCGTCCCCGTGGATGTGTTAGATCGGCGAAAAGTTCAAATGTTAATTTAACTGACGTTCACTATGAGCTATACAGGAAAAATGAAGAAAGTTTCATGAAATATACAGTCATTATTATCGTCCATCATTACAGTTCATTCAATAATTCGTTCTACCACCACTGGTCGAATATCTCTCCTATTTCCATGGTAGGAAGTCGTTTATTCTACTTTTGCTGAAAGAATTTTGAAACATAAAATTGTGAACCTATTCCTTTTTAAATTACAGTTTGATGAGAAAGGATATATAGTGAAATTACGGCCGAGAAAAGAGGTAACATATTTTCAGGACTTAAGGGGATATGTAAACCTACATCTTTCTCTAGTACTAATTTATCAAAATTCGAAATTTAAATTCTGCATATCCAGAAATAATTTTGTGCTAGAATTTAGTATCGTGATTAGATAGCTAATACTCCCAGACTCTAAAGAATTTTTAGAATCTTAAAAATTTTATGTTAATGGTAATAATTATTATTTTTTAAATTAGGAATGTAATTTGTAGAGGGAAATTGGTTTTCTTTTAGCTATCTTGTATAATTTTGAATATTTTTAATGCTCTTTTCTCTGTTTTATTCATAACTAGCTAAAAGCACCCGGCGTTGCACGGGGTTTCCTTTCTGCTTTTGTTTTTAATTAAACTGTTTATTACATTTCCGGAAATCTCGGAAACCTAACTATAGACAACCTAAACGAATTGCCTTTACTAAGCTAAGATTTATTCTTTACTTAGCGTCACTTACATGAATTGATGAACTCCTTAGCGAAATGCCTGCCAGCGTTAACTCAATTTAAAACAGTTGTAAATCAGGCACCGAAAAGAAAACATGTCATCATGTGCCTGACGTTCAAGGATTTTTTTTTATTTATATATTTGTTTTTATTTATTTATTCTGGTGTAGTTAAGGCCATTAGGCCTTCTCTTCCACACCGCCAGAAATACAAATAAAATAATAGAAAAATCAAACTATGAACAAAGTAAAATCCAACGACAATATGATTCCTTTTCCTCTTTCTGATCAGTTTCAGAGTCGAATCAATATGTACATATATAATTTAATTTATATTGGAAGATTTTTTTCCCCGTGACAGCTGTACACCCACTTATATCATACCCAGTTTTTTTTTTTAATATGACTTTGAAAACTATATCTCACAAATTCAGAGTTGAGTTAAAAACTGATACTCTAATATTCATGTACTTTTGTATTTTCTATTTGTATATAGACCCTATTATTACATGCTGTATGTATTTTACCATTTATTAATGTGATTGTGCTCAATGAACTCTCGTAATTTTGTGATATATTTTGTATAACTGATCTGAACTGCGCCCGAGCACGAGCTTCTGCTCTTTCGGGCTGCAATGCCTAATTTAGCTCAAGTGTATAGTATTAATAAATATTATTATTATAAAAAAAATATATATATATTAATTCTTATTTTATACACAGAATACAGATACAATATAAACTTGCAATAAGCCATTTTTTTAACATAAAGACTAATATTCTGAGAGACGTATAGGCTTGCCGGTATTTTAGAAATTAAGAATTTATTTATTTTTTCCTTAAAGAATTATTATTGAAATTTAAAGTTTTGTAATGATAAAACAACATTAAAGGCTGAATTTGTTCCACAGTGTGAAATTTACTTTCATGAAAGATTTCGTAAAAACATCTAAAAAAAATGTGAAAGTTATGGAAGAAACCGATTTGTAAAATGAGCCGAAAAACTTACTATTCATTATTTAAATGTCCCAGCCAATTGACACATCCTCGCGTTTTAGGTCAGAACTTGAAATGTATTAGAGATATTAAAAAAATTGAAGTCCATTCAACAAAAGGAAACAAAATACTATCTCGCTATCCCTAACTCTGCCAAGTTTAGAAAACACACATTGCTGATACAGCATCGTTAAATAACCGATTATAAACTGTATGGTTGCTGTGTCAACACTGTTGTATTCAAATTTCCTGCGTTATATACAAATACATTGTGGAATTCTGCGTGTGTTTGTATGCACAACGCCGAAGTTCAAACTTTGTTGTAAGTCGGCGCTTTATCGACACTGGACAGAAGAGTTTCCTTGTTACACAACATATGGTGATATCACAATGTGACAATATAACAGACAGGTTAAATTTCAATTGTAATTTGATCAAATGTGCATCGCATTTTATTCGCATTCTTTCCAGATTAATTTACAATTTCCTTTCTTAAAACTGATTATGGTCTCACAATGTGATGAGATGCAGCAAAATGGTTAATATTTATTTATCTAAAAATACGTCTTTATGTATTTATTAAGTGCAACATATATTTTGTGCAGCAATTTATTCGTATTTTTCGTTAGATTAGTTTTTCCACAAACAAAGAGGTCAAGTTTAGTCCTAATTTTTCTACAACTACGTCTGGTATTAATTTAAAATTACAAAATATCTTGTATTAAATTTTAATTGTAGGCCTATTTTTTCATAGACTTAATAGTTTAATCTTTTACACAACTGCTGAAAGTATCAAAATGTGATAATCTGGCAACAGAGCGGTTCAGTTTAAATTCTAATTTGTCTAAAAGCAAGTTTTACATATAAGTTTAAATGTACAACATATTTTTCGTAACTTTTTATTCGTAATATTTCATAAACTTGTTTATTTTGTTTTTACAGACCTTCTGGTAGCATCACAATGTGGCAATCTGGCAACAGTGGGGTTGTTTATTTTTATTTTCTCTAAATACATATTCAACAATTTTATATTACGTTTCATTCGTAGACCTATCCTTACACAGACTGGTCATTTTCGTTTTTTACACTACTACTAGTAATAGCAGAACGTGACAATCTGACAACAGAGCGATTAAGTCTTAATTCGATTTGTATAAATATACGTTCCATCTTAATTTTATAAAGTATAACATATTTTGTATTACCTTAAGTTTTATTCGTATTATTTCATAGGTTCGTTTTTTTTTTCACAATAACTATCACGGTGTGAAAATTTGGCAACAGCGGTTGTTTCACTTCTCAATTGTCTAAAAATAAACCACGAATTACTTGATAAAATACAGTATATTTCTATTGCCTTATTAGTACTTTTTCATGTCATCTTTGGGTTCTACAGACGTGGACAAATTATTAGACTAAAACGTTTTTTTTGGAACATAATATAATTCGTCATATCAACTATCAGTATAATTCACAGAGTCTCTATTGTTGTAAATATGATTGTTTACATCTTCTGGTATATTTTTCCAATGGTTAAGTATATTTTTCTGGCTATGTTGGTACTACTGGTGTTTTAATTATATACTGCATTCTCCCATGGCCTGCAAGAAGACCGGACATGAACGAAATTGAAAATCTGTGATCTATACTGAAGAAGAAAGTAAACAGAAAGAGGCTTACAACAAAACATGGACTCATTTAAGCACTGTCTGATATCTGGCTAAATGATGCTGATATTCAAAGAAAGTGTCAAACTTTGGTTTCCAGCATCCCTGACAAAATCAACGTATCAATAAAGAATAAGGGAATGTTCACAAAATATTAGTAACCTGCAGACTCAATTTTCTGTTCATTATTTCTGTGCAAAATACATTTTTGTTCATTATTTCTACCGATAAATATAGCTTCGAAGCACATATAATTAATTTAGTCTAATAATTTGTCCACGTCTGTATGTTAATATTTTAATACATTTTGGTCCAATTTCTAATTAAAGAATGTGGTCCGAAAACTCTCTCAGTTTATTTGGCCATTCATTCATTCATTCATTCATTCATTCATTCATTCATTCATTCATTCATTCATTCATTCATTCATTCATTTTATTCCATAGATCTTACATGAGCAATGAAGCTTTAAGATGTGGAACAAATCAAAAGTTTACAAGATTACAATTACAATTTTTAAAAATTTTTACAATATTTTACAATTTTTACAGTTTTAGAATTTAGTAATTTTCTACAATGATGAGGTGAGGTCCGAGGATTCCCCAAAAGATTACGCGGCATTTGCCTTTTGGTTGGGGAAAACCTCGGAAAAACCCAACCAGGTAATCAAATCAAAGGGGTGAAATGCAGTGATGCCGAGGACTCGCCACAGACCATCCGGCTTCAGTCCCACGGCTGCTTCAGGCCTCTATGATTATATTTATGCTTATTTTCTTCCAAAACAATGCCAATCCTTGCCTAAAAGTTTGTGCTGTTATGCATATCACTTGAAAATTCACTCAGTCCCCGAACGAGTGGATAAAAAAAAACTACTCCAGTTTTCTCACAAAAACGGACTGAACGCGTTTTGGGATCACATCTTCAATTGTAATACATAATTTCTCACTTTTTTTAGTGTATACTAACGTCGTAAAATATCGATTACAATATTTTCGTAGATACACGTATTTTCATCATCGCTGATTTCAATTTCTGTTAACATTTTGTATCACGTTAACTGCCACCAATTTTTATAAATGGACAAATAATATTAGAAACCGTTGTAATATACATAAAATTAGTTTCTGTATATTGCTAAAGTTAAAAGCTTATAATTCATAATTAACTCTTTTATTTATTTATTTATTTATTTATTTATTTATTTATTTATTTATTTACCTTATTATGTATTCATTATTTATTTATTATTTATGTATTTTATTATTTATTTATTCCTATATTTGTTTTTAATTACAGAGAATGCCAAGCATTGTTACATCAATCACTTGTTAATTGTATTATTATTCTAAGCAATAAAATACTAGAGAAAGTGTTACAAAATATATGAAATAGGGGTACAAATACGAAATAGTGTAATATACGTCCTGTGACGTGTTGTATTCTAGCGGGATTTATTATTATTATTATTATTATTATTATTATTATTATTATTATTATTATTATTACTTACAAATGGCTTTTAAGGAACCCGGAGGTTCATTGCCGCCCTCACATAAGCCCGCCATCGGTCCCTATCCTGAGCAAGATTAATCCAGTCTCTATCACCATATCCCACCTCCCTCAAATCCATTTTAATATTATCCTCCCATCTACGTCTCGACCTCCCCAAAGACCTTTTTCCCTCTGGTCTCCAAACTAACACTCTATATGCATTTCTGGATTCGCCCATACATGCTACATGCTCTACCCATCTCAAACGTCTGTATGTAATGTTCCTAATTATGACAAGTGAAGAATACAATGCGTGCAGTTCTGGGTTGTGTAACTTTCTCCATTCTCCTGTAACTTCATTCCTCTTTGCCCCAAATATTTTCCTAAGAACCTTATTCTCAAACACCCTTAATCCCTGTTCCTCTCTCAAAGTGAGAGTCCAAGTTTCACAACCAGACAGAACCACCGGTAGTATAACTGTTTTATAAATTCTAACGTTCAGATTTTTTGACAGCAGACTAGATGACAAAAGCTTCTAAGCCGAATAATAACAGGCATTTTCCATATTTATTGTGCGTTTAATTTCCTTCCGAGTGTCACTTGTATTTGTTACTGTTGCTCCAAGATATTTGAATTTTTCCACCTCTTCGAAGGATAAATTTCGTACAATATTCTGGTCACGAGACATAATCATATATTTTGTCTTTTCAGAATTTACTTCCAAACTTATCGCTTTACTTGCTTCAAGTAAAATTTCAGTGTTTGCCTTAATCGTTTGTGGATTTTCTACTAACATATTCACGTCATCCGCTTATTATTATTATTATTATTATTATTATTATTATTATTATTATTATTATTATTATAGCTGTTTATTTAGTAATTTATAACCAGAGTTTGAAGTATAATTATACAGCTTATAGACAAATAAAAATAAGTAAATAATATATAAATAGATGGATAAATAAAAATTGTTATAGCTGTTTATTTAGTAATTTATAATCGAAATTTGAAGTGTATATAAACGTAGTTATTTATTCTCTTAATTCTCGTAGGCCTATTAACAAATATAGAAACTACACTACACGAAACTGGCTTAACGTAAAATTACATAACGTAAAACTATGTATTAGCTACAGGGAGATGAATCCACGACCATGGCGTTAAACCTACACCTTAACCACTGCGTACGTTAAGCGAACATTGAAGAATATTACAAACGTGAATCATACTTCAGCTTACAAAAACGTTAATTTGTGATATCCTCTTGGGTATGAAGATTTTGCAGTCACTTAGTTGCTAAATGAACGTGCAAACGCCCCGCTTATGAGAATAACCGTTGCTCCATTTTGTTTTCGCAACAAAGATCCGTGAAATTTGTAGTAATTATGGATCACTGGCCTATGGAAATCATTGGTGCACGACGAATAGTGGGACCAGTCCGGATACGTCCGTCCGTCCGTCTGTCGGATTGAAGCATGCTATTAAGTGTTGTTATGATTCGGTGTGTAACCAATGGAATTTTTCCATACTGTAAAGAGATAATATTATGTTGCATAGCAAAAGAATGAAACAATTCAAAATGGAAGGACTTTTTTTTCTTTCTTTCTTTTTAACACAACGTTGGTTACAAGAGTGGGGATTGGTTGTGGGTGGCTACAGTGGGTGGAGGGAAGGGAACGCAAGAGGATGTTCCGATACTATTGGACTTCATCTAAGTAACGTAAATTTTAGAGTATAAAAACTACATGGGACATTTACATACGTAACTAAGTGTTAAATTTGTAAATATACAACGCGGTACCCTCGTAGCTCCTGTCTGGTTTCGAACATCCGCGCATCGAATCCCGATGATGCAAAAAAAAAAAAAAAAAGAATTCTACCCGTCAAACCGCGACGCTGCAGTGAAATTGGATCTCATATTGTGCGGAATTTTCGTGTACACAAACTGACAAAAATATACCAAACAACAGAAAAAGACAAACAAATGTTCATATTAACGTAACAATACACCACTATTCGCTTTCCTCTCTGCTTTTATTAATTAATACAAAGCTGTTATTTGGTTGTTATGGAAACAGAAAAATTCTTCCCTCATATATTGAAATCAATAATGAGCGACTGTCTTTTTTAAGTATACATTCTGACGCTATAAAGCAATAGCTTAGAGTTATTCGTGAAAGTATTCATAGCAAAAAATGATGTCGTTATGGCAATAGAAAAAAAATCTTCCTTGATATTAAAACAAATTACGGGCGACAGTTTTTTTAAGTACATTCTGACGCTATAAAGCAATAGCTTAGAGTTATTCGTGAAAGTGTTCATAGCAAAAAATTATGTCGTTATGGCAATAGAAAAAAAATCTTCCTTGGTATTAAAACAAATTACGGGCGACAGTTTTTTTAAGTACATTCTGACGCTATAAAGCAATAGCTTAAGAGTTATTCGAGAAAGTATTCATAGCAAAAAATGATGTCGTTATGGCAATAGAAAAAAAAATCTTCCTTGATATTAAAACAAATTACGGGCGACAGTTTTTTTAAGTACATTCTGACGCTATAAAGCAATAGCTTAGAGTTATTCGTGAAAGTGTCCATAGCAAAAAATGATGTCGTTATGGCAATAGAAAAAAAATCTTCCTTGGTATTAAAACAAATTACGGGCGACAGTTTTTTTAAGTACATTCTGACGCTATAAAGCAATAGCTTAGAGTTATTCGAGAAAGTATTCATAGCAAAAAATGATGTCGTTATGGCAATAGAAAAAAAATCGTCCTTGGTATTAAAACAAATTACGGGCGACAGTTTTTTTAAGTACATTCTGACGCTATAAAGCAATAGCTTAAGAGTTATTCGTGAAAGTATTCATAGCAAAAAATGATGTCGTTATGGCAATAGAAAAAAAATCTTCCTTGATATTAAAACAAATTACGGGCGACAGTTTTTTTAAGTACATTCTGACGCTATAAAGCAATAGCTTAGAGTTATTCGTGAAAGTATTCATAGCAAAAAATGATGTCGTTATGGCAATAGAAAAAAAAAATCTTCCTTGATATTAAAACAAATTACGGGCGACAGTTTTTTTAAGTACATTCTGACGCTATAAAGCAATAGCTTAGAGTTATTCGTGAAAGTATTCATAGCAAAAAATGATGTCGTTATGGCAATAGAAAAAAATCTTCCTTGATATTAAAACAAATTACGGGCGACAGTTTTTTAAGTACATTCTGACACTATAAAGCAATAGCTTAGAGTTATTCGTGAAAGTATTCATAGCAAAAAATGATGTCGTTATAGCAATAGAAAAAAATCTCCCTTGATATTAAAACAAATTACGGGCGACAGTTTTTTAAGTATATTCTGACGCTATAAAGCAATAGTTTACAGTTGTTATGAATGAAGGTATTCATAGCGCAAAAGTCATTGTTATGGCAATAGAAAAATATTTCCCTGATATTAAAAATAAATTATAGGAGACAGTATTTTTAAGTACATTCCGACTCTACATTTTTTTTGTTTTATTGAGTTATTTTACGACGCTGTATCAACATCTAGGTTATTTAGCGTCTGAATGAAATGAAGGTGATAATGCCGGTGAAATGAGTCCGGGGTCCAGCACCGAAAGTTACACAGCATTTGTTCGTATTGGGTTGAGGGAAAACCCCGGAAAAAAAACCTCAACCAGGTAACTTGCCCCGACCGGAATTCGAACCCGGGCCACCTGGTTTCACGGCCAGACGCGCTGACCGTTACTCCACAGGTTTGGACCCGACTCTATAAAGCAATGAAATTTTTTGTGTTATCAGAATGTGTATAAGCTTATTCACAATGAAAATTAAACATAACTTAAGCGTTAACTTAAAAATGTAAACGTTACGGTAAAATCAAGAACATTCACGAACATAAACATAACCACAAGGATATTTGGTAACCATGGAAACATAACAACGACGCCATTTCCTCATATTCTGTCGTATACTTCAGCGCTCCGCGATTGTGTACTGTTTGCAAATCACGTAAGCATAAGCATGAAAGTTTGGAGTTTGCAAACTTTCATGTTAACGTCTTACGGTAATGTTTATGTCAATGCTTATGTGAATCATTGTGAATGATCCCATTTGGTAGCCTGGGCGGAAACTTCTGTCTTTATGTTACGGTTATGTTTAATTTTCATTGTGAATGGGCCTTATAAAAAGACATACATACATAAGTGTTCTACCCAAGGGCAGGTCTTTCACTGCAAACCCAACATTCTCTCATCTATCCTATTTTCTGCCTTCCTCTTTGTCTCCGCGTATGATGCACGTATCTTAATGTCGTCTATCATCTGATAAAAAAAATACAATCGCCCATAATTTAATGCAGTGCCATTGAGGAACTTTTCTACTGTCATAATGACATTTTGTGCTATGAATACCTACGTATAACGGAAGTATACGTTTATAGTATGAGAGGGAACGAAAATCTGATGATAGAAAGATTCTTCACTGAGAGATAATCTCTTTTTTACTTGGTTATTTAACGACGCTGTATCAACTACTCGGTTATTTAGCATCAATGGAATTGGTGACAACGAGATGGTATTTGGCGATGCAGAGAATTCGCTATAGATTACCTGAGATTCGCCTTACGGTTGACGATAACTGATCACAGATACACTATTATAATAGTCTACTGTATTTTAAATATTATCTTCTTAAGAACTACAAAAAAAACGAACTCTTTACATTATATGTTTCTGAGATATGCTTACTCGTACACATACAGTATATTAATACAAAATTAGAACTTTTTTTTCACATTGCGCATAACAGTGCCTAATGAAAAGACTATTCATATAAAAGTTACATTTCACACCTTCAAATATTCCTAAATTATCCATTATGAGCATTATATAAAATTACGACTACAACATTTTATGCATCTGCAGGTTAAATATTAATAAAATTGTCATATTTTTTTTATCGCGCATTCACATAAAATATCCCTAAATGCATCCAATACGCTTGTTATAGTGACAGTAAGACTTTTGTAGCATTTTCTGAGAAAAAATTGGGAGTAAACGAGTATAGTGTAACATTGTAATAGGCTACTATGTTTTTATGACGATATAAAAATTATTGCTCTACGGTAAAAAAAAAAAAAAAAAAAAAAAAAAAGGATCGAGAGAAACTTTTCGTCAGACCGATACTCAAATATAGATTTACAAACCTTAAGTGAAATGTTACATAATAGCATCAAAATAGAAACATCGTTACTATGGCGACTGAAAAATTATTTCCTGATATTAGCGACCGTCAATTTTTAATGCACTTTCATGAGAATTTTATTAAAGTACGATTTTATCTTGTAAGAAACACAGTTAGGGCGACTGAAGAATGGTTTCTGATATCGGCGACTGTATATTTTCAGAATAGGTCTACTTATACTTCCATGACAAAACACGCTGAATTTGAGAATTTTACAAAATTACAATTTTATATAAAAACACAGATTCTTTGTTCTGATGGATGAAAAATTGTTTTCTGAAATTTTAACAGGTTTATTTTACGACGCTTTATCAACTGCTATCGTTATCTAGCATCCGAGTGAAATGAAGGTGATAATTTGAGCCCGGATGTTTGGAAAAATGCCTTTTTACTGGGTGGAAATAAATCATTATTTGCATAGATAAAAATGTGATTTGGAGTAAATCAAAGTGATACTAATAAATGCCTTTTTTTGTCATTTTAAACCAACATTTCTTGTTTATTTGCAATTTTCTAATTAATGCGTATGAAATTTAAATATTTGAAACAATGACTAACTTTACTAACAATAGTAAATAAAAGTAATTTATTTCGGTGCTTAATCTGCTAATAATCGTGCTTTAGTGCTATTTCTGTAATATGAATAATGATCGACAATCCACAGTTACAAATATAATATTGTCATGCCTTCACGATACCAATAATCAGCTTTATAATTTTGAATATTAAGCCAGTTCTCATAGAAGTTGTCACGTAGCATTTCGAATTGTTTGGTTTCATATTTACAAATCTTATTGTTACAATTTTGTGCTACACTTGTTTAGGCCCTATTATTGTAGAAGAAAGAAATTTGAGTGAGGAACAGTCAGTTATTGTCGAGTGACAGAAGTTATAAGATCGGTTAGCTAGAATGTCTAAATTCAGTAAACCATTGAAAAGTAAACTTCATGCTTACATTTATGTATTTGGTGTCTATGTGTTTTCAACCGATGGAACAGTTTTGGTGTGTAAGATTTGTGAAAAGACAGTTAATCACGAAAAAAAAAGTATTTTATAAGTCAACGTGTGTCACCTAGGATGTAAATATGCGAATTATATTGATATAATTTAAATATATTGCTAAAATATATTATGTCTTTTTAAAATTTATAATGTCTCACTCAAAGTTTATTGTATCTTATTTTTACGTTTTTATTGCCTATTTTGCCTGCCTATTTTAACTATTATAAATGCCTAAACATCCGGGCTCTAGTGATAATGCTTGCTAAATGAGTCCAGCGTCCATCGCCGAAAGTTACCCAGCTTTTGTTCTTAATGGGTTAAGGGAAAACACCGGAAAAAACCTCGACCAGGTAATTTGTCAAAAACAGTATTTGAACTCGGGTCCACTTATTTCATGCTTAGACATGCTAACCGTTACTCTACTCCGTGGACGTTTTCTGAAATTAACAACTGTCTGTTTTTCAATACAGTTTTATGCTGAAAGGCATTGATTTTGGAAATTTTGAAGAACTAAAATTGTATGGTCTCAAAGACAGATATAGTTTCTCATATTAGCGGCTGTCTATATTCATATACTTACATACCGAAACAGACTGATTTTGATAATTTTAAATAAATAACTTATAATTATATAGTAACGAAGCTTGTCTATGCGGATGACGTGAATATGTTAGGAGAAAATCCACAAACGATTAGGGAAAACACGGGAATTTTACTTGAAGCAAGTAAAGAGATAGGTTTAGAAGTGAATCCCGAAAAGACAAAGTATATGATTATGTCTCGTGACGAGAATATTCTACGAAATGGAAATATAAAAATTGGGAATGTTTTCCTTGAAGAGGTGGAGAAGTTCAAATATCTTGGAGCAACAGTAACAACTATAAATGATACTCGGGAGGAAATTAAAAACAGAATAAATATGGGAAATGCCTGTTATTATTCGCTTGAGAAGTTTTTATCATCCAGTCTGCTGTCAAAAAATCTGAAAGTTAGAATTTATAAAACAGTTATATTATCGGTTGTTCTTTATGGTTCTGAAACTTGGACTCTCACTTTGAGAGAGGAACATAGGTTAAGGGTGTTTGAGAATAAGGTTCTTAGGAAAATATTTGGGGCTAAAAGGGATGAAGTTACAGGAGAATGGAGAAAGTTACACAACGCAGAACTGCACGCATTGTATTCTTCACTTGATATAATTAGGAACATTAAATCCAGACGTTTGAGATGGGCAGGACATGTAGCATGTATGGGCGAATCCAGAAATGCATATAGAGTGTTAGTTGGGAGGCCGGAGGGAAAAAGACCTTTGGGTAGGCCGAAACGTAGATGGAAAGAAGGATAATATTAAAATGGATTTGAGGGAGGTGGGATATGATGGTAGAGACTGGATTAATCTTGCTCAGGATAGGGACCTATGGCGGTCTTATGTGAGGGCGGCAATGAACCTTAGGGTTTCTTAAAAGCCAGTAAGTCTATAGTAACAAAGAGACAGAGATCACTTTTATGACAAATGAAAATACATTCTGTGATATTAGCAACTGTGTATTTGTTTGACACTTCGTACGTACTGTATTTATGCCAGAAAATATTTATTTTCAGAACTTCACATAAATAGATACACTTTTCGAATATTAATAAAGCCAACACAATTGTTATAGACATAACAGAATTTTAATAACGAATAATAGTCTATTATTATGCTATACATATTTTATTCTGAGTTTGAGAAGCGTTGAATTATTGTGAAAACGGAATTATTAATAAACTCAATGAATATATTGATAATATGAAAATGAAAGAAAGATTTGGACTAGCTTGCTTAAGACATCACCGTATTCATCATCATACACAATCTCTCTATCGCGCTTGTGGGAATACCCTACCCATAGACTGTCCGAATTTAGCAGTGTTCAAAAACAAACTCATTAAGCATTTTTTTACTGAGTAGAGTAGGTTTAATTTTTACTTAAGTAAAAAAAAATCTTTCTTTGTTCTTAACTTCTATAATAAATTGTCTAGCCTTTATTAATCAGTTAATCTTTTAGTACTTTGATTTTTATTGTATTTGTAAATTTAATATTAATTGTAATTATAATTGTAATTGTAGTCTTAATATTGTAGTTGTGATCCCCTGGTAGCAAAAACAATTAATTAATTTTAATATAAAAATAAAACAAAACAAAAATATAATTTATAATATTTCAGATTATACCGAATTGAGAGGAGATGAGAAGGCCTGATAGCCTTATCTCTATCAGGTGAAATAAATAAATAAATAAATGATTGAATAAATAAATAAATAAATAAATAAATAAATAAATAAATGAATGAATGAATGAATGAATGAATGAATGAATGAATGAATGAATAAATAAATAAATAAATAAATAAATAAATAAATAAATAAATAAATAAATAAATAAATAAATAAATAAATAAATGTTTTTTCCGCTGCATGCATGGATTTGGAGGTTAAGAAATAAAAGACGTAATCTCCCTCAAAGTACATATGCCCTTTATGTGAAAAAAGAGATGACATTCATATTATTCTAGAATGCCATTTTACTTGAGAAATTCGAGAAAAATTAATAAAGAAAAACTTCTTAATAATGAATAAAAAAATAGCAATTAAAAACTAATTAATAATAATAATAATAATAATAATAATAATAATAATAATAATAATAATAATTTACAAAAAGAATTAGGTTTTTATCTTTTTTAATTACAAATAAAAGAAATGTAATAATTAATGATAAACCGGAAATGAATGAGTAAATCTTAGCTAAGAAAGGCTGAAAGTTATAAGGTTTAATAAGAAATAATTATACAAATATTTTTATATAATATGAATGATTATGCTTCTTTTGTGTTATAGATATAGAATTGTGCAATGAAGAAAAAGTATAAATATTTCTGTTGTGAAAGAGGAATAGACGAAAATAGCATATTGAATGATTTATACAATATATACTGGCTGCACATTATAGAGTTAAACGAGAAATACAACTTAAGTAAATAAATATTAAGGTTTACAATAAACTAGAGTGGTTGAATCTTGCACTAAAACTAGACGTAACTGCAGGATGAGACAACAGAAATTAAATATTTAAATGATAGAAATTGCGTTATAAAATTGTATATTTATTGTGTGAAATTAATAACTGTGCATAGACTAGTTTTAATTATTCAGTATATGTACTATATTTGTGAACAATTAATAAATTGTATGCTATCCTAATAAACTCAACAAAAATGCATAAATTATTATTTTGCACAATAGAAATACAAAAATGTTAAGGCAAGCACCTGGATAAATACGCAAGGACAAAAATGAAGTATACAAACAACCAATAAATTTGCAGTGAATTACTTTATCTTAGAGGAATATCGAAAAACTGGAAGGTCACTTTACTTAAAAACACTGGTTGCGTAAAAATAATTGAAGATAAATTTTCTATTTAAATTTTTTTCCGAGATCTTTAGATTAAATTGTATGGAAACTTCACTGACGTGTTTCTATAATCGGTAGCCTTCGATACAAGGCTGAAGAACATTTCTATTTGTTTGATTGTTATTCTTAAGTCATTATATCCCCATGAGAATGAGAACGACACAAGAGTAAATAAACCTTGAAAGTATATACGGCGATGGTAATGATGATGATAAAGTGTGTAAAAAATAATAAAAAATCTCTACCGATCATTAAACATCAGTAAAATGTATACAATTCCTCAAATAAAATGGTTCAAATTAAAAATCTGTCCCAATGTTATCACGTACAGTATAAAAACTGAGTCACCAGCATAGCTCAGGCGGTAGTGCGTTTGTCTGCTGATCCGGAGATGCGCTCGGGCGTGGGTTCGGTTCCCGCTTGGGCTGATTTCCTGATTGGATTTTTCCGAAGTTTTCCCCAACCATAAGACGAAGTCAGTTAATCTATGGAGAATATTCGGTCTCATTTCGTCAAACACTATCTCGCAATCAGGAATTCCATTGACGCTAAATAACCGAATAGTTGATACATCGTCGTTAAATAACCACGTAAAAAGGGCACATAAGCGGCAAACAATTATGCTTGAACCATTTAATTAAAAAAATAGAAATAGAAGTTGCATTTTGGTTAGTTTATTGTAATAATAATAATAATAATAATTTATTTTATTTATTTACTAATATTTAATGTGCTGAACAACAGCCAGGGGCCAATAACAGTTCAACACTTGACAATTTCATAAAAAGAATATTAATAATGATAGAAATTACAATAAAAGTACATAGGAATAATTATTAAAATAATGAAAATTAAAAAAATTGTAATTGAAAATGAAAATGAAAGGATGGAATCATATAAAAGAATATGATACAAATGATATAGAAGATAGCGAGAATAATATTATAATACATATCTAAACAAGAGACAAAAAACTCCAAAAGTATATACTATAAATTAAATAAATCCAAGTTCAATTCATGCAAATTTGTATAGTTTATATATCTGCAGATTAGAAAGAGAGATTTAGAATTTATATTGTAAAAAAACTTTATGAAATCTTAAACCCTTAGCAGGAATACGAAGACTGATATTGCTTAGGAAGGATTCACAATCAATATCACCCTTAATGACTTTACAAAAAAATAAATAAATAATCATAATCTTGACGTCTGGCAAATGAACTACAGCAATTAAAATATTTGCAGTTAATCTCATATTTATAATCACCTGAATAACGTAAAAATCTATAAGAACACAAGAAAATGAATTTTCTTTGAATATTCTCCAATTTAGCCGAGTCAGTGGAAGTAATGGAGTTCCATACAGCAGATGCATATTCAAGATTTGATCTGGCCAAGTATAATATAAAATTAATAGACACATAGGAGTAGAAAAAGAATAAGTTATAGATCTAATTAGGCCAAACATTCTTAATGAATGGGTATAAATATTTTGCACATGATCATGGAAATATAATTTAGAATCAAGTAAGACAGCAAGATCTCTAATACAATCTTTCCTAGTGATTATGACATTATTAAGAGAATAATTAAAATTGTTGGAAGTAGTTTTCCGTGGAGAATAAAATAGCAATAGTTTTGGATTGATTAATTTTCATTACATTTTCAACAGACCATAGTGCAATTGAATTAATATCATTTTGAAGAATTTGACAATCAGGGCACATTACTAATTTTACGAAATATTTTGCGGTCATCCGCAAATAAAATGCAGCTAGAACTTATTCTTTTACTTGTGTCATTTATAAATAATAAAAATAAGAGAGGCCCAAAGTAGACCCTTGAGGAACTCCACATAAACTATTAAATGTAACCGAGAGAGAATTACCTAGTGTAACACAAGATTGTCTATCTGTTAAATAGTTTTCAAAAAAATTCACGCAGTTAGTGGACAGACTAAAATGACTTAATTTATTTAATAAAATTTTGTGAGAAACAACATCAAATTCTTTGCTAAAATCAAACTAAACTGAGTCAATTTGACCTTGATTTTCAACAACAGCCATAATGAGATTGAGATAGGAAACTAAATTACTAGTTGTAGATTTAACTTCAGTAAAACCATGTAGGGCGGAATTGATCTTATTTTTAACATAAAATGAAAAGTGTTCGTGAATAATTTTTTTTTTAATTTTAGAAAAATTGTTTAGGATAGAAATAGGTCTGTAATATATTAGTAACACTATTTTATTACTATTTTTAAAAACAGGAATAATAGAGGCATCCTTCCATAGTGAAGGATAAATTTCTGTTTTTAAACTAAGATTGAATAAACAAGTTCAAACAGGTACGAGAATATCAGAGCATTCCTTAATTATAAAATTAGGAATGCTATCGGTACCTTTAGATTTATTAGGCTTTAGCTTTTTAATGGGTTTAATTACATCATTGATTATTATTTTAGGTAGGGGCTTACAGTCAGTAATATTAGAATCATAAGTAATGAAATTAGAGTTATAATTTTGGTGAACAGACTTAAATTGACTAGCAAATGCATTAGCAATTTCAATTTGATCCGTTATGTGAACCCCATTTATTAATAATTCAATGGGATAAATTAGATTTACGAAAATACGCAACGTATTTTCAAAATTTCTTTGGTTCAGTCTTTAAATTATCATCAATCGATTATAACCATTTAAATAGGTCCAACTTAATCATAGCTTTGACTTATTTTCTAAGATTAGAAAAAAGTTGATAATGATGATCAGTTTTGTATTTTTTAAATTTCCTACGCGCTTTAGTTTTTGCGTAATGAGTTAACGTAATTTTTTTAAAACCATTTAGGATTGTGTGACTTTTTAACAAAAGTGACGGGGACAGACAGAGATATAGCATTATTTATAACTTGAGACAATGAATTAGTGGCAACATTTACATCAGTAGTCTGATAAAAACTGTTCCAATCATCATTATTCAGAATAGAATAGAGATTGAGTTGGGTCTAATCACTTTGAGAATAATTTAAGTAGGAAATAGTATTGCAACTATTATGGCAATAGGCAGGTAACGATAAATTTAGTTGAAGATCTATTGAGATAGATAGGTGATAATAATAATAATAATAATAATAATAATAATAATAATAATAATAATAATAATAATAATAATGAGATGCACTATCACCTTTACTTTTTAACTTCGTTTTAGAATATGCCATTACGAAAGTTCAGGATAACAGGCAGGGTTTGGAATTGAACGGGTTACATCAGCTTCTTGTCTATGCGGATGACGTGGATATGTTAGGAGAAAATACACAAACGGTTAGGGAAAACGCGCAAATTTTACTTGAGGCAAGTAAAGCGATCGGTTTGGAAGTAAATCCCGAAAAGACAAAGTATATGATTATGTCTCGTGACCAGAATATTGTACGAAATGGAACTATAAAAATTGGAGATTTATCCTTCGAAGAGGTGGAAAAATTCAAATATCTTGGAGCAACAGTAACAAATATAAATGACACTCGGGAGGAAATTAAACGCAGAATAAATATGGGAAATGCGTGTTATTATTCGGTTGAGAAGCTCTTATCATCCAGTCTGCTGTCCAAAAATCTGAGAGTTAGAATTTATAAAACAGTTATATTACCGGTTCTTCTGTATGGTTGTGAAACTTGGACTCTCACTCTGAGAGAGGAACATAGGTTAAGGGTGTTTGAGAATAAGGTGCTTAGGAAAATATTTGGGGCTAAGCGGGATGAAGTTACAGGAGAATGGAGAAAGTTACACAACACAGAACTGCACGCATTGTATTCTTCACCTGACATAATTAGGAACATCAAATCCAGACGTTTGAGATGGGCAGGGCATGTAGCACGTATGGACGAATCCAGAAATGCATATAGAGTGTTAGTTGGGAGACCGGAGGGAAAAATACCTTTAGGGAGGCCGAGACGTAGATGGGAGGATAATATTAAAATGGATTTGAGGGAGGTGGGATATGATGATAGAGACTGGATTAAACTTGCATAGGATAAGGGACCGATGGCGGGCTTATGTGAGGGCGGCAATGAGCCTTCGGGTTCCTTAAAAGCCATTTGTAATTTTGTAAGTAATAATAATAATAATAATAATAATAATAATAATAATAATAATAATAATAATAATCTTATATATAAAAGTCAATGTGGCTATGTATGTATGTATGTATGTATGTATGTATGTATGTATGTATGTATGTATGTATGTATGTATGTATGTATGTACTCAATACAAATCTACACGCTTTGGCCGATATTTGCCAAAGTTTGCACATTTTAACCTCCATAACCCGGAGAAAAAATAGGCTACATTAAAAATTGTGCTAATGGAAGTTAAATTAATTTAAAAGGTAAAAAAAAATTAACTTAAATACGATCAAACATTCATATATGATACTAAAATGCAATATTCTATTAGTCATTTGTTCTTTATTATTGTCTGTTATATTTAACATCGACTCTCACGAGGCCATGGAAATTATAACACGAAATTAAATAACATTGTTGATACACTTCATGAAGGATAAAACTAAATAATTTATGCAATAAATATCTTTACGCAGTTCGGGACCGTATTATGAATTTCTAGATGCAGTTGTAGGTAGCGAGCAGACTGTGTTTTATCCAACGGAATTCTTGAATTCACAAGGATTGCTACCATATAGTTTAATATTTAATAGTGTATTACCGATAGTACTAATGTGAAATATTGACCCACCAAAATTATGCAAGGAACAAGAATTGGTGTGAAAAACCCCCATTTAAAACGTAGTAATAGAAGTGACAATATTAACTGACAAAACGAAAGGAAAAGATGTTTTTATCCCACGCATTCCTATGATACCCATTAACATGCCTTTCGATTTAAAGTAACAGCAATTTCAGTGCGACTAGCGTTAATTGTAATGGCCATATTAAAATTAAGCTCAAGGACAGTTGTTCAAAGTTGCAGATATTAACTTAAAAACTTCGTGTTTTTCACATTCTTAACTATATTTTATACAAAGAAGAAGGAAAAAAAAATACACACATCAAAAAGCAATTCAATGATACTTTTGTCATATTGCTACGTTGACTCCCATGATAAGCTACCTGCAAGTTAACAGTCACTGATCGACAGAGATAAAATGTAAGATCTGCAGAACATTGATACAATGCTAAGTGGGCCTATAGGGACCGAGGGATGTTTTTGTTTTACTGAACTTCAAGACAATGCTAATTCATTTAAACTTTGTGTGACTGTAACCTATGTTCGTTTGGTTTTACTTTATTTATAGTTTCATTTTTTTTATTATTTTGTTTGTATTTCTGGTGATGTGGAAGAGAAGGCCTGAAGGCCTTAACTACGCCATAATAAATAAATAAATAAATAAATAAATAAATAAATAAATAAATAAATAAATAAATAAATAAATAAATAAATAAATAAATCAATAAATAAATAAATAAATAAATAAAATGTATACATTCAAATTAAAAAAAAAAACATTTATTTGAAAGCAAGGCACGTGATGAAATGTTTTCTTTCGTTGCCTGAGCTGCAGTTCTTTTTTTAATTGAGTTAATCCTTTCAGGCATTTTGCTAAGAAGTAAGTATTAGGGCTGCAAGACAATAAACACCTTTAAAAACAGCTTAAAAGATAACCTTATTAGCATTTCACTCCGATCTTATTGATTTAAACTATCACTGACTACACTGTTACTTCATTCTTTAGACATCATCCTGATAGTGCTGTATTATCAAAATTGTCTCATAATAATCTCTTTATATTATCTAATATTATTTGAAATATATTAACATTCTATGTATTTTAGCTTAATTCTGCTACACAGCTTATTTCAGTGCCTAATTAAAAGTTCATAGTATTTTGTTGTTTAATTCGTTAGAACTCTTTTATACATGTAACTCTCAATTAATCAAATTGTTGAATTCTTTGTAAGTTCACGCATATGTATATACACTTTTTGCTGGTTGAGTGGAAGAGAAGGCCTTACGGCCTTAACTCTGCCAGCTAAAATAAACCATTATTATTATTATTATTATTATTATTATTATTATTATTACTAATTCACATAAAACTTATTAAAGACAATTCATTTTGGTTGGCTATAGTTGAGTTTCTGAGATTTCCGAAAAGTTTAACCACCAGTTCAATTTAAAAAAGAAGCAAAAATGACAACCCGGGCAACGCCCGGTGCCTTCAGCTAGCAATAATAATAATAAATAGAAACAATAATTGAAAATCTGTAGGTGTAACAGTAACAACACGGTAATATTTTAAAAATTTTTGTAATGATGCTGCCCTTTTTTCACTAGATTGTGAAGTAATAGGTTACTGAACAGTTTGGTCCGTTGCTTGTAAGAAATGTGTGCGTGGCAACGGATTTAGACCACGCTCATCTCACGAAACGCAGAGACAATGCAGTCGTGTGTGTTGCTATACGAATGGCTGTCTTGCCACATCTGAGAGAAGCCGGTCCAAGTCTACTGGTCGGCCACTTGGTTCCGGTTAGCGCGCCAGCCCGTCCTCGTGTTTGCACGGAGCCGATGGGCGGGCCTAGGCGGAGATGGACGCTGGCAGCGCCGATTCGAACCTCGTGGACGGCAGTCCCGCTTGCTTATACGCATGTTTCTCAGTCACGACATGTACACATGGCACCCACAAGATCTAAAGACCGCCATATCGGAAATGAACGTTGCTATGTCCGAAACACTGTGAGAATTGCAGGAAGTGGAGGTTTTGCGTAAGAATTGATCTGTTTTGCCGGATGCGTTCCTCGGTTATAGGCTTAAAAATAAGCTGCGGGCAGCGGAGACTGGTTTTATTTCAAACGCGTACGAGTTCTAACGTTTGTAAGGGATTAAAGGAGATGGTTCTCGTGAAGTAATATTAGACACGTGTTTTCAAAAATATGTGTAAGTCTACGATATTATCAGCACTTCTTTTAAAACAGTAGTTTGGAATCTTTTTAAAATTTAATTGTATACAAGTAAAGTATTTAGGCCTACGTGTACATACAGTATAAGCGAACTTTAAACCAAATATTAGAAAATGCCAATGAAGTAGTAGGCCTATTTACAAATTAATCGTAGTAAGACTATAATACCAGATTATGAATAAAATAAAATTTAGTAAAAAAAAATAATTGGCAATAAAATGACACATACTTTCTAATTGAAGACTTTACTCTCTGCTTTTGCACAATTTATACAAGGTGGCAAGTCTTATATAGTAATTATTTCCATTATTACTAAGTTACATAGGTCTATTTCAAAATTATTTTCATATTAATAAATATTTTTATCCAATGGTAGATACTTTGCGTCATTAACCAAACTGTCCCTCTCTAGAAATGAAGCGCAATTAACTTAGATCTTTTTGCCTCCGTAGCGTTGCTCTGGGTGGAATATGGGTAGTGATCTACGCAACACTCCATGATAATGACTAATGGAGCAATGGTGGAATTCCGCAAGAGTAAACGGAACTATTTCCGCAAAAAATCAACCACAAAAACCGTATTTTTTAATCACAATTCCACTAGGAACCGCTGGGATTCCAAATATATATACATAACATTTTTATTATTATTATTATTATTATTATTATTAATATATTATTATTATTATCATCATCGCCATCATCATCATTTAGCACCAACGACATCGCCACAATTACCTTTATTTTTTCATGGAAAATAGTTATGATTGTATTTGGCACCACATTATTGTCACTATTATATTATTATTATTATTATTATTATTATTATGATCATCATCATCATCATCGCCATTATCATCATTTAGCACCAACGACATCGCCACAACTATCTTAATTTTGTTATGGAAAATAGTTGTAATGATTGTATTTGGGCACCACATTATTGTCACTATTATATTATTATTATTATTATTATTATTATTATTATTATTATTATTATCATCATCATCATCATCGCCATCATCATCATTTAGCACCAACGACATCGCCACAACTACCTTTATTTTTTCATGGAAAATAGTTGTAATGATTGTATTTGGGCACCACATTATTGTCACTATTATATTATTATTATTATTATTATTATTATTATTATTATTATTATTATTATGATCATCATCATCGCCATCATCATCATTTAGCACCAACGACATCGCCACAACTACCTTAATTTTGTTATGGAAAATAGTTGTAATGATTGTATTTGGGCACCACATTAGTCACTATTATATTATTATTATTATTATTATTATTATTATTATTATTATCATTATTATTATCATCATCATCATCGCCATCATCATCATTTAGCACCAACGACATCGCCACACATCAATATTGTATATTAATTTCAGCCTTCTGGGTACAATACTTTCTGAGAAAAGTGCACCAATGTCTTGAAAAATAAGAAAGTGCAGAAAAATGATGTCAAAGTTTCCATATCTTGCAATGTTAAATTCCTCAATTTTGGGTGAACTTTTCTCAGAAGTGATAACAGATACAAATGTAGAAAAAATAGGGAATATGTAACATACTTTTATGTATACAACCGGCTAAATAAATTTAAAATTCCACTGAGCAGTTGGCAAGAAAAAAAATTCTTTGATAATATTTTTTGCACCAAGAATTACTACAATATTTCTGCTGGAGATAGGGCTAAAAGCTGGAAATTAGAAGAAATAAAATCATATTATTATTTTACACATATTAAACTACCAAAGAACGATAAAAACCAAAATTTCATTTTTTGTCAAAATTAGGTGTGTAGACTCCCATTAAGAAGAAAGTCATGCAAATATTACATGTCAAGTTATTAAGTTCAAATTACTATACATATATAATGTAATTTTCAGCAATATTTAAAATGTCTGACTAAAATATTATTAAAAAATTTCGAATTACTATTGCCCACTTCGTGTAAATTATGTACATAAGGTTGGAATTTATCTAGTCAGTGCTAACTTAGATCATGTTATAAATAGTAGGAGAATTTTCTTATTTAATATAGGCAACAAAAATAACTAAAAACAGTGAGAAATTACATATATTTCAAAATTAAAGAAAAATTCATACAAATATTGATGCACAGAACTAAAAACAAAATTTGGGCCATCCAGTTATAATATACTGCGTATGCTCATTAAGCACTGAGCTTGCGCCTGGAAAATTCAGGTGGCCCAAATTTTGTTTCTGGGTCTAAACATATTCTTACTCTTCCAGGACGTTACGTCCACAGCAGTACGTCCATCCAGTAAACATTTCGTCCACCAAAAAATTTGTCCATTAATAATTCGTTCATGAATTATTATTGTGTCCATAACTTTTTCCCAATTTTTCTTTGTACACTAGTTTCTGTGTCAACTAAATATTTTGTCTTTTAAAATTTGTTCATTTTTGGATAACAAGCACTTCCAATATGCAATTTAAAAAAGAAGGGTTGCTATGGAAATATGTAGTTCATTGTTATTTCAATGTACCGAAGTACATATGATATTTCCATGCAGATATTCTGCGTCATCATACGATGAAAGAGTAATGGAACGGAGAAAAATTCTCTCCGTTCCATTACTCTTTCACCGTATGATGACGCAGAATATCTGCATGGAAATATCATATGTACTTCGGTACATTGAAATAATATATGGTATGCGTAAATCACGAAGTGATTTAAAACGGCTCTTATTCCGTCGGATCCCGGCCAACTAGCCACTCATAACGAGTGCACCTCAGCACATGTGTGGACTTCGGTCCTATGTTCATAGACACCTATGACGTAGTGCAGAGGGCGGCCACTAGAGGGAACCCAAGAGTTGGAACTCAATCAGAGACAATTCTGTCCAACGTCGGAGTTGTATCCGGTGTGGCTTAGTGGATAAAGCATCAGCACGTAGAGCTGAAAACCCGGGTTGAAATCCCGGCGCCGGAGAGAATTTTTCTCCGTTCCATTACTCTTTCATCGTATGTAGTGCATTGGTTCAGTATTAAATTTTGAAGTAAGTGAAAAAATGTAAAAATTATTATTATTATTATTATTATTATTATTATTATTATTATTATTATATTATAGTAGTGGTACAATAGTAACAGTGTATTAGTTTTAAACCATTTATGCAAATGGACAATCAGGAATACTGGACACAGTGTACTGGACGAAACAATAAAATGGGCAACTTAATAAAGAGAACAAAGATAAATGTATGATATAATAAAATTGGACCAAACTTTCAGAGGACAAAATAGCACAATTGGCATATAAACTGTGGACGAAATAATAATGGGTATAAAACACCAGAGGACGAAAAAATATAGTGGACAGAATATCAAAGGGACGTACGAAACAGTTGACGAAATACCCGTGGACATAGGGTCTGGAACGACTATTACTGTTATGTTTGTAAAGTACAGTAAGTTTCGATAAGGAGTAAAAGCTACTAAATGTGATATAAATATAGTAAACAATTAAATTATATTAATTTCATAACTATTCTCTTAGCCAAAATCTAACCAAGCCACAAAATCACACAGAAAAATCAAAATTATTGTCAAAGAGTAACATAGCCTATATAATAATGTACAGGGACATCACTTTATTTTTACTAACATTTTTACATTAACCTGGCTATACTCGGAAACACTGTTGTCCCCCCCCCTTCTATTACAAGAGTTTGGAGTTGCTAGTGCAATATGTAAACAAATCATTTTACTAGCTATAGGAGGAGAGAAAAGTAGTGTATACATTTATGTTACAGGGAAATATAATATTACGATTTTCAGTTTGGTCATTACTTTACAGTATTTTATCAAAAAACAGTAGAATAGTAACAATTTTTTTTTTCACAAACTCAACTCTTCAGGCGGCTATGTACATTATGTAATGTCTACTTTATTTAGCATATTACTAACCTAATTTATTCCTGAGAATTTTGTGAGCACTTCCGTAAGAAACCCCAATTTCTACAGCTGACTTCTTGACCGACTTATTACGACCTCGCTGCATCCTTTCTCTAGCATCTTCTGTCACCTTTGTTGGCCATCTTACACTTTTCTTCCTTTCTGTACACTCTGTTGCTCTAAATTTATCTACCAGATTAATGATATTTCTACGAAAATATTCCGTAATGATATAATCAGGAAATTCTGAAAAAAAAAAAAAAAAAAAACTGTCGTTCACATTCGGTTATATTGTAATTGCAGTTTCCATCATCGTCCTTCATACCTACAAACAGTGAAACAAAACTCTTCTTTAAATAATGTTGTTAAGTACCGTACCATATTATAGGGTACCGTACTTTCGGTAACTCTAATCTTCACTTGTCCACGCAGATAAATTCAGATGCTACACACCATACTTGTGTGAAAATAAACTTCAATAATATAAGCTCTTTCTTCTATAGAAAATGCAACATATTTCTGAAACACACTGTACTCTGTACTGTTTATTTCACTGCTAGCAACAGCGGCCGTGAATTTGTGTGACTGACGTTAGCAAGGACATTAGTGAAAGGGATGGGAGTCTAGTACATTCAGAAACGCAGGTACAATAAAAATTGAAGTAAAAATAAAATGATGTCCCTGTATATACATATATTACACAATGGAGTGAAGCGATTAGTTTCAATGGAGATATGAAAGTCGTGGATTACATTGAAACTTATATTTTTTTTTTCCTGTCAATTGAAAAAATCATAGAACCTTTTTTATATAAAAAAATAACTATTCGAAAATATTATGGAGAAATATCTCAATATGTTTCAGAACTATACCGTAAAAATCTGACTATTGTAACTAATTTCACCTTCACATTTTTTTCTGGGAATAATTATTCAATGTTGTTAAAAGAACTCGCTTTGCAAAACTAAAGACACAAAGAAAAATATGCCCCTAATGCGTGTCATTCACAGAGCAGTTCAAATTTTATAGTTTTTTAGGACAGGCGGAGCTAATGATTAAACGGGATCCTACCTCTAAAAATATTTGGAAAATGTTTTAGACATTAAAACTACATAAAACATAATAATTATTATTCTCTTCGTGAAATAGGCTACTGCAATTTTTGGAGGATTTTTTCCCAAATGAACATCTCCGTTGTGGAATTTAGTGAAAATAATTCAATGCTGGTGAAAAACATATTAACTATGCGAGTAAACATTTAATTTATACAGTAGAATAAATGTTTTAATACGAAATCAGCATCTTGTATCTACAACTAGTGGAATTCTAAGTTATATAGCATACCTCACAAACAGCGCTCAACGAGCGCGCGCGCTCCTTCGGAGCGGGAGAGCTGTGTTTACCGCTCGCCGAAACGGAGAGGAAGATACGCCAGAATGACATAGACTTGCTATAGGTAGAGGAGAGGGAAACAACCACTCAGTTATCTAGTGGAGTGCAGTGTGTAGGCTTATTCTCAGTAACTGTTTCACGTTGCTTACCTACTGCTACAGTACAGTATGGAGGAATCTAAAAGACGGAGCGTAACACTTAACATTTAACGATTTACAGCTCGAACTTATTGATCTTCAATGTGACCTAAGAGCTAAAGATCGTTTGAATAATACTACTAGCCTGGTTGAGTTTTACAAGACTAAACATTAGCAATAATATCCACGACTACACAGGCTGGCTGTGAAAATGATTGCTATGTTTGGCTCAACTGTTTTCTATAATCAACTTTAATAAAGGCAGACATCGAATATCTGTAACTGATGTTTCATTACGATCAGTAGGCTACTGTTCCTTTCAGCTGCCAACAGCATAAAACCTCGTTTTGATGTACTGATAAATAAAAATATAAGAAAATGATATTGTACATTTAAGTAGCTATAGAATTTCTATTATTTCTGTAAAATAAATATTTCTTTATTAATTAATAATAGTCCAAGATAGTTTTGTAAACACTGAACGGGAATTCATCTCATAAACACTCTTACTAGTACTGTATTTCCTTTTGTGTATATTTTGTACGAGATCACCTCTTCTTCCAGTCCACCCTTATACAGAGCGCAGCTAATATCTGCATTCCGCTCATGAGCTGTGAGCCGGCTCAGAGAGCGCAAACCTTGTGCAGGCCTATTATATAGGGTAAAGGTTGGTAATATAATATTAATAATATTATGATAGTTTTTTTGAGAAATTATTACAATGTTACTGAGCGAGAGAAGGACCGGTTTTGTACAGAAACTTGTCCACGAACATTCCCTTAATACGTTGACGCAAAAAAAAAAAAAACGATCTTCTTCTCGCTCAGTAATATTGTAATAAATTCTAAAAAAAAACTATCATAATTTTATTAGTATCATAATTTACGAACCTTTACCCTACTTCAAACTTTACATTTTTAAGCAGGATTGGCGAAAATATTTAAATATTTTTAGGAAAACATATCTATTTTGGAAGTGTAAAATGTATGGAATAACATCTATCAATCATGAAATATTATTTCTGAAAAATAACAGCTACTTTCACGATAATAAAAGCTTTGAGATATGGTTAATGAGTATAATTATTAAATTATTGCGTGTATAGTGGATTTCCAATACAAATTTATTAATTAGTTATGGCTGTATTTTTCGGAAGGAGGTTACGGACATTTATGAAATCTCGTTATAGTAAAATAATATTTTTTTTTTACTGAACAGAAATGTATTAAAAAGTACTGGTATGTTTCAGCATTTAATTAAAACACTAAATTTTATAATAGTTTAATAGGTTATTCCCAATTTAAAATTTCATACTATGCTAAAAATGTTACATTCTCATTTGAGGTAACCAATATTATTGCATTTATTTTATATAAGTTATTATTACATCATTTGTAGTGTAAATCTTATCATAACAGTTTAGGAATTTGACATTATCTAGTAAGCTTTTTGAGAAAGAATCAGCTGGATTGCAAGATGTTATAAAATATCATCACCACATAATTATTACGAATAATTACAACATATTTCCAAATATTTTCACTTTTTTCACCGTTAATAAAATTAATAATCATTTGCTTTGTAAGCATTACTGACAATATATTAGTGATACACAAATGCTATTTTTCATTTTTTGACTGCCCATATTACGATTGTAAATAATTATTAATACTTACTTACAAATGGCTTTTAAGGAAACTGGAGGTTCATTGCCGCCCTCATATAAACCCACCATCGGTCCCTATCCTGTGCAAGATTAATCCAGTTCCTACCATCACAAACACCTCCCTCAAATCTATTTTAATATTGTCCTCCCACCTACGTCTCGGCCTCCCCAACGGTCTTTTTCCCTCCGGTCTCCCAACTAACACTCTATATGCATTTCTGGATTCGCCCATACGTGCTACATGCCCTGCCCATCTCAAACGTCTGAATTTAATATTCCTAATTATGTCAGGTGAGGAATACAATGCGTGCAGTTCTGCGTTGTGTAACTTTCTCCATTCTCCTGTAACTATGTCCCTCTTAGCCCCAAATATTTTTCTAAGCATCTTATTCTCGAACACCCTTAACCTCTGTTCCTCTCTCAAAGTGAGAGTCCAAGTTTCACAACCATACAGAAAAATCGGTAATATAACTGTTCTATAAATTCTAACTTTCTGCTTTTTTGACAGCAGGCTGGATGACAAAAGCTTCTCAACCGAATAATAACAGGCATTTCACATATCTATTCTGCGTTTACTTTTCTGTCGATTGTCATTTATACTTGTTACTGTTTCTTCAAGATATTTTATTTTTTCTTCCTTTTCAAAGGATAAATTCCTAATTTTTATATTTCCATTTCGTTGGGCCTACTATGTTTTGATCACGAGACATAATCATATACTTTCTTTTTTTGGGAGGGGGGATTTACTTTCAAACTTCTCATTACTTGCTTGAAGTAAAATTTCTGTTGTTTCCCTAATACTTGTAGTTTGTGGATTTTCTCATAACATATTTAATTATACAGAAAAAACTCTATTTAGAAGATATATATAATATAATAAAAAACGTTGTAAATTATAATAATTATTCTCGAAATATAGGCTATTAGGTGTGATTAAAAGGGAATGCGTGTAAAAAAATCACTGAAAATGCGAGAATTGTTCTGATGTAAAATGCATTGGGAGCGTATGTTTTGTTACCCAGCAAAGTTACTGTTATTTCTTACTTACTTACTGGCTTTTAAGGAACCCAGAGGTTCATTGCCGCCCTCACATAAGCCCGCCATTGTTCCCTATCCTGAGCAAGATTAATCCATTCTCTATCATCATATCCCACCTCCCTCAAATCCATTATAATATTATCTTCCCATCTACGTCTCGGCCTCCCCAAAGGTTTTTTTCCCTCCGGCCTCCCAATTAACACTCTATATGTATTTCTGGATTCGCCCATATGTGCTACATGCCCTGCCCATTTCAAACGTCTGGATTTATTGTTCCTAATTATGTCAGATGAAGAATACAATGCGTGCAGTTCTGTGTTGCGTAACTTTCTTCATTCTCCTGTAACTTCATCCCTCTTAGCCGCAAATATTTTCCTAAGCACCTTATTCTCAAACACCCTTAATCTCTGTTCATCTCTCAAAGTGAGAGTCCAAGGTTCACAACCATACAGAACAACCGGTAATATAACTGGTTTATAAATTGTAACTTTCAGATTTTTCGACAGCAGTCTGGATGATAAAAGCTTCTCAACCGAATAATAACAGACATTTCCCATATTTATTCTGTGTTTAATTTCCTCCCGAGTATCATTTATATTTGTTACTGTTGCTCGCAGATATTTGAACTTCTGCACCTCTTTAAAAGATAGATTTCCAATTTTTATATTTCCATTTCGTACAATATTCTTGTCACGAGACATACTGTTATTTCTAGAGAATTAAATTCGACATAAAACAGAGACTGTCTGAAAATTTTTAAAATAAAAATTTCAGTGTTAAAATCACATCCAAGTTCATCATCAATATCTAATTTCTACAACTCAACTGTTATCTAAATTTTTAAACATTAGAGCCATGGTTTTTCCGTTACGTCAGAACTCAAACTAGAACAATTTTATGTTTCGAAACAAGTACATATCTAAATAACTCTTCCGTTAAATGAGAATGCAGTATAATTAACACGTAATTCGTACAACTTAACATTTTCAGAATTTTAACGTGGGTTTTCAGACATGTGAAAGGTTTAATATTAAACAATATATGCCTAGCACATTGACAGCCTGCTCACACGTACTAAACAGAAGAGCTTAACTGTGCAATCTATCATCTAAAATTCATGTGCTTAAACCTGATCCAGTTTGATTACGGCTATATATAACACGTTCGTCTTTTTTCTTATACCTTGTAACACTACTTCTGCAAATTACCACATCTAATACAGTAATTAATTGGCTTGAAAATGCTATTTCTCTTTATGCATTTACGTGTATAAATTTCACTTAACGCTAATAATTAATTAATAAGACACGCAAAGCGGTCTTTAATTTTATGTTGCTTTTCCTGCTAATAAATACGTATAAACAAGAAAGTGATTGAATTGCATCTTTTCATTCTTTTCATGTTAGCAAATATTCTGTAACTTAGCAACAATAAGAAATGTGGGAAGATCAATATTAAGAGTATTTAGGCCTATTTAAAAGTTAATTTCAATTCTACGAAACTTATAAAGCTAAAAAAAGTTCTGTTACTATTAAGGGGAAAACACGGGAATTTTACTTGAAGGAAGTAAAGAGATAGGTTTGGAAGTAAATCCCGAAACGACAAAGTATATGATTATGTCTCGTGACAAGAATATTGTATGAAATGGAAATATATAAATTGGAAATTCATCTTTTGAAGAGGTGGGAAAATTCAAATACCAGTAACAAATATAAATGATAGGCCTACTCGGGAGGAAATTAAACACAGAATAAATATGGGAAATGTCTGTTATTATTCGGTTGAGAAGCTTTTATCATCCAGTCTGCTGTCAAAAAATCTGAAAGTTAGAATATATAAACCAGTTATATTACCGGTTGTTCTCTATAGTTGTGAAACTTGGACTCTCACTTTGAGAGAGGAACATAGGTTAAGGGTGTTTGAGAATAAGGTACTTAGGAAAATATTTGGGACTAAGAGGGATGAAGTTACAGGAGAATGGAGAAAGTTACGCAACACAGAACTGCACGCATTGTATTCTTCACCTGACATAATTAGGAACATTAAATCCAGACGTTTGAGATGGGCAGGGCATGTAGCACGTATGGGCGAATCCAGAAATGCATATAGAGTGTTAGTTGGGAGACCGGAGGGAAAAAGACCTTTGGGGGGGTGGCCGAGACATAGATGGGAAGATAATATTAAAATTAATTTGAGGGAGGTGAGATATGATGATAGAGACTGGATTAATCATGCTCAGGGTAGGGACCAATGGCGGGCTTATGTGAGGGCGGCAATGAACCTCCGGGTTCCTTAACACCCAGTAATTAAGCGCACATCTTTTTTTTCATAAACCAGTACCGGACCAGCTGGTTTCACGGTCAGGCGTGCTAACCATTGCTTCACGGCGGTGGACTACAAAAGATAATTGTACTAGGGATAATCTTTACAATGAAAATGTGACAACATCGCTTGACATTTTACTATGTAAGTACATAAATGAGTCTTGAGTGGTTAAATCAGTAGTATATGATTTAGTGCTAAACAGTATGTAGTTCAAACCTTTAAAGTTGTAGCGATATATCACTAGTGGTCCTGGACTTGAGACGTAAGAAAGAACTAGATTGTGATGGCGTTGAAGTATGTAACGACTGAGTGCGCGTGTCTTGGTGCAGGTACGGGAGTGGGCAACCACGAGCGTCCTTGTGCCCACTGGTCATTAAACTGACAAGGAAAATTGACTCTAATTGAGTCACTTACACTTTACACACAGCGATATTGCGACGCGTCATGCCTGCCCCTCATTAACATAAACATTACCAATCAACTGAATTAGTTTACAATTCATTAAGTTGTCTGCAGCTTCTTTTTACACGCTTTAATTATGGCAGATGAATTATTTCTCTATTTAACACTAGATTAAGATATCGGTGTTCAAAGAAGGTTTTATTTTTTTTTATTTATTTTATTGGGTTATTTTGCGACGCTGTATCAACATCTAGGTTATTTAGCGTCTGAATGAAATGAAGGTGATAATGCCGGTGAAATGAGTCCGGGGTCCAGCACCGAAAGTTACCCAACATTTGCTCGTATTGGGTTGAGGGAAAACCCCGGAAAAAACCTCAACCAGGTAACTTGCCCCGATCGGGATTCGAACCCGGGCCACCTGGTTTCGAGGCTAGACGCGCTGTGGACTCAAAGAAGGTGAACTGAACATGGAGTTAACAGGCGCAATGGTAAAATTGCCGAAAAAGTCTTGTATTCGATCCTAGACAAATTCTGTCAGGTTACAGTACCTGGCCAGAATAATAGCATCGCCTACAATTTTTCAAATACTTTATTTTTATTCTCCATTTACTACAATTTTATCAACAGTGATATCACTAGAGGTTTTGATTCATCTAGAGAAAATCAAAACTCGAGTGGGATTTAATTGATTATTACACGATTAGAAGAAAGTATATAAAGATTAGAAGTAACAAAGTACTCCAATACAATAAAATATTAATTGGCTTACGAAAATACAACTGTCTTCAAATGTATTATTGTACCATCTCAACATTACAAATATTACGCTAGAGGCATGCTAGATGGCAGTAGTGAGTTATGATTACTAGCAATGCCTTCTCGTCGAGAAGTTTTCGTTCGATCTATATACGATGGCAGTGTTACTAGTCAAGAAGGCTTTGTTGATTCAGTTTCATTTTTATTAAAACATTTGCATTCTACTTCAATCATCCGGATCCCAGTAATCAACGTCACTTGACAGATGATTTTCAATAAATCTTAGTATATTAAACAATCTCTGATACGTGACTATCCATAATATCATATAGCAGAAGCTATAACATAACCTAAATAATATAAATAAGTGTCAGAAACGTCATAATTAGGGATGATGAAATAATCAAGAAACATTTTAATCACTAAAAAATAAACATGAATAATTTTAAAAGAAAAAATTATTGAAAGTACAATTTTCAAATTTGAATGTTTTAGTGATTGGTGGTTCAGTTGATGTTATATTGGACGTGTGCGTAAAAGAAGTGGAACTCGTTGATGTACATGGTGTATCCCTCAACTTATTCAGGATTTCCGAATGGTGCTCTTCATTTATTTGTAAATAAGGTTTCAGGGAAGATGCATAGCTATGACCAGTGATCTTTATTAATTCTTGTTCTTGAATGCCAATGTGAGTCATATTTGAAAGTGCTGTGCATCGAATGTATTTTCTGTATTTTGACGTCCAGACCAGTGCAGTTTGAAATGTTTGCAAACAAAGAAACAAATGCTAGGGTAATGATAAAAAATAAACAAATGCTAGGGACGCGATAAAATTAAACAAATGCTAGGGACGCGATAAAATTAAACAAATGCTAGGGACGCGATAAAATTGTGCGATAAGCAGACATGATTGGTTGAAAGACATCCTTTCGTACCGTTTTATTGGTCAAAAGTAGTATGACGTAGTAAAAGTGTAATAGTCAACAGTAACCTCACTAAAGGTTTTGATTTATCTAGAGAAAATCAAAACTCGAGTGGGATTTAATTGACTATTACACGAGTAGAAGAAAGTATATAAAGATTAGAAGTAACAAAGTACTCCAACACAATAAAAAATTAATTGACTTGCGAAAATACAACTGTCTTCAAATGTATTATTGTACCATCTCAACATTACGCTAGATGGCAGTAGTGTGTTATGATTAGCTGTTTTCTCTTTATCAGTTGTGCCAACTATGGAATCTTCATTGAACTCTGTGGACGGTTACTAGTCAAGAAGGCTTTGTTGATTCAGTTTCATTTTTATTAAAACATTTGCATTCCACTTCAATCATCCGGATCCCAGTAATCAACGTCACTTGACAGATGATTTTCAATAAATCTTAGTATATTAAACAATCTCTGATACGTGACTATCCATAATATCATATAGCAGAAGCTATAACAAACATAACCTAAATAATATAAACAAGTGTTAGAAAAGTTTTAATTAGGGATGAAGAAATAAACAAGAAACGTTTTAATTAACAATGATGAAATAAAAAATAAACATGGATAATTTTAAAAGAAACAATTATTGAAAGTACAATTTTCAAATTTGAATGTTTTAGTGGTTGGTGGTTCAGTTGATGTTATATTGGACGTGTGCGTAAAAGAAGTGAACTCGTTGATGTACATGGTGTATTCCTCAACTTATTCAGGATTTCCGAATGGTGCTCTTCATATATGACAAGTGATCTTTATTAATTCTTGTTCTTGAATGCCAATGCGAGTCATATTTAAAAGTGCTGTGCATCGACTGCAGTGGTTTGTAACTTTCTGTTTTTTGACGTCCAGACCAGTGCAATTTGAAATGTTGGCAAACAAAGAAACAAATGCTAGGGTAGTGATAAAAATAAACAAATGCTAGGGACGAGATAAAATTGTGCGATAAGCAGCCATGATTGCTTGAAAGACGTCTTTTCGTACCGTTTTATTGGTCAAAAGTAGTATGACGTAGTAAAAGTGTAATAGTCTACATAAAAATACAACTACCGGATCTTTTCTACGCTTGTCTCTAACATGTCTATGTTTTCTTTTGTTAAATTTAAAATCTATGGCAATATCGCGTGTTGTCCATGTTTGTTATGTTTAATTTGACTTCTATTTTACTTGCAGTTGATTGTGAAATATGTGGCCAATTTTAATGAAAAACAATTAGAACTCTATGATTTTGTGGCACCTCAAAATATTCAATTTGAGATGTATTCTTTTAAGGGAACCACACCTTAAATACAAAAGATTATTAAAAAACAACAACACAAAAAATTAAAAAGATAATTTTTTGTATTATTTTAAAATTTTAAGGCCATTGTGGCACGTTATGATTATGTCTCGTGACCAGAACATTGTACAAAATGGAACTATAAAAATTGGAGATTTATCCTTCGAAGAGGTGGAAAAATTCAAATATCTTGGAGCAACAGTAACAAATATAAATGACACTCAGGAGGAAATTAAACGCAGAATAAATATGGGAAATGCGTGTTATTATTCGGATGAGAAGCTTTTGTCATCTAGTCTGCTGTCAAAAAATCTGAAAGTTAGAATTTATAAAACAGTTATATTACCGGTTGTTCTGTATGGTTGTGAAACTTGGGCTCTCACTTTGAGAGAGGAACAGAGATTAAGGGTGTTTGAGAATAAGGTTCTTAGGAAAATATTTGGGGCTAAGAGGGATGAAGTTACAGGAGAATGAAGAAAGTTATACAACGCAGACCTGCACGCATTGTATACTTCACCTGACATAATTAGGAATATAAAGTCCAGACGTTTGAGATGGGCAGGACGTGTAGCACGTATGGGCGGATCCAGAAATGCATATAGAGTGTTAGTGGGTAGGCCGGAGGGAAAAATACCTTTGGAGAGGCCGAGACGTAGATGGGAAGATAATATTAAAATTGATTTGAGGGAGGTAGGATATGATGATAGAGACTGGATTAATCTTGCTCAGGATAGGGACCAATGGCGGGCTTATGTGAGGGCGGCAATAGACGTACGGGTTCCTTAAAAGCCAGTAAGTAAGTAAGTAAATATTGTGGCACGTTAAGATAGCATACGATATTCATAAAATTATCAAGTTATGTTAGGTATAAAACGTAACAACTTTTGCACACCCATGCTTTTTCGATTTCTAAAAAAAGTGAAAAATCATATATTTTCACTCCACCCTACTGAGCATACAAGAGATCCTTGCCATAATGAGATTTTCTAGACTTATAAAACGACACAGTTTCAACATAGATCTGGAAAAAACAAGATTGCATTTCGAATGAACGAGTCAGAGAATTCGGAAGGGAATTAAATTACAATACAATCATTCGTCTTTTAGCTAGACCTATTTGTAGAAACCTAGGAAGAGAAGAACTAATGAGGTATCGAGTCCAAACGGGATTCGAACCCACACGCGACAGCAGTCTAGATCAAGAAAAGAGCTCGCTGAAATTTAAGCTACGCTAAACTAAGAAAAATATCCATGTAGTAGTAAATTCAAATTCAGTACCGTGAATTCTACGCAATGTTAATCCTGTAGCAGAACTCTTACGTAGACCTACATTACAACTGGCCGTAATTAGATTAACCGTCATATTTTACAACTCCAAGATGATTGCGTGACGCATATCCGGTACTGCAGCAATATTTTTCTGGCAATTTAATTGCTGTAATGTGCAAATAAAAGATAACGCCCCAATGGCAAAGTTTGATGAGGGTGTGGTGAAGAATAGGTTCGAATAATCTATTTTTTTTTTAAATTCCGAGTTTTGTAATGAGATGGAATGCTTACCTCCCTTGTCCAGACAGCCAACGCCCTCCGGGTCTTCGTGGTTGCACTTTTAACGCTCGTAACTTGAGAATTCAGGCTGTTCGAATTACACCTGCAATGAATATCATATGATTTCCATGTTAAACGACTTTTGAACTGTTATTTGCTCGTAGCAACAGAAATATTGTATCTTTAAATTGCATAGCAACGCCTAGGTCAATCTACAGAATACGCTGTGATAATCTTTCAGTAGAAAGAGAATAATAATTGGTGTCATGGAAATGACACATGCTCTCTAATTTTCATAAGTTGGATTACTGTAATTGCTTCTGGTACAATTCTACGTTTTCAAAGACAATCAGTATCTAACAGAGACATAGATAATAAAATGCACATTATAATGTGCAGTGACGATGTACAAGACGAGTAAAAAGTGTGGAACACTGTAGATTTTATACTTTTAATTTTATGAAAACACCCTGCATATAAAAGGGCGGCCGGGTAGCTCAGTTGGTAGAGCAGCTGGCTACGGACTGGAAGGTCCGGGGTTCGATCCCAGGTGGTGACAGGATTTTTTTCTTGTTACCAAACTTTCAGAACGGCCCCGAGGTTCACTCAGCCTCCTATAAAATTGAGTACCGGGTCTTTCCCGGGGGTAAAAGGCGGTCAGAGCGTGGTGCCGACCACACCACCTCATTCTAGTGCCGAGGTCATGGAAAGCATGGGGCTCTACCTCCATGCCCCCCCAAGTGCCTTCATGGCATGTTACGGGGATACCTTTACCTTTTTACCCTGCATATAAAAGTCATAGGCTACTTACTGGCTTTTAAGGAACCCGGAGTTTCATTGCCGCCCTCATATAAGCCCGTCATTGGTCCCTATCCTGTGCAAGATTAATCCATTCTCTATCATCATATCCCACCTCCCTCAAATCCATTTTAATATTATCTTCCCATCTACGTCTCGGCCTCCCCAAAAGGTCTTTTTCCCTCCGGCCTCCCAACTAACACTCTATATGCATTTCTGGATTCGCCCATATGTATGTATGTATGTATGTATTTAAACTGTAAGTGGGCAAGCACCCGGTGGCAGTGGTATACACAATATAAACAATACACAATAAAATGATAAGCAATACGCATATACAGTATGTGCCCATATGTGCTACATGCCCTGCCCATCTTAAACGTCTGGATATAATGTCCCTAATAATGTCAGGTGAAGAATACAATGCGTGCAGTTCTGTGTTGTGTAACTTTCTCCATTCTCTTGTAACTTCATCCCTCTTAGCCCCAAATATTTTCCTAAGCACCTTATTCTCAAACCCCTTAACCTATGTTCCTCTCTTAAAGTGAGAGTCCAAATTTCACAACCATAAAGAACAACCGGTAATATAACTGTTTTATAAATTCTAACTTTCAGATTATTTGACAGCAGACTGGATGATAAAAGTTCTCAACCGAATAATAACACGCATTTCCCATATTTATTCTATGTTTAATTTCCTCCCGAGTATCATTTATATTTGTTAGTGTTGCTGCAAGATATTTGATCTTCTCCAACTCTTCAAAAGATAAATTTCCAATTTTTATATTTCAATTTCGTACAATATTCTCGTCACGACACATAATCATATACTTTGTCTTTTCGGGATTTACTTCCAAACCTATCTCTTTACTTGCTTCCAGTAAAATTCCCGTGTTTTCCCTAATCGTTTGCGGAATTTCTCCTAACACATTCACGTCATCCGCATAGACAAGCAGCTGATGTATCCCTTCAATTCCAAACCCTCTCTGTTATCCTAGACTTTCCTAATGGCATAATCTAGAGCAGAGTTAAAAAGTAAAGGTGATAGTGCATCTCCTGGCTTTAGACCGCATTGAATTGGAAACGCATCCGATAGAAACTGACCTATACGAACTCTGCTGTACGTTTCACTGAGACACATTTTAATTAATCGAACTAGTTTCTTGGGAATACCAGATTCAATAAGAATATCATATAGGCCTAAAACTTCTCTCTTAACCGAGTCATATGCCTTTTGTGCTTCCAATAACGCAATTTAAAAAAGAGGGGTTGCTATGAAAATGTATTTAATTATTTTGTTGTATAATAATGTTCATTTGTATGGAAATATGTAGTTCATTGGTTCAGTATTACATTTTGAAGTTAGTGAAAACATTTAAAATGGCTTACATGATAACAACCGTAAGAGGGAGGGACATGCTAATCCACAACAATTATACTTACCACATTCATTCACATTATTATTATTATTATTATTATTATTATTATTATTATTATTATTACGTCTCGTGACCAGAATATTGTACGAAATGGAACTATAAACATTGGAGATTTATCCTTCGAAGTGGTGGAAAAATTCAAATATCTTGGAGCAACAGTAACAAATATAAATGATACTCAGGAGGAAATTAAACGCAGAATAAATATGGGAAATGCCTGTTATTATTCGGTTGTGAAGCCTCTGTCATCTAGTCTGCTGTCAAAAAATCTGAAAGTTAGAATTTATAAAACAGTTATATTACCGGTTTTTCTTTATGGTTGTGAAACTTGGACTCTCATTTTAAGAGAGGAACAGAGATTAAGGTTGTTTGAGAATAAGGTTCTTAGGAAACTATTTGGGGCTAAGAGGGATGAAGTTACAGGAGAATGGAGAAAGTTACACAACGCAGAGCTGCACGCATTGTATTCTTCATCTGACAGGAACATTAAATCCAGAAGTTTGAGATGGGCAGAGCATGTAGCACGTATGGCTGAATTCAGAAATGCATATATATATAGGGTGTTAGTTGGAAGGCCGGAGGGAATAAGACTTTTGGGGAGGCCGAGACGCAGGTGGGAGGATAATATTAAAATGCATTTGAGGGAGGTGGGATATGGATTAATCTTGCTCAGGATAGGGACCGATGGCGGGCTTATGTGAGGGCGGCAATGAACCTCCGGGATTGACTGTTATTCACTAGATGAACTTAATCCTACAGCAAATGATATTTAATCATCCCAAATCCTGAATAGACAATTAGACGTTACACACAATTGTAGAGATTATTTCAAATTCCCTGTCACTTTTATGTATATTAATACTATGTTGTTTTAAATTGAATTCCTTTCAATTATGGTAATTTCTTCTCTGATCGAAAAGTATAAATTCGGCTGTATTTTTCAAGGCTTTCATTCCATCTGTTTTCACTCTGTTCCCAGTCTTTCTGCTTGAGAGTTTAAAGCTCACTGCCACGCAGTAGAGCGGAAAGGATTAGTTTATTGTATATTCTGTGACACAAGATATTAAAACTACATTAGCTCAGATATTGATTGCTGTTCAATGTTCCTTCTATTTGTGTAAATATTGCAATTTTAATGGACTTCTTTTTTTCTTCCTACCCTATATCACAGACCGGAAATGAAAGAGTCGTTGATCAGACCAAATCAGTACCTAACAGTCTTCGAAGCGCCTGTCGCTTAAACGAGAGTCTACTACTATTGCATGTAAGGATCACGCTTAAAGGAGACCTTATCACAGCCTGAACGAACAACGGGAAGGCAAACGTATCGGGCAAATAATATAACATTTCTTTCAGAAAGTTACTGAAACTGAAATTATTAACACTTCATGTATTATCTTACCACAAATGGAAAATTATTATTATTATTATTATTATTATTATTATTATTATTATTATTATTATTATTGTTGTTGTTGTTGTTAATATTATCTTCCAATGCATATTATAATCATTTTGTAGCAGACTATATTCGTTGATTTGCTGCTGTTAGCGCGTTGATATTTGTAACAAATAAATAAATAAATAAATAAATAAATAAAGAGATAAATAAATAATTAAATAAATAAATAGATAAATAAACAGATACATAAATAGACAAATAAATAGATAAGTAAATAAATAATTAAATAAATAAATAAATGATTAAATAAATAAATAAATGAATAAATAAATAATCAGTAAATGAATGAAAGACTAAAGAAATAAATTAGTATATAAATGAATAGATAAATAAATAATGTATAAATGATTAAATGAATGAATAAATAAATAAATAAATAAATAAATGAGTCAGTAAATGTATTAAAGAGTAAAGAAATAAATTAGTATATAAATGAATAGATAAATAAATAAAGTATACATAATTAAATGAATAAATAAATAAATAAATGAGTCAGTAAATGTATTAAAGAGTAAAGAAATAAATTAGTATGTAAATGAATAGATAAATAAATAATGTATAAATGATTAAATGAATAAATAAATACATAAATTTTGAAATAAATAAATAAATAAATAAATAAATAAATGAGTCAGTAAATGTATTAAAGAGCAAAGATATAAATTAGTATATAAATGAATAAATAAATAAATAAAGTATACATAATTAAATGAATAAATAAATAAATGAGTCAGTAAATGTATTAAAGAGTAAAGAAATAAACTAGTATATAAATGAATAGACAAATAAATAATGTATAAATGATTAAATGAATAAATAAATAAATACATAAATTTTAAAATAAATAAATAAATATATGAGTCAGTAAATGTATTAAAGAGCAAAGATATAAATTAGTATATAAATGAATAGATAAATAAATAAAGTATACATAATTAAATGAATAAATAAATAAATGAGTCAGTAAATGTATTAAAGAGTAAAGAAATAAATTAGTATATAAATGAATATATAAATAAATAATGTATAAATGATTAAATGAATAAATAAATAAATACATAAATTTTAAAATAAATAAATAAATAAATATATGAGTCAGTAAATGTATTAAAGAGCAAAGATATAAATTAGTATATAAATGAATAAATAAATAAATAAAGTATACATAATTAAATGAATAAATAAATAAATGTGTCAGTAAATGTATTAAAGAGTAAAGAAATAAATTAGTATATAAATGAATAGATAAATAAATAATGTATAAGTGATTAAATGAATAAATAAATAAATAAATAAATAAATAAATTTTAAAATAAATAAATAAATAAATAGATGAGTCAGTAAATTTATTAAAGAGCAAATATATAAATTAGTATATAAATGAATAGATAAATAAATAAAGTATACATAATTAAATGAATAAATAAATAAATAAATAAATGAGTCAGTAAATGTATTAGAGAGTAAAGAAATAAATTAGTATATAAATGAATAGATAGATAAATAAATAAATAAATAAATAAAGTACAAATGATTAAATGAATAAATAAACAGATAAATAAATAACTAAATAAATAAATGAGTCAGTAAATTAATGAAAGAGTAAAGAAACAAATTAGTATATAAATGAATAGATAAATAAATAAAGTATAAATGATTAAATGAATGAATAGATAAATAAATAGATAAATAAATAAATAAATAAATGAGTCAGTAAATGTATTAAAGAGTAAAGAAATAAATTAGTACATAAATGAATAGATAAATAAAGGAATAAAATATAAATGAAAAATGAATAAATAAACAAATAAATAAATAGACAGACAGACAAATAAATAAATAAATAATAAATCATTAATTAAATAAATGATAAATAAATAAAATAGTAAAGAAATAAATGAGCACATAAATGAGTAGATAAATAAATAAAGTATAAATGGTTAAGTGAATAAATTAATGAATAAATAAATGAGTACGTAACTGAATAAATAAGCAAATAAATAAGTAAATAAATAAAAGATAAAAGAAATAAATAAGTACATAAATGAACAGATAAGTAAATGAAGTATGAATGAATGAATGAATGAACGAATGAATGAATAAATAAATAATAAATACAAATATAAAAACTTAAATAAATGAATACATAAATAACTAAATAAATTAATAGTATTTCAGGATAAAATGTTTAGTAATTATTTATACAACTTAAAGTTTTAAGTATTGTGAAATGATTGTAATTTCGCCACTGAAACATTAACAAAATATATTCTCATGTTACTAGCCTACAGGTCTATTAGGAGCATACGAAATCCATATAGCAGATGGAAGCAAAACATTTCACCTATCTATGAGCTAATCTTAGGTATTAAAGTTTTCCTCTTATCCTGAAACCTAACTTAAACGCGCCTGAATTGTTACAGCAGCAAACCGATTTGCTAACTTCCTTCCTTGCTTCCTTCTTAAGACGTTTGTTTCACACAGTTAAAATATTACTTCGTTTCCTCCCGTTTCCGTGGCAACCGATGAAGATATTTTAAGTGTCGATTGCACGGGATAAGAAAGTATGCAGTCCACATTCCATCCGCCATTTTAAGTTATCAGGCACGCATCTTTTCTTGTAGGGAGAGCTCGACGCGTCTCTCCCCTCCCTCGCAGGCGTCGTTTTCCGCCATTAATCGACGCAGCAGACCGACTGAGTCGCTGAGCTGTGGCGGCTATCAAGACGTCCAATCCACTGTGCGATGGCATTGCGAGCACACCTCCGACGCACGGACAATTTGGACACCCCTCAAGGATAGTATCTACGAATTTGGGACTTAAGACACAATACAATACTAACAGCAGTTTTAATCCATACTCAAATTTACTACTGTACTTGAATTCCTATGTTTATATATATATATATATATATATATATATATATATATATATATATATATATATATATATATATATATATTAATGCACTTATTAAGGACTGGGAAATTGATTTGGCCACACATTTTATGATCGATAACAAACCCCTTAATACTCTGCTCTACGCAGATGATTTAATTATTAGCTAACACCGAAGACAACTTACAAATGGCAATTCATAGGTTATATCAAAAAGCAAAAGAGTACAATTTAGAAATTTCTATACACAAAACAAAAACCATGGCTTTTATTGGTAAAAATTCTATAAGAACTAAAATAGTTATCAATAACTCTGGAGTAGAGCAAGTAAATGCTTTTACTTACCTTGGCTGTAATCTCTCCTATATTCATTCTCGAGATATAGATAATAAATCAGCCAAATTTCAACAGCTGCTAAGAACAAATAGAAATACACTGTTTAGGAAGGTCCGGCAAGACACAATTTTGAAATTCTACAAAACAATGGCCATTCCAACTTTGCTATATGGATCAGGAACTTGGACTCTAACAACTAGTCAACTGAAGAGAATAGAAGCAGCTGAGATGAGGTTACTAAGACCGCTAGCAGGCTACACTCTCTATGACCATAAATATAATGAAGACATCCGACAAGAACTAAATATCGCAGCCATTACAGAGACAATCCACAAGTATCGGAGCAACTGGCATGAGCATGTTCTACGGATGCCAAATGATAGACTACCCAGGAGATTATTAAATTACAGACCCCTTGGATACCGAGATCGTGGACGCCCAAAGAAGCGATGGAGAGACCAGCTTTTCACCTGAGACGGAACAGGCCAAATGGCCTAAACCCTGATAGCTATTGATGATGATGATGATGATGATGATGACTTTCAAAGAAACTGTTCCTGAATCTACAGAAATTCTCTTAAAAAAAAAAAGAATTGTCGGTTTGGACAAAAACTTTAATTGCATTTTATTGCAACAAGACAGTGGGTGGTATGCATATAGTTATAGTATTACCTTTTGCTTTTACTGTAGAACAGCCGTGGCGAAAATGTGACTCGTGAGCACATTGTGGCTCGCAATGATAGCTATGCATTTCTCTTGCTTCCTACCTCCCCTAACCCTCACCCTCTCAGACACTCGAGTCAAACTCCGTTTCATTTGTATTTGTCTCTGACCTGCGAGTGGCGTATTGTCGCAATGTTTCTCTCGAAACTATGTACCTCTACAAAATCGGAAGTTTAAAGTAGGATGGGAAGAAGCAGTTTTTTTGCTGCCAATATAATGAAAATGTATGATTTGTTCACAAATATTACGAGGAAAACGGTCGTATAACATAAAACGGCATTATGCTACATGTTACTCATGAAACATTAAAAGGTTAAGTGTTATTATTATTATTATTATTATTATTATTATTATTATTACTATCATCATCATCATTATCATCTCTGTACGTCGATCCTTTCTCAGCAGATGTACGAATAATGCGGTTAGATCTTCAATTTAAACTCACAGATTTACAATGTGATGTTAAATGAAAGCTAGATATAAGGACTTGACAAATGTTGAACTTTTCAAATCTTTGCCAAGAAATAAATATCCGAAGCTTCGTTCTTTCCTATGCTCTGTTGAAGCCATATTCCCTACAACTTAGGCTACGTTTGTGAAAAAATATTTTCAACAATGAAAATAGTAAAAACCAAATTTAGATCACGACTGACAGACAAATACCTTCGTGATCAACTACGACTGGCAGTAAGTGACATAATTCCTGATTTTGAAACTCTGTCGCACAGACATTCTGAAGACAGTTAATTTTAGGTTGTGATAATGTGTCGTATGTTTTCTTGTTCAATTTCTTTCTTCGTTACACGTACTAAACATTAGTTCGTAACCTTATACTGTATACAATTACTGTATATTTAAGTGCTTGATGTAAGGAAAATGAAAATCCGTTAATAAGTCATATAATTGTTTAACTTCCCCTTCGGATGTCCGCCTCCCTGCATAGGTGCTATGTACGTTGCAGGTTACACAGTGGCTCGGCGCACGATCACATTTTCGCCACGGCTGCTGTAGAAGATTCTTGAAGTAGAAGTATATACTTCGTTATCTATGCATAAACCTGATACTACTACTACGAAGTATATGTACTACGCGACGGTAGTATAAATTATCGAGAGTATTCGATTATTATCGATTATCGACAGTAGTTCGGGTTTATACGTTAAGATCCGTTAGTTTTCGCCTTCCATGTATCTACAATAAATTTTTGGTGAGTGACATTGATTGTAGTCCTTAAAATTTAGTTGATTTAACAAGAAAGTGGACAATTACAACGAAGTGGGAATTGTAAACAGAGAGATATGGAGAACAACTGCTGTTTGTTAATCTACTAATGAATACTCGGCGTTACTGAACAAATTTCAAACTCCTGCCGCAAGAAGTAGCAAGGAAAAACCCATCCAGGTTATGAACGTTGAGGTGAAGGTTTATAGTGGTAAAAAATATTGACGAAAAGCGAAGTATAAAGAAAACAAATAACATGAAAATTAAGTAAAGTCAAAATCGGACGGATCCAAAGTGTTATTCATTAAATTAATGTGTGACCTAAATAGCCCAATTGTAGGGACATAGAGTTTTTTCACGTAAATTAAATGTGCCGGTATTATAATTATACCTACATCATAGAATCATTTTGATAAAATACATTATTTTTAATAATAACAAAAATCAACTAACAGAATTCCATTTATCTCAAAATCATCATTTGAGTAGTCTATTACAAAAATTGATCATATAACATTTTTTATTTATAAAACTTAAGATATAACTTCTTATAATCGCTTTCTGATAGTTCTCGTCTTTTCTTCTAGGATTTTCTAGCGTAAATTTACATAAATTCTGCCATTTTAAACTGTACAAACGCTTATGCTAAGCTAACAAAGTGTCAAACAGGGCAAACTACGATTTTTCTTAGTTTATACTTAGAAGTAGAAGTATATACGTTTTGTTATGCATACAAATAGTAGTTTATACTATCAATTCTAGCATAAACTGAACACGGCCTTCTAGGTCAACTTTCTGCTACGCAAGAAAGAATTTACTGTGAGTTTTTATGCATAAAGATCGTAGTATATACTACAAAAACCTTAGCAACAGCATAAACTTTAACTTTATGCATACGACCCATTAATCTAAACTTCGAAGTAAAGGCTATCAAGATTTCATGGTCTTGAGTCACCTTTTAGCAAGGTTCGTTATCCAGCGATGGCACCAATTTCTGGTTTTTGATGTGAAGAATTCGGTGAAACCCATTTCAATGGCTTCGAAGTTTGAAAATTTCTTCAACACAGGAACTGGACCATGGATCGAAACAGATGGTAATCTGAAGACTCAAGTATACGGCAGGGTGTGGTAGCAATTTGATTCATTCTAAATCCTGGATTTTTTCGATGATTTATCAAGCTCTATAGTCTCGCACTTTCCTAATACAAGGAAGTTCTATTTCGATTAACTAATGCCGGGTACCTCTCTCTCAAAACTTCATGAACTATTTATAGCTGTTAAGAAAGAAGATCAACATGCAATGCACGTTCCTTTGGGACAAACTCCCTGTTAATCACGCCTTCAAAATTTCAGCCGATTTCGTTTGACGAAGAATTTGGCAATTTGAAGAGGGTCGAGCAACTGTTTTAAGCTATCAGGTTTGCGGCAATATGCACATTTTTCATCACATGTCGATGGCTGAGAACCAGACTGTTCTAAGTCCAACTTTTTACAAGAAAGAAATCTGTGTATCATTGTGTTCCAGTTCTTATCTGCATATTTGAATCGAACAAAACTGTACATATTCCTCTACATAAGGTTGCTATGAAGCTATTCCAAATTGTTTCATGAAGGTTTCAAATGTCAGGAGCTTAAAATAGCTCTATTGAAAAAAAAATAGTAAAATGGACTTGGAACAGTCTGGTTCTGGGCCATCGATGTGACAATTCTTCTGATAAATCTACCATCTATGAAATTAGCGACAAGTTGACGGCAGATATTAACTCTGCGTTGAGCCTGTTCAGATGTCGATTTATGAGATAGAGATCTACAACTTCAGTATGATTTTCTAAGCGTTTTAATGTGGCGATTTTGAAGCACCAAGTTCTTCTGAAAACCTACGAATATATGTTTATGGATTTTCTTCCAAAACTATGGATATTCTCAATATTCAATATCTTGGGACTTCCAGGATACTGTAAATCTTTAAAGTCTCCTCCACTGAGGCGCTTTAACCACCGTTGTGCTATACTTTCACTAACGACACCTTCATCCTCGACTTCACATGTTCTTCAATCCACGACAGATGCTTAATAATCTTGTTTCCAGTAGTGTATTAGAAGGAATCTGATCTTGAACTTTATGACTTGCATTTTATATTCTTTGTATTAACAATATACAACTGTTACATACACACAATACGGAATATTAGGCATAGCATCCTGTAAATTGCATTGCCGAACTTAAAAGAATCTTTAAAATCTTACAAAACAGCAAACTTAAAAAAACCAACATTACTTATGAGACTATCTAAAATTACAATGAATAAACTAGGTCTACGCTTATGAATGTTAAACACAGTATTTTAATCAAAATATGTTGCAGGAATAAAGTGATATGTGCATTGAACTGATAAGACATTTTCGATTACATATTATTTGTATCGTAATAAAAATTGAAGATACACAAAATAAACTTATTTTATGAACATATTACCCATACTGTTGATATAGACTTATATTTGTAACAGAAAAGTTATGCGTTGAAAATTTTGGGTTATTAATAATATTAATTTATGATAATTTTTTTTTTCAAATTTTCTGTTATTTTTGTCGATTGAAACTACTTAAAATCTTTCATTGTCATCTACTCTCATTGTAATTTCTGATAAACAGATGTTTGATTTTTTTTTATTGAAATAGATGTCAATGTATGAGAGACATTGCTTTGGGTTTATTATTTTTTATATCAGGTCCTAAGATATGAAGTTTGAGTTTTTCAGTTGTTTCAATTTTTTTTAGATATATAGGTTTTAATTTCTTTTATTTGTTGTTAATGCAAATTTATTAGTTTTTAATAATGTCAAATTCTAAGCTATAGATATGTGAAATTTTCAGCTGTTTATGCCATTTTCCGAGCTATGGAGATCTAAATATTAAATGTTCAGCTGTTGTTAATGTCAATATCTGATGAATAGAATGCGAACGTTTCAGATCATGTTAATGTTAATTTTTGTGTTATAGACGTATGAAGTTTCCAGCTGTTGTTCATATCAGTTCATAAGGTGAAGTATGTGAATTTTTCAGTCACTGTTAATGTCAATTTATAAAACAGTTATATTACCGGTTGTTCTTTATGGTTGTGAAACTTGGACTCTCACTTTGAGAGAGGAACATAGGTTAAGGGTGGATTGAAGCTGAGGCCCTTAAGGCATTTCACAGAATTTGCCGTCAGACAAAGGTGTTCAATTTGAACACCTTAATCATCTCAAACTCCCTTGGGATAGGAGTGTCAGTGATGCCCTGAGCATGAAAACTGACATCTTAGAACCAAGGGTTTTGTTTGACAAAACGTTCACAGTTACCTATCCAGAACGTAACTGGTTAACAATAAGGGCCCAGTTTGGTATACTGATGGCTCCAAAACCAAATCAGGAACCGGGGCTGGATTGTTTGGCAATGGTACCAGACTTTCTTTTAGCCTGGGTCAATATGCCACTATCTTTCAGGCTGAGGTCTTTGCAATCTTAGCCAGTGTAAGGGAAAGTATTAGGAGGGGCTATTCAGGTAGACACATCCTTATACTTTCTGATAGCCAGGCGGCACTAAAGGCGATTGAATCGCCTTTGGTTAAGTCGAAACTGGTACTGGAGTGCCGGAATACCCTCGTGACACTGGCAAACACTAACTCGGTCCATCTGAGGTGGGTACCAGGACATGCAGGGATTCACGGAAACGAGAGGGCGGATGAGGCTGCTAAAGATGGAGCTGAGACCCCATTTACAGGACCAGAATCTGTGTTGGGACTATCTTCAAGACCAATTAAACAGGTCATCAGGGACTGGGCTCACAGACGACATATTAGTTACTGGAACTCAATTAAGGGCTGTAATCACAGCAAGGCCCATATCAAAGGTCTTGCAAGGATAAAATCGAATGAGCTACTGAGACTTAGCAAAAAGCAGCTCTCTTGGGCAACAGGATTTCTTACAGGACACTGTGCCCTGAAGAAAAACTTATACAGGATGGGACTTATTACTGACCCACTGTGTATAAGATGTTCACAAGGAGATGAGTCAGTAACTCATCTGCTGTGCGTTTGCAATGCGCTTGCGCAACAAAGATCTCTCATTTTTGGGAATCACTTTCCAAAACTTGAAGAGATCTCAAAGGTCCCAGTCCAAAGTTTGATACAGTTCATCAAGAACGTGAAACTTTTGGACTGGAAGGGATGAACGATGAGGATGCGCAATAGATCTTATAGGTCGCAGTGCTCGGGCCGGAAGGAATCTAATCTAATCTAATCTAATCTAATCTAATCTAGGTTAAGGGTGTTTGAGAATAAGGTGCTTAGGAAAATATTTGGGGCTAAGAGGGATGAAGTTACAGGAGAATGGAGATAGTTACACAACGCAGAGCTGCACGCTTTGTATTCTTCACCTGACATAATTAGGAACATTAAATCCAGACTTTTTTGATGGGCAGGCATGTAGCACGTATGGGCGAATCCAGAAATGCATATAGAGTGTTAGTTGGGAGGCCGGAGGGAAAAAGACCTTTAGGGAGACCGAGGCGTAGGTGGGAGGATAATATTAAAATGGATTTGAGGGAGGTGGGATATGATGATAGAGAATGGATTAATCTTGCTCAGGATAGGGACCAATGGCGGGCTTATGTGGGGGCGGCAATGAACCTCCGGGTTCCTTAAAAGCCAGTAAGTAAGTAAGTAAGTAAGTAAGTTAATGTCAATTTCTGAACTACAGAGATGTAAATCTTTGAATGTCAATTTCTGGAAATATGAAATGTGACTTTTCAGCAGTTGTTAATGCCAATTTCAGAGTTTCAAAGGTGTGAATTTTTCGACTATTGTTAATGTCAGTATCTGACACATACAATAGAGATGCGAATGTTTGAGCTGCTTACGTTAATTTCACAGATATAGATGTTTTATTTTTTAGCCGTTGTCAATGTCAATTTCTGAGCTACTGAGATGTGAACTTATCGACTTTTATTAATGTCAATTTCCGAGATCTACAGTAGGGATATAAATTTCTGAGCTGTTATTAAATTTAATTTCTGAAACACAAAGATTTTAATTATGTAACTGTTATGTTAATTCCTGAGATAGGTATATACATTAGAAATGTGTATTTTGCAGTTGTTAATTTCTGAGATAGAGATTTTAATTTTCCAGCTTATATATATATATATATATATATATATATATATATATATATATATGTCAATTTCCGAAATACAGAATGATTCACGAGGATTTACCGTACCTTAAGGAGCTTATATCCGAAGACATTCTGAGCAAAAAAATGTCATACAAACATTTGTCCTAATCTCAATATTTTGAGACTTATACTAATATTAAATTGTTTGTAAAATACCATTATTCTTAAGTTTTAAGGGTAAAAGAATATTACTGATAAAGAATGAATTATTCAGGGATATCATTTCTTTAATTAGTTAATATTCTGAAGCTAAAAAGGTGTTGTGAATTCCATAGTTGCTTTGTACAGATTTTTTTTCGATTTTAACAAGATTACATTTTCTTAAGCATTTATCAGAACAAATGTTACAAATCACGCCACTCTTGTAAATTCTTCAAGACTACACTAGAATGCATAATTAAACTATTATGAATCGATTTCCTAAAGTCGTATGATTTGTAGCAATTTTTGTGATAAGTGCGTAAGAATGATGTCATTTTTAGTTACAACTTGAAAAACAAAATCTGTGCAAACTAACTGACATCGTATTTTTAGCTTCAGAATTCCAGCCAATTAAAGAAATGACACTTCTGAATAGTTCATTCTCTATTTTTAATACTCTTTTGCCCTTAATACTAAAGAAAAAAGATATTTTACAAACAACTTCAAATTAGTGTAGGCCCTAACTTTGAAAATATTGAGATTAGGAAAAATATTTGTAAGACCTTTTTGCTTAGAATATCTTCGGAAATAATCTCCGTAAGTGATGGCAAATCCTCGTGAATCACCCTGTATGGCGATGTAAAGGTTTCATCTGTTACTGACGTCAATTTCTATGTTACAGAAATGTGAAATGTTTCAGCTATTTTTAGTATTAATTTTTTAGATACAGAATGTAAATATTTCAGCTGGTATTTGTATTACTTCCCTAGATGAAGTCTTACGAATTTTTTTAGTTGTTGTTAATGTGAACTTCGCAGAAAGAATTTTACTTTTAAAACTACTGTTAATGTTAATTTCTGAGATATCGAAGTGTGAATTTTTCAGCTGTTATTAACGTCAATTTCTGAGATAGAGAGTATTGAAATTTTTAGCTCTCATTCATGTCAATTTCTCAGATATAGAGGTTAGAAATTTTTAGCTGTTGATGTCAATTCCAGAGATACAGAAGTACGAATTTTGCTAGTGTTGTTAATGTAAATTTCTGATAAACAGAATTTCCACTATTACAACTAAAATGAATGTTAATTTCTGAGTAAAAATATTAAATTATTTTAGATAGGTTTGTTGTAGGGTTTTTCAGCTATTTCAAATATCAAGTTTCAAAACAAATAGGCTTAATTATAAATTTATTAGTTCTAAGTAATAAAGTGCCTAATTTTTCTTTTATGATACAGGAATTCAGATTTTTAACTCTAATTTATGTCACTTTTAAATATTTATGTCAATATCTGACACGTAATATCTATATGGATTTTCAGCTCTGCTGATACAAATATCTGAGTTGAAGGGATTTAATTTTGTCTTATTTTATGAGAAATTTTTAAATATTGGGACCTATAATAACAACCCGAAACAAGTAAGTAACAAATTTTACAACTAATGAGATACAAAAATATTTCTTTGGATTCTTTGAGATAATTTTAGAAAACTTAAAACATAGTCTATATCTACCGAAAATCATGACATTTCAGGTAACTATTCACCGAATGTCAAGGATCACAGAAAAAAAAAATCTCATGAAAATATGAAAAAGTGTAAGGAAAATTTAATTTTACGAAAATAATTAAGGGAACCTATTTTGTGAACATAACATTTCAAATCTAACGCAATTAAAATATCTGTAATAGATATAAATAGATATAAATATGGGAAATGCGTGTTATTATTCGGTTGAGGAGCTTTTATCATCCAGTCTGCTGTCAAAAAATGTGAAAATTTGAATTTATAAAACAATTATATTACCGGTTGTTCTTTATGGTTGTGAAACTTGGACTCTCACTTTGAGAGAGGAACATGGGTTAAGGGTGTTTGAGAATAAGGTGCTTAGGAAAATATTTGGGGCTAAGAGGGATGAAGTGACAGGAGAATGGAGAAAGTTACACAACACAGAACTGCACGCATTGTATTCTTCACCTGACATAATTAGGAACATTAAATCCAGACGTTTGAGACGGGCAGGGCATGTAGCACATATGGGAGAATCCAGAAATGCATATCGAGTGTTAGTTGGGAGGCCGGAGGGAAAAAGATCTTTAGGGAGGCCGAGACGTAGATGGGAAGATAATATTAAAATGGACTTGAGGGAGGTGAGATATGATGATAGAGAATGGATTAATCTTGCTCAGGATAGGGACCGATGGCGGGCTTATGTGAGGGCGGCAATGAACCTCCGGGTTCCTTAAAAGCCAGTAAGTAAGTAACAGATATAAATGTATATTTTAGAGAATCTCTACCGCTTTAATATCCCCAGGTGTATCGGATAATTGAGAAATAGTTTATGCTAGAAAAATTCCTGATAAAGCATGTGGTTGTAAATAAAACTTTTTTCCACAGCCTGTTACCAACAAGATGTCGTACTTCAATTGTTTACTACCATGTACTTTGATAGGCGGGAGGTAAACTTTCTCTTTCTCGCTTTAAGCTGAGCTGTAAATCATATGGAAGGGCGATGAGAATACAAAGGCACTATCACGTAAGATCCTCTCTACAGCTTCCTGTCAATTGGGAAACACCCATCTTCCCCTCTTCACAGACATCTTTCACAACAAATCCAGTAATTCAATGGAATAAGATGTTGTTGTAGAATTGTAGCATCACGTTTCAATAGCCGTTACTCTTCTTCGGGACTCTTCGTGCCCTTAGTGACGTTTAACTAAAGTCAATGTTTGTGTTTTATCCGCTGATAAAACAAAATACAGTGAAAGTATTCGGTCAACTTTACACAACGATCGAAGTCAGTAAATGGTCACCTTTATTTGTCTGATCGCTGAAGTGAGTGGTAATTAACTCAAGCATTACACGAAAAGAAATTACAATACTTCCAGAAAAAAAAAAATTTGGTGTCAGAAAAGTGACATAATTTCTCAGTATACAATTTAAACACTTCGCAGTTCTTCACTCTTTATCACGCTACGATTGGCATCCCCATTTATAGTATACCTTTCTAAATAATAATTACATAATCGAAATCATTAAAATGAAATTAAATGAGGAGAATAACTTCATTTTTCTGAATTGAACACAAAAGCTTTATAATTGACTTCAATAATACATTGTGTTTGGTAAGTAGACATAATTAAGTCATTATTATAAAACTAGACATGATGTTACCAAAAAAAACCCTGGTTACAGTACTGTGCTCAAAATGAAGAAGGTCTTGGTCAAGAAAGTGTGGCGTAGATCTTACAAACACATAATTTGCACACAGAAGTTTTCCAGTAACCTCATATGATGCTGAAGATCGTTTTCAGCACTCAAAAATATTCCTGTAGATGACAAAGTATGACAAGGAACCTTGATAATTTGTCAGTTATGTTTTGCAACTAGTAAATATTAATGTAGAGAAAAATAAAGTGCATATATTGAATCTTAATGCCAATAAGCATAATATATTATATAGCCCACCTACTGTACGTATCTGACATCCAGTATATCATTCATATTTTTTTTAGAAACATAGTAAACCCTATAAAAATTGGTTCTTACTTGTTTTCGCAAAATTCTTGTTTTATTATGCATATTTCATAATTTGTTTGTGCGTATAAATCCTGACGCAGAAATGAGAAGAGTCAAGTTTATGTAGGCCTATATTACTTCTTTGTCACATAACATTTTTTTGTGATTAATAATAACAATAATAATAATAATGATTTATTTTAGCTGGCAGAGTTAAGGTCGTAATAATAAAACTGTGTAGCAGAATTAAACTAAAATACATAGAATGTTAATATATTTCAAATGATATTAGATAACAGGAAGAGATTATTATGAGACAATTTTGAAAATACAGCACAATCAGGATGATGCCTAAAGAAAAAAGTAACAGTGTAGTCAGTGATAGTTTAAATCACTATGATTGGAGTAAAATGCTAATAAGGTTATCTTTTAAGCTGTTCTTGAAGGTGTTTGTTGTCTTGCAGCCCCTAATACTTTGTGACAAGGAATTCCATTGACGCGAGGTGGATATTGTAAAAGATGAGGAATAACAAGATGTTCTATGAAGAGGTATACTTAGCGTGCCACAGATAAGTGATCTGGTATTTACGTCGTGGTTAGAGTATAGATAAGAGAAACGAGACGAAAGGTAATTTGGTGTTGAGATGTGCAGAATTCGAAAGAGTAAAGACAAAGAGTGTAAGTTCTTTAAGTCGGAACCACGAGAGACTTGCGAAGGACGGTGATATGTGATCATATCGTCGGATGTTGCACACGTATCTGACGCACATATTCTGAGCTCGCTGTAATTTGACTGACAGTTCAGAACTTAGGTCACTTAACAAAACGTCACAATAATCGAAGTGCGGCATTACTAGGGTTTGTACTAGGGTAAGTTTTAGTTGCTGGGGCAAGAGGTTTCTCAAGCGACTCAAACAGTGAATGGAGGAACAGATTTTTTTAATCGTTTCTTTACTTGAAAATTCCAACTTAGATTATTATCAAAAAAGAAGCCAAGATTTTTTACGACAGATGAATAAGGGATTAGCGTGTTGTTAAGGGTAACAACTGAAAGATTACTGTTATTAAGGGAGTTAACTAAACGCTTATGTCCAATAATTATGGCTTGAGTCTTACTTGGATTAAGTGCGAGTCCGAAATTGGCCGCCCAAGTGGAGACAGTGGATAGGTCACAATTTAACTTGTCAATCGATTCATTGATCGTATTGGGTCTGGAATGCATGTAAAGTTGTAGGTCGTCGGCATAGAGGTGATATCGGCAATACTGTAAGTTCTTTGATACGTCATTAATGTAGATAGAGGAAAGTAGTGGTCCTAATACGGAGCCCTGCCGCACTCCCGCCTTTGTGCATCGCCATTGGGAGAATTGATTATCAAGTGAAACACACTGTTGGCGGTCCCGTAGATAGGAGTCCATCCAGCTCAAGGTATTGTTAGGTACAGCTTACAGCAGTAAATTTTTTGCAAATATTCAACATTTGTCTCCTCCATTACTGTATCTTTTACGATAATGAAATTTGGTATGTGTAGAACACTGCCTTTTTGTTATATGAAAAAAATATTTTTATGATTAAAAAAATTATATATATATATATATATATTTTTTTTTTTTTTTTCAAAATTCATAATGTTGGCAGTTCACTGTGCAGTGATGAAGCATTTCCCTCCTAACTCATAAACTTGTTAACTTTTCATGTTATCTCCCTCACATTTTATTCCTGAAACTCATGTTTACAATATCACGCTCTTTCAACCACATTCCTTAATAAATAAATTTTTTTGTGTTAGAAGAAGATACTGATATTGGACCATTTTCTTAATGAATTTATTTTTTATCAGACGATCTATCAAAGAAAGAGAAGTGATCTTGCATCATATTGTAGATATAACAAGCATAAATTCACACAAAAAAATTTCATCAAACAATGTTGTATAGTTTTTTTTTAGTTATGTGGGAAACGCTTCATCACTGCACAGTAAACTGAATTTTGAAGAAAAAAAAAATGTAAATAAATTTTTTTAAATCGTAAAAATATTTTTTGTTACAGCAGAAGGACAGTGTTTTACACATTATTAATTTTCATTATTGTACAAGATACAGTAACGGAGGAAAAAAATGTTGAATATTTCCAAAATTTTACTGCTGTAAGCTGTACCTAACCCCTTAAAGGGTAACCCTGTGTGACTGCATTACATAGGCTATTATTGTATTTTGTCTCTGATGTCTGTTCCCAATTTTATTTGTTGTAAAAATGGTACGAATACTTTTATTTATTATATAAAAATGCATTCTGAATGTCAAATGAATTGCAGATAGTATTCTGTAGACTATTACACTTTTACTACGTCACACTACTTTTGACCAATAAAACGGTACGAAAGGGCGTCTTCCAACCAATCATGGCTGCTTATCGCACAATTTTATCGCGTCCCTAGCATTTGTTTAATTTTATCGCTTCTCTAGCATTTGTTTATTTTCCTCACTACCCTAGCATTTGTTTCTTTGTTTGCCAACATTTCAAATTGCACTGGTCTGGACGTAAAAAAAAAAAAAAATTACAAACCACTCCAGTCGATGCACAGCAGTTTCAAATATGACTCGCATTGACTTTCAAGAACAAGCTGTCATAAAGATCACTGGTCATAGCTATGCATCTTCCCTGAAACCATATTTACAAATAAATGAAGAGCACCATTCTGAAATCCTGAATAAATTGAGGGATATACCATGTACGTCAACGAGTTCACTTCTTTTACGCTCACGTCCACTATAACAACTGAACCACCAACCACTAAAACATTCAAATTTGAAAATTATACTTTCAATAATTGTTCCTTTTAAAATTATTCATGTCTATTTTTTATTTCACCATCGTTAATTAAAACTTTTATTGTTTATTTCATCATCCTTAATTAAAACGTTTCCAACACTTGATTATATTATTTAGGTTATGTTATAGCATCTGCTATATGATATTATGGATAGTCACATATCAGAGATTGTTTAATACTAAGATTTATTGAAAATCATCTGTCAAGTGACACTGGGATCCGGATAATTGAAGTGGAATGCAAATGTTTTAATATTAATAAAACTGAATCTTGACTAGTAACCGTCCACAGAGTTCAATGAAGATTCCATAGTTGGCACAACTGATAAGAAGAAAACAGCTAATCATAACACACTACTGCCATCTAGCGTAATGTTGCGTTGATACATTAATACATTTGAAGACAGTTGTATTTTCGCAAGTCAATTAATATTTTATTGTATTGGAGTACTTTGTTACTTCTAATCTTTATATACTTTCTTCTAATCGTGTAATAGTCAATTAAATCCCACTCGAGTTTTGATTTTGTCTAGATAAATCAAAATCTCTAGTGAGATTACTGTTGATAAATCAAAATCTCTAGTGAGATTACTGTTGATAAATCAAAACCTCTAGTGAGATTACTGTTGATAAATGAAAACTTCTAGTGAGATTATTGTTGATAAATCAAAACCTCTAGTGAGATTACTGTTGATAAATCAAAACCTCTAGTGAGATTACTGTTGATAAATGAAAACTTCTAGTGAGATTATTGTTGATAAATCAAAACCTCTAGTGAGATTACTGTTGATAAATCAAAACCTCTAGTGAGATTACTGTTGATACAATTTATATATTGACGACCTGAAAACGGAAAGATTGATTTCTTTTTCACCACCGGGATTGTGAAGGGTGGCAGTCTAATATAAATTTTCTTTCAGTAATGACTTTCTGTTTATAACTTTTAATGAAGCAAAGGAATTGTTATTCATGACTTACGGCCTAAGTTACGTTAATACATATCCATTAGTATTTGTATGTTAGTTCTTCAAGTTTATTCTATTATTGATTTCTAGACTAATACAAGCTCTTTATTAACTATAAAACTCAACTTCAATTCAAAGTATTATATTATGCAGTCTAGCAACTCGAGATCTTTCCCTCCGTCTTTAATAAAGTATCGGTAAATTTTAACGACTTTAACTGGAAAGTCTGAAGTTACAGGAACAAGAATACGAACTATAGCTTTGTTTGAATATTTCTCTGTCCTTCATTTTAATTCTCCTCCGGCAATTAACATGAACGCAAAGTTTAGTATTTTATAAAGATTGTGAAAGGGGAAAACGTTAGAGTTTAAACACATTATCCTTCAAACGCGTTCTTTGATCCGTAGAAATATACCTTACTTCCCTTATAAAATACTCATCTTATGTAGCAGCTGGATTCATCACTCAGCCATTAAAAAATCATTTTATTTGACATTTATGTACGAATCAATTGAGATGTAGACGTTACATTGAGGCATTGGTCGAGTCCTGAAACCAACATAGAATTGCTTTCTTTATATTTAACATTAATTCTTAATCAAAGTAGCCTATTCTTGTGCGATAGCTACAAGGTAATCACTAATCAGCAAACTTAAGAGTAAGTACTATGAAAGAGTAATGGAACAGAGAAAAATTCTCTGCGGGACCGGGATTTGAACCCGGATTTTCAGCTCTACGCGCTGATGCTTTATCCACTAAGCCACACCGGATACCCATCCCGGTGTCGGACAGAATCGTCTCAGTTTAAGTTCCAACTCTTATGTTCCCTCTAGTGGCCGCCCTCTGCACTACGTCATAGATGTCTATGAACGTAGGACTGAAGTCCACACATGTGCTGAGGTGCACTCGTTATGAGTGACTAGTTGGCCGGGATCCGACGGAATAAGCGCCGTCTTAAATCACGAAGTGATTTACGCATATATATATATACATATATATATATATTATTTTACTGTACCGAAGTACATATGATATTTCCATGCAGATATTCTGCGTCATCATACGATGAAAAAGTAATGGAACAGAGAAAAATTCTCTCCGGCACCGGGCCCCGGCCAACTAGTCACTCATAACGAGTGCACCTCAGCACATGTGTGGACTTCAGTCCTACCTTCATAGACATCTATGACGCAGTGCAGAGGGCGGCCACTAGAGGGAACCCAAGAGTTGGAACTTGAACTGAGACGATTGTGTCCGACACCGGGATGGGTATCCGGTGTGGCTTAGTGGATAAAGCATCAGCACGTAGAGCTGAAAACCCGGGTTCAAATCCCGGTGCCGGAGAGAATTTTTCTCTGTTCCATTACTCTTTCATCGTATGATGACGCAGAATATCTGCATGGAAATATCACATGTACTCCGGTACATTAAAATATATATCAAGAGTAAGTAAATGACAACTTCCTTTCCAATTTTATCAAAGAGTATTCTATTTGAACGTTGAAGGGTACTGGTATGAGACTGCAGCTTTTTCCTAATACTTTTATACGTTTTGTTGGTTGTGGTAGGAATTTTATATGACGCATGTAAACAGTGCTGTTGTCATATAATTATCTTCACCGAACTTCGATTGTATTAACTTTTTCTAAAACTTCCCACTAATTATTTCTTGGAATTTGATCACATGCTTTTTCTAAATCTATTAAAGATAAATGTGTTTCTTCACCGATTGACATTATCTCTGTAACTTGTTGTAGAACAAACTGGTTATGCATACAAGACCGTTCTATTTTAAAATTCTTTTTGATCCGCTTCAATACGATCTCTAATTTCTCTCTAACATGATTTTTAAAAGTTTCGAGAACCTATAATCTGTTGAGAACACTATTAATATCCAAACACACAGAAGAGTAAGTATGTTATTAATTTTGTTCCAAGAGAAGAATTTATTAAGCTGCGTAAAAACTGTGTAAAACTTAGCTCTTTTACTTAACGTAAATTACTTGTAATTTACATTAAAATATATCATGTAGTACACATGTTCAAGCCTAGGTATACTAGCGAAAAAAAATAGTATATCGTCGTTGTTCCTGCAATAACTCCTATGTGACAAATTGATCGATTTTCAGATTTTTGCTCTACAAAATAACTTAAATAGTGATACAGCAAGTAATACAATCTCCTATATGTAATTATATTTCTTTGTTTCGAAAATGTAAGAATTCACAGTCTCCTATGTACGGCTGCCATAGGATGAATAAATGCATTCTCTCTTCATGCTGAAAAATTTTATATTTTGCACATAGGAGTTATTGCAGGAACAACAACGATATAATATACAATAACATTAAAATAAACACAACTATTCAGTAATAAAATTAAACAGAATATTACATATTTACTATGTCATAATAGCCTACTTTTGACCAATAAAACGGTACGGAACGACGTGTTTCAACCAATCATGGCTGTTTATCCTACAATTTTTATCAACTCCCTAGCATTTGTTTTTACCACCTCCCTAGCATTTATTTGTTTTTGTCACTTCCTTAGCATTTGTTTCTTGTTTGCCAACATTGTACTTTCACTAATTATTTTACCATTTAAAATGATTCATGTTTATTTCACCATCGTTAATTAAAATTTTTCTATAATTTGTCTTGTTTATACATGATAATTAAAGAGGATTTATCGTCCGTTACGGAGCTTATTTCCGAAGGCATTCTGAGAAAAAAAATTCATATGAACATTTGTCCTAATCTCAATATTTTCAGAGTTACACTATTTTGAAGTTGTTTGTAAAATACCATTATCCTTGAGTTTTAAAGGCAAAAGAATATTACAGATAAAGAATGAACTCTTCATAAGTATCATTTCTTTAATTAGCTAGTATTCTGAAGCTAAAAATGTGTTGTGAATTCCACAGTTAATTCGTAATGATTTTTCCCCCGATTTTTAACTATAAAATTACATTTTCTTACGCATTTGTCACAACAATTGTTACAAATCACGACACTCTTGTAATTCTTTAAGACTGTACATTAGGATGCATAATTAAAATTTAAAGAATCAAGTTCCTAAAGTCATATGATTTGTAATAATTTTGTGATAAGTGTAAGAATGATGTCATTTTCAGTTTAAAATTTAAAAACAGAATCTGTACAAAGCAATTAACAACACATTTTTAGCTTCAGAATACTAGCTAATTAAAGAAATGACACTTCTGAATAGTTCATTCTCAATTTTTAATACTTTTTGCCCTTAAAACAAAAGAAAAAAGTATTTTACTATCAACTTCAAATTAATGTAACTCTGAAAACATTGAGATTAGGACACATATTTACATGACATTTTTTGCTCAGAACGTCTTCGGAAATAAGCTCCGTAAGTGGGATTAAATCCTGGTGAATCACCCTGTATTATTTAGGTTATGTTATAGCTTCTGCTGTATGAGATTATGGATAGTAACATATTAGAAATGGTTTAATATATCGTATATTGATAATTGAAGTGAAATGCAACTGTTTTTATAAAAATGACACTGAATCAACAAAGTATTCTTGACTAGTAAAAACCCATAAAGTTCAATGAAGATTGTATAGTTGGCACAGCTGGTAACAAGAGAACAGCTGATCATAACACACTACTGCCATCTAGCGGAATATTTGTAAAAACGAGATGGTACAATAATGCATTTTCGAGACAGTTTTGTATTTTAATAAGTCAATTAATATTTTATTGTATTAGAGTACTACTTTATTTCTTGTAATCTTTATATATTTTTTTATAATCGTGTAATAGTCAATTAAATCCCACTCGAGTTTTAATTTATCGATAAAATCAAAACCTCTAGCGAGATTACTACAGATAGAATAAACGTAACATTAAGCCTAAATAAAATTGTACGTAAACAGAAATAAACCTAAACTTTATTACAAGTAAATTTATTTTTACTAATCCTACCATGTAATTAATTACTTATCAACTTAGATCATTTCAAGTCAACTGCAATAAATTCATATCAACTTCAATAATTAGGCCTACATTGCACCTATAGTGTAACAATTTTAAACCTTCTGAAGGTAGGACAATTCTAAATAATAATATTTTTAATAAAATAATTACAGCAATAATAGCCTATTACAAGAGATTTTTCAGTATTTTCTTAATTTTTTTTGCACACCTACTGTGGTTTTTCATAACACATTATTTGTTAGAAAAATCTTCTTACCTGGTATGCGTAAGGCAAAAGCCTTGTTATGATTCACTTGTCCGTGCGCATACCTAAAAGTTGTCATAGTAATGTAAACAGCTATGATGAAACATTATGAAAACTATCTCGTCCCAAAATCAACACATCGCCAGCTATGAACATAGAAATTGTAGTCAGTGCCTCCTAGTCTACTAAAAATTCTAACAGATAATCTTATTTGCAGCGATATTATACCACTTAAAAAACTTATTATTCCCAGACCACTCTATCGTGCTCTGGAGTGAACAAGGCTCTGAAATCAGCTACAAGGGTCGATCCGGTTTTTTCCTTGCCACTACTGTACAAGATACAATAATGGAGAAAAAAAAATGTTGAATATTTCCAAACCTTTTACTAACCCCTTAATTCGTCCTGAGTGACCCACAATAGGGCTATAAAAACCGTCATATCTCACTGCCACACCCTATATAAAAATTGGAAATTTATCCTTTGAAGAGGTGGAAAGATTCAAATATTTTGGAGCAACAAAAACAAATATAAACGATATTCGGAGGAAAATTAAACTTAGAATAAACAGACTATGGGAAATGCCTGTTATTATTCGGTTGAAAAGTTTTTGTCATTCAGTCAGCTCTCGAAAAACCTGAAAGTTAGAATTTATAAAACAGGTATATTACCGGTTGTCCTGTACGGTTATGAAACTTGGACTCTCACTTTGAGAGAGGAACAGAGGCTAAGGATGTTCGACAATAAAGTGCTTGGGAAAATATTTGGAGCTAAGAGGGATGAAGTTACAGGAGAATGGAGAAAGTTACACAACGCAGAACTGCACGCATTGTATTATTCACCTGACATAATTAAGAACATTAAATCCAGACGTTTGAGATGGGCAGGGCATGTAGCACGTATGGGCGAATCCAGAAATGCATATAGAGTGTTAACAAAGACAGCAGAGCAGGTTTAGCGTGGGTAAGATTAGGGGCATGGAAGGATAATAAAATTGTCAATGAAGAAGGAGAGCGCCTTTGTACACAGTGCGGAGAAAAGGACTCCTGGACACAAATTTTATTACACTGTGTCGAATTGGAACATATCCGGAGAAAATATCTACCAGCCTGAATGCTAAGTCAGAATAGGAGTTCGCTTGCATGTCTTAACCTCATGGGGAATAGAGAATACGAACAAAAGACTGGATTCTCCTCTTGAAGGCGAGACAGATTAGGACTTCAGCTGTTGAAGTTTATGAGGAGAACTGACGAAGGGATAATAAATTATACACTTTTATGCCTGTTTAGGTTAGGATATATTATATAATGTGTTTTATTTGTGCCATTTTTATTTTAATCTGTGTGTTCTTTTGGAGAGTGGTTGGATCTAACTATAGGTGAAGAGGGTGAAACCTACAAAGTAGGACTTCGTTTAGGTACAGAGCACGTACGGTCAGAAGACCCGTGGATTGGATTTAAGAGAAAATTATGATAATATAGCATCTGTATGTATAATATTACTCAATAAATCCATCTATATATCTATAGAGTGTTAGTTGGGAGACCGGAGGGAAAAAAGACTTTTGGGGAGGCCGAGACGTAGATGGGAGGATAATATTAAAATAGATTTGTGGGAGGTGGGATATGATGGTAGAGACTGGATTAATCTTGCTCAGGATAGGGACCGATGGCGGTCTTATGTGAGGGCGGCAATGAACCTACGGGTTCTCTAGAAGCCATAAGTAAGTATTTACTATCTTATGTACCACGTCTGACCATACTAGAACACTTTTGCCCCGCTACTTCCATCTTCTTTTCTCTGCAAACATCCTCCAGCTTTTAATTAAAATATTACGTTGATTCTTACGAAGTAAGAGCGGCCCAAGAAGCTGTTATCGATCCACTGTGCCTTAGTCCAGGCTCTATCTCCTGTCTTTAACTGAACTGACAGCGCGTTCCAACTTACAAGCTCTAAAATTTTATGCCTAAGAACTAACTTAAATTTAAAAAAAGTTGTGAAACTTCTACACGCAGCATAAATGTAACTTATTAAACTGTAGATATTTAGTATATATTAAATGTTTTTGAAATGACAGACGGTTAATTAGGGATATTTAATTGAATTATTTTAATATGCTTTATCAACTGTTCTGATTATCGAGCGTCTGAATGAAATGATTATAATGCAAGCGAAAGAATCCAGGTCCACTGCCGAAAGTTAGGGTAAACATTGATAATTTCGTGATAATTTCATGAAAATTAATTTGTAATGCAAATGTGTAAATATACCCTTATTCCGATTTTTTCCATCTAAAAGACGATAATTTGCAGTACAAATGTGGAGACATAAAAGATTGGACACGTTCTTGAACAAGTGCCAAAAACCACTTTTACAACTTAAGCTAAAAGGTTGGTTATTTCGTGATAACCTTGGTAATTTCGTGACATTACGTTGATAATTTCGTGAGGGGTAGAAGAATTGTGCAAAAATTCATTAAAGTCAAATAAAATACTCATTTATTCTTACAACACTTCAAACATAGTAATTCCGTCTAATATTCATAGCAAGAAAACATAGAAATACAATATCAACACATAATAAGAATGATATCAAGGCAAAAATTGAAATTGAAAAGGCATCTTCTTTGCCCTGAAAGGGTGAACACTTTTATTACGGATTTTACTATAGCCTATATTACTAGCGTAACTCCAAAAGTAATGCATAACATTTGTTTAAAAATTATATTTTTATCCTACAGCTTTGCGTTTTTCACAGAATGTACATACATTCTTTAGGAACAAAATGTGACTTTTCCACATAATCCCCGTCCCTTTCAACTGCCTTACGTAACCTAGGAACGAGGGCCTGTAGACCAGCACGGTAAAAGTCTGGACCAACACGTCTGAGCCACTCTTAGCAGCGTGCACAAGGGAGTCATCTTCTAACCTCGCTCCGCGAAGGGATCCTTCAGTTTACCAAAGAGATGGTAATCGCACGGTGCCAGCTCAGGACTGTAAGGCGGGTGTTTCAGTGTTGTCTATCCGAATTTTCTGATCTGGTCTGTGGTCTTGTGACTGACATATGGCTGTGCGTTGTCGTGCAATAGCAGAACATCCTGCTTCTCCCGATGTCGTCAAATACGACTCAGTCGAGCTTGAATTTTCTTGAGAGTTGCCACATACGCATCAGAATTAATGGTGGTTCCGTGTGGCATGTTGTCCACAAGCAAGAGTCCTTCTGAATCGAAAAACACAGCAGCCATAACTTTTCCTGCCGAAGGTGCACTTATGAATTTCTATTTCTTTGGTGAATTTGCATGATGCCACTCCATTGTCTGCCTCTGTCTCCGGTCCAAAATAGTGAAGCCATGTTTCATCTTCTGTCACAATTCTTGCAAGCAAGTCATCTAGCACTTATCATTGACACGATAACAAATCAAACAGAAGCTACACTGAACCCATTGCGACCCTTTTTCTTTTTTGTTATCACATCTTAACTTCGGATTTCTAAAATTCTTATTGTAATACCATTTTTAAAATAATATAAAATGTAACGCTTAATACTCAACAAAATTTCGCCTCAGACAGCTAAGATTTCTATCAGCAAAGCTAAGCCTATATGGCGACTACAGCTGTATCTAAAATTCCAAAAACATTTCCTAAAATTTCATTAAGATATAATAAATCTTTCTACCAAGTATCATATGCTTACCTTTAGTAATAAGCCTGTAACGTATTTACAAACATCCACAAAATTTTTACGCCTGAGAAGTCGACGCTAACTTGCTCTCTCCAAACATAGAAGCTCACTGAAGCGGCTACAATAGTGACACAAAGCGTAGCTGTATGTTTCTGGAAGCTGGACAACATATGCAATCCCTTGGAGGAAATTTGAATCTCGTAACACCATTGGTTAGTTTACGAAAGAGCAAAGAAAAAGTATCACGAAATAACCACTGCTACGAAATTACCAATGTTTACCCTACACAGCGTTTGTTCCTAATAGATTGAGAAAAAAACCCGAAAAAACTCAGCCAGATAACTTTTCCCAACTAGGATGCTAACCGTTGCTCTACAGCTAAATTATGGTTAAATTTAACACTGTCGTAATTAATACTGTTCAAAATTAAAATGAAAGATTTGGTTTATGATATATTTTGTAAACTACGATAAAAATGAAGGACATAAAATGAAATAGATTGTTTATAAATTGCTATTCAAATATTATTTGATGATCACTTGTATGTGATTTAAAGTCTTTATAATATGGTGAACTACGGTTTAATTTTAGATCACCGATACCAGTTGGATAAGGAAATGCACTCGATGTAATTGGTTTTGTAGAAATATTCACTAAATCCTTGACTGAACTATAGAGAGATTAAAAAATTCCTCACTTCCTTGTCCTGTATTCTCTCAAACGTTACAGTCTATACTTCTTATTTTTTGCTCAATTTTCGGCGTTTCATTTTCTCGCTTGCTTTCATGCCACGCTCTCGTTCGTTCAGCCAGTGATTTCGGCTTATTTTCTCGTAAAAAGCTTCTCAACATGTAATTTAACTCACTGGTTTCGACTGTACAACGTCACAACACTACACAGATGGCGAACTGCCTGAACCACTCCCACAATTTTTGCATTAATTTGTATAAATTGACGGAAATACGCAAATAAATACTTTACTTAGGCAATAACACAGCACAACGTAGACTGCACAATTTCGTAGCAACGACGCGCAAAGCCTTCTTAAAACGTAGGCCTACGTCACAGAATTTTGTTTCACAGGGTTCGAATCGTACCCTGCGTAAATAAGTTTCACTTAAAAAAGCACACTTCTAAAAAGTTGACATAACAGAAAATTTTTAATCATTTTCAAACAATGAAAGAGTAATGGAACGGAGAAAAATTCTCTCCGGCGCGCGCCGGGATTTGAACCCTTCGGTACATTAAAATAATATATATGATATGCGTAAATTACTTCGTGATTTAAGACGGCGCTTATTCCGTCGGGTCCCGGCCAACCAGTCACTCATAACGAGTGCACCTCAGCACATGTGTGGACTTCAGTCCTACGTTCATAGACATCTATGACGTGGTGCAGAGGCCGGCCACTAGAGGGAACCCAAGAGTTGGAACTTAAACTGAGAAGATTCTGTCCGACGCCGGGGTGGGTATCCGGTGTGGCTTAGTGGATAAAGTATCAGCAAGTAGAGCTGAAAACCCGGGTTCAAATCCCGGCGCTGGAGAGAATTTTTCTCCGTTCCATTACTCTTTCATCGTATGATGACGCAGAATATCTGTATGGAAATATCATATGTACTTCGGTACATTAAAATAATATATATGATATGCGTAAATCACTTCGTGATTTAAGACGGCGCTTATTCCGTCGGATCCCGGCCAACCAGTCACTCATAACGAGTGCACCTCAGCACATGTGTGGACTTCAGTCCTACGTTCATAGACATCTATGACGTAGTGCAGAGGGCGGCCACTAGAGGGAACCCAAGAGTTGGAACTTAAACTGAGATGATTCTGTCCGACGCCGGGGTGAGTATCCGGTGTGGCTTAGTGGTTAAAGCATCAGCACGTAGAGCTGAAAACCCGGGTTCAAATCCCGGCGCCGGGGAAAATTTTTCTCCGTTCCATTACTCTTTCATCGTATGATGACGCAGAATATCTGCATGGAAATATAATATGTACTTCGGTACATTAAAATAATATATTTTCAAACAGTTATTAGACATGATAAAATCCCTAATCATTATGGAAAAAGAACAGAATGGAAAATAATTCATCTAAAAAAATTAATGTTCTGTAAAAAATAAAAAAATACATCAAGGATAATTTAAAATGTAGGAAAGATAGCATGAAACTGCTATTTCCTCTTTGGTATGAGGGTTACCAGTTTTTTGAAAGTCACTTGCAAGTAATTTTGTTATACTCGAAAGCGAACCCTATAAAATAGTTTTCTGTGGAACTGTTTACTTTTGTAATGTTATTAGCGGCTTGACTACTAAGTAATACATGCACTGAATTCCTATAACACTTTCAGCAACACGTTAATTCTGTTCTCTCATACTCTAGAATGTAACAACAGTGGAAATAAAAATCTTACAATTTTCCTTCTTAGCTAATACAGTGTTGGCACCTGTTAGTTTAAGTATAAAGGCATAAAAATCGTAAGTGGTCAACATAATATTCCTCCAGTACATCATACAATGATGATACCAAGGACATGTGTCGATTTAACCGTTAATACCGACAACATATTAGGAAATAATACTTAAGGCAAATTGTTAATTTTACTGTATTATTTCATGTAATTCCATCCAGACATATATGCCCAAGGTTGCGGGTTCGATCCCGGGCCAGGTCGATGGCATTTAAGTGTGCTTAAATGCGACAGGCTCATGTCAGTAGATTTACTGGCATGTAAAAGAACTCCTGCGGGATAAAATTCCGGCACATACGGCGACGCTGATGTAACCTCTGCAGTTGCGAGCGTCGTTAAATAAAACATAACATTAAACATCCAGACATAAGTCCAAAATACCAAATGAAAACTTAAATTTTTCTTTTTAATAGCTTTTCAGAAACTAAAAACTGTAAAATAAAAAAAGTGACAAGCCCCATTGTCCATGCACCGAAGAATTATGATAACAAAAAAATAAATAAAAATTTTACTTTAAGCCTATACAATAATAATTTGACCTTCTGCGGTTGGTTTAAAAGTGTTTCTAGGATGTCCAAATTTTTAACTTGGGGGAAAAAAAATTTCCGCCTTTTTCGATACGCTCTAGTACATATTCCATAGAGTTTCATTCGTATAAAACATTTAAAAACTCTGCGCATCCTTGCAGGGAAAGTTCTGGCTGTGAGAAAGTATCTTCGTGAACTTCAAGTCGGTTGGCCACTTCTCTCACTGAGATTTTGAGCGTTCCGTTTGACGGAACTCAAGAGAATTTTGTGTTGTGTTCCTTACTTACTACCATTAAATCTGGTACCATAAGACCACCAACTACGACGATTAGGAGAAAAAAAATATGTATGAATCCTTCAAATCCAGTTTCCTTCCCCAGAATTAGAATTCTGGAAGGCAGTAAGTCAAAGGCTACATATTCATACTCCACTGAGCTTCCTTCACTGGAAACATTTAAAATCTGGTGTCGTGTCCCTTAGGCTACTTATCGCCATTAAAAATAAATTCTCTTTGGCCAGGTATGAACTCAGGAAATTCGTGTCAAATGGCGAAAAAAAAGTTACTATTGGTTCATGCCAAAAATTACATAAATTATTGCTTAACAGATTAATTACTGATTAATATTTGCTGTTCATAATGAAACTAACATCTGTCCATTCTTATTACTACCATTAATTTCTCTAACTTATCTGTGGCACGCTAAGTATACCTCTTCATAGAACATCTTGTTATTCATCATCTTTTACAATATCCACCTCGCGTCAATGGAATTCCTTGTCACAAAGTATTAAGGGCTGCAAGACAATAAACACCTTTAAGAACAGCTTAAAAGATAACCTTATTAGCATTTCACTCCAATCTTACTGATTTAAACTATCACTGACTACATTGTTACTTTTTTCTTTAGACATCATCCTGATTGTGCTGTATTTTAATTGTCTCGTAATAATCTCTTCCTATTATCTAATATTATTTGAAATATATTAACATTCTATGTATTTTAGTTTAATTCTGCTACACAGTTTATTTCAGTGTTTAATTAATAGTTCATAGTATTTTGTTGTTTAATTCGTAAATAACTCTTGTATACATGTAACTCTCATCTAAATCAAATTGTTGGATTCTTTGTAAGTTCATGCATATGTATATACACTTTTTGCTGGTTGAGTGGAAGAGAAGGCCTTAAGGCCTTAACTCTGCCAGCTAAAATAAATCATTATTATTATTATTATTATTATTATTATTATTATTATTATTATTATTATTATTATTATTATTATTATATAAATAGAATACAAAACCTCTAATGGCAAAGTTTCATTACATTAATATTCTCATTATATCAATATATTTTAGATTTATATTTTGCTCCCTATAACATAGTTCTAGCAAACTTCTATTTATATTATTTCTCATCATTTTAACCAACTAGCTATCTCAATTTAATTATAAATCTTTAAATATTGTATATAGACTGAATTGAATTACATTAACTCATAAATTATTACTTTTTGTTATAGGTTTATCTCAGTTTAAATAAACATGTACTATTCGTTAAAACTTAACTGAAGAATATTGCTGAAGAATCATTTAAGTGTACTGTAAATATTCATAATTTAAATATGTATGTCACTATTGTATTGATTAAGACTGATTGAGTGAAAGAGAAGGTCTTATGGCCTTAACTCTGCCAGAGAAAATAAAACATTCTATTCTTTTCATCCCAAAACGTCAAAAAGGACAGATATAACAAACCTCCAACGTAAAGATTAATTTTTTGGTTGTACAGAATATATCTGTTAAGGTAACAATAGTTATGAATAGGGATCGGACTTTTATGTAATTACATATTATATATCTTTCAAACTAACTGTATATAAATAACAAATCTTTGCGAATCTTGTAATTACCATTAATATATTAAAATTTGTTACTACATATTTTTACATATTTACTCCACATTACATATTATGGCTTGGTATTACATAAATCTACATATTTACGGATTTTATTCTTTTTTTACTTCTCTGTAAAGAAAAAAAAACTTCTGCTGGGGCAGTTTACAATTTGAAATATTCAGATTTAAAAAGGCTTTTTAAATCTGTGCATTTCATATTGTAAACTTCCCCAGCAGATTTTTTTTCAAAGAAGTAAAAATAAATAAAAGTCTTTTTAGGTGTGACAAGTACCACTATTGCTTGACCTCTTTATTTTAAATTTTGTAGACCTATACGGAAATGGGATTTTTCGAGGAATCAGAAAGTATGGTTCTGGAATAATCCTACCCTTCTGAATGAGACAGAAATGTCACTTTTCAAACAACAGTTTGTAAATGCCTATAGTTTGAGGTTTTAGTAGGTACTTGTTTCTTACAGGAGCAGCTAAAACGCATGTGTCCCACATCTCCTCTTATTTTCTCCTAATCTAGTAAAGCGAAACAGTGCTTGCAGTACTGTTGCGTCATTCATTTCACTCAGTTCTCTAGTTTTAGTACTTACAGTATAAAGTGCAAGTGAGTTTATCTACTGCTTTTAACTAACTAAAATGGCCCCTTTATCTTCAATCCTAACGATAAAAATAAAATCATAGATTGCAATGGACGATGCTTTCACTACAGATGGAAAAATAGTAATGTGTCAAGTGTGCGGTAAAAAAGTCGGGTGCTCTATGAAATCACAACTGGAGAGTCTTACCTATTCTATACCTGCCAGATATTGATATTAAATATTTTCATGATTTTACATATTTTGGTACATTTTCAGCTTATTTTTCTTACATAAATATGTACATATTTCACACCTTGATATTACATAAAAATCCGGTCCCTAGTTATGAGAGGAGAAAAATTCGCTCCCGCGCCGGAGATCGAACCCGGGCCCTTGGTTTTACGTACCAAGCGCTCTAACCACTAAGCTACGTCGAAGTTCAATTCACAGCACCGGATCGAATCCTTCCCCTCCAGTGTTTTTCCCTTCATGGCCTGACTCCAAGTTTGACATATATGTTGACATATATTAAGTCAACTGGCTTTACACTGGAAGAGAGGGATTCGATCCGGTGCTGTGGATTGAACTTCGGCGTAGCTCAGTGGTTAGAGCGCTTGGTACGTAGAACCAAGGACCCGGGTTCGATCCCTGGCGCCGGAGCGAATTTTTCTCCTGTAATAACTATACAAACCTCCAAGTCAAGTGTCCTTCCTTGGGAATCAAACCCTATTATGCACTAATTCGAAGACTACATACTCCACATCTTCCTTCCTTGAAATATGCTGAGAAATAATAAAGCTAAAAAACCAGTTAAAATACGAACATTAAAAACTCATGGCGTATACCTTACTAATTTGCATACGGGCGATTGTAAATAATGTACTAGACTTCCAAGTCAGGCTAAAATTCACCCCCAAAAGGTCTACTCAGACAGTGTAAAGTGGTGTTTATTATATTCTCCCCGAATCCTACCCTCCTACTTTACTCGTAGAGGGAAGTTTCTCAAAACAAACCACTTGTACTTCCTGTACGCTGTAATCCGGTAGCCAAAAACAGGCCCGTCGGCCACAAACACACACACACACACACACACACACACACACAAAATTACTTTGGCCACTTCAACCGGTCCTCCCCAATTCCGTCTTATTCACCACCTTGCTCGCCGCATTCTTTTTTTTTTCCTTCTTGTCCCTACCGGAACCTTCCTTTCTGAAACGCAACACCCTTATTGTTATTCATATAGTCCTCATTGTCAAAAATTCCAAAGGACCAGTTCCTTAAAGTTACGACAAGTCTTCTCTTTATAATTTAGGGGTTGTCGGAAATTCTACTTGTTGTCAAGGGTTGGGAAATTTAGGAGTTCATAGCCTACCCCAACAAATTTTAACAAATTTATTTCAATTCCTGAATGTACAGGAAAGCTGCTTAAAGGTGTATTTCATTCGTAGGGGTCCTTTGTTGTTTGGGTAAAGAAACGGAATTTAAAATACTTGTAACTGACCACGACATTAAAATAACCCTTTGCCCTGTTAGTTACGGGTGTTACTTTGTGTTTGTCTGCAGTTTACTTGGTGTGTGTGAGCAGTCGCTTGTTAAACTTCCTAGTGGTAACATCTTATAATTTAGAGGAGTATGGACGCGGTAAGTAATTTGAAATACACCAAACGACAAGGCACTAAATCTCTTGCTATTTATTTATTTACAAAAACTTCTCTAATTAGAGGGTTGGACAAAGTGATATGTCTATAGACAACTGGAATATTTATAACAAAAAGTAACAGACATTAAATAGTATGATTTTCTTTTACACAAACTTTTAAAATTTACAACTACTGTCAAAGAAATGGATTCTTAATATGAAAAATGGACTCCTTAAGCGCAGCAATTGCAATATCTAAGAGATATGATTTCTATAGACCTTATAAAGTCCAAAACTGCATTAAAAATTTGGGCGTAGTTCCTCATGCCCAAACCATTAGGTCAATAAACATTTGTGCGAGATCGTGCGTATTTGCTTGGTTTCCGCAGAAAACCAATCCGCGGAAAGTGTAAAATTCCACATTCAGTATTCCCAACCTAACACACATAACAATTTCCCTCTTCTTACCGCTTAAGCGCGACATTCATTTGACTGCTTTAGGCTTTTAACATATTATTTTAGAGACGTTCAATATAGTAATAATTATAAATTGGGAACTTACCACTGCAATTTCACCTAAATTGCACTGTTAATTATTGTTCTTAAATATTTGCAAAAATTAAGTAAACTCTACAACTCCACTAAAGTTACTGCATTCGTGATGCAAGTAACATTAAGGAAGCCGTGAAAAAATTAACAAGATTCCAGATGCCGATGTTATTACTGCAATATGTTATATAAATAATATTGCTAAAATATTAAAATGAAAAATAAATCATTACATAACCTTACAGTTTGTTTTAAGTTCGCATTTATAGACTGGGGGGGGGGACAGACTTATCACGGCCTGCTGGAGTAGAGTAAACACAGAAAACATTTTAAAGAAACAATGTTGAATATAGATATTTTTGTTTTACAAATTTGCCGTCATTGAACAGAAACCAAGATGGAGATTTCATTGCAACTAATTAGAAGTTCGTCTTTCACGTATGTAATAAACGATCTTCGCACAAAATAATGTACGATACACGAGCGGTATGTTTTCTTTCAATTCTCGGAAATTAAAAAAGCTCAACTACGTTTCGCTTTTTCAAACTTTTCCTCGAACATGAAAACTTCAGCATACCGCTCTTGTAACGCATATTACTATTATACTGTCTAACTTGTATTTGTTTTTATAATACATAACAACTGTTCATTTAATTAATGGATTAATCAGGTTATTTGTAATTATACTATAAAATGTTTAAATTAAATTATGATTTCAACAGACAGGCCTAATTAAAACGTACGGTATTTCTGTTACAATAACAAGAGAAAGCGCAGTACATGTAATCAAAATTTTTAAACCTATATTTCGCTTTTCTCAATTGACATTACTGAATAACATTCAATTTCTTTATTCCTTGTAGTAATCGTTATTCATCTATTTGCCTCCATTCAACTTATAAACGTATGTATATTATTTATACTTTCAACTGCCTATTGCACAATATGTTCTGTCTTTGTGGTAGCCTGTTAATACAGGGAGCTGTTATCGTTTAGATCAATAAATAAAAATAAATTTCGACTTTAGAATGTCTGAATAGGTTAAGTATTAATAAATATACTATTATTAACATTTTGTGAACGAATTTTAGGAATATATTATTTACATTTTTATTTTATTGACGAAATAGTTTTATTTTTCGCTTCGCTCGTAGATTTATCGGCAAATATCAGACCTCTTGTGACATTACTATAGAAAATACGAGTTTGCTACGCTCTTCTGTTGATGGAATTTATCACTTTTTAATTAATTATTACCAAACCGCCACGGCAGAAATAGTCTGAAGTACTTGAAATGAAATTTACTTAATATTTCGTATTATTATTGCACCAGATGCTGATATTTAGTTGTTGTTTAGGTGATATCCCACTGAATTATCGTTGTTGTCGATTTTACAGGGATTTGTATTTTTCTTAATGGAATTAAATACCGGTATGGTAATCGGGGTAGCGAAAAACAAAGTCTCGCCCAAAAGTGGATCGTGCCTTCGAAAAGTTTGGAAACCACTGGCTAAAGTAATTCAATTTGCTGCAGAATATTTCTTGTTCACGGAAAATTTTTTCGTATTCGATCCCTTTCTAAATTTTTCAATTTTTTTTTAGATTTTATTCCGTTGATATCTTTACTGCGTAGTCTCTCGATAGATTTTGTAGTGTGAAAGCTCCCCTCTATCTATTGTCCTCTGAATTGGCCATTAAAGCCTAGTCATCTGGAAAGAGGGTGGTGTTTATTTTTGTTGTGTTTGTTAATGTGATGCGTTTACTATTAAGAACTACAAATGATAACGCTGAGATAATAATCGTTTATTATTGTGTTGTAAACACAGTTAACATTTACAAAATAGTAAATTAAATAGAGTACTTAAATTTTAAATATTCTACTATGAAACTAACCATAAACGCCAAGATCGAGAGGACTTGTAGATGAACGTATAAAAAAATATATAACTTCGCTAATATTTGAACTGCAATTGCACAAATGAAGACATAATTTTATTTAAAATTTACAGACTTAGGGAGTAAAAACATAATAATAATAATAATAATAATAATAATAATAATAATAATAATAATAATAGTTAAGAGTTAAGGTCATACGGCCTTCTCTAACACTCAACCAGGATTAAAACTGCGATACAAAACCACTACAAATTTACACTCAAAACTGAAGTAGATAATCATAATACAGGGTTGTTTCCGATCTCTGATAACGAATTTGAATGACATCATGTGCGTCAGGAGTCACACTACAGCTGAACTGTGGCGCGAGGTGACAGACCAGTAGTGAGTGATCTCATAGTCAGAGTGCACGGCGACTCACAGCAGAAATTCACAAGAAAATCGAGCCTTTTTGGGAGGGATACATAACAATCCTTTCCGATTGCCAAGTACAGTTAAGTGAAAATAAAAGTAGCCTGTAATAAACGAGGTTTCGTTATTTCCAAGAAAGGCATCTTCTGTGTACCTAATAAGATCGGTAAAGCTCGAATGGAATTAATTTGTATCTGGTGGGGTACGGCGACTTGTGACGGGGGATGGATTTGCTTTCTTTTTCCACTCTGGAATTAATCCCATCCGAGCTTTGCCAGTGTTATTAGGTACACACAAGATGCCTTTCTTGGAATTAACGAAACCACGTGTTTTGCAAACTCCTGTGATTTTCACGTAGCTGTACTTGTTATCGGAAAGAGTTGTTATGTACCCCTCCCAAAAAGGCTCGATTTTCTTGGGCATTGCTACTGTGATACACCGTGCACTCTGATTATGAAATCACTCACTACTGGTCTGTCACCTCTTGCCGCTATTCAGCTGTCGGTGTAATTCCCGATACACATGACGTCATTCAAATTCGTTATAAGAGATCGGAAACAACCATGTATAATGTAAACAAGTTGTCAATAGAAATCAGATATAATATATACATATAGAAAGAAAGGGAAATGCATAATAAAATGTGAATAGGAGGTCAGAATAAAATAAAAAAGTATTGGGAATAAATTTGAATAAGGAACAAAAAAAAGTTTCCTTCCCAGGCAAGATTCAAACCACCAAAGTCTTAGTTACCAGTCTATCGTGCTCTGCAGTGAACAAGGCTCTGAAATCAGCTATAAAGTTCGGTCCGGTTTTTTTTTTTCCGCTACTGTACATAATCCTCAGTACAGCTAAATATACGGAATTCTGTTATGCGCTGTAGCTACCTCATTTATTACTCTGCTGGGTAAGTACCGGTTCCATACATTACCAACATTTCTTGAGAACATATTTTCCTACGGAACTAGCGCTCATTCTGCAAAACCCATCGAAGGCCTGACGCCTTAGATCGCGCAGTTACGGCAAGAGATGAGTTTAAAATATTAGTACTGCAATAATTTTATTATATTACAGGGTTGGCCAAAGAAACGGGAGATTTTTAATTAGTGAAATATAAATTTATATGTCTATTAAATTAAATTTTATTAGGCTATATGAAAATACAGAATATATTATGTTATTAGGTACATGTAACCATTACTTCTTCAAAAATGACATCTTTCAACAACGTGCATACTTTCTTGTAGGTAATCGCTCTTTGAAGTTTCTCATTACACTTTGCAACATTTCGACTGTGATGTCTGAAATTTCTTCACGAATTCTGTCTTCATTTGTTCAACGTTTCGCTGTTTGCTTGTATATACCGAGATCCGAGCAAGGAATTCGAGTTTTTTCCCCACTCTTATAACCTATCCCCGACACGGAACCGGCCGGCCATTGACTGAACCTTGCTCTTACCCCGCAAGGACCATACTCCCTTCGCAGGGATCCCCTCGTGAAATTTGGACAGTACCTTTTAGATATCCCCGTAAAAAGAAACCACAGTCACTTAAGTCTGGGGATCGTGCAGGCCAGGAAATGTCTTCATTTCTCGATGTGACACGATTCCAAAACAAATTTCGCATTTCCGTTATACAGGGTGTTAAAAATAACGTTTACAACGTTTCAAGGATAATAGAGGAGGTAAAAACAAACTTCTGTTTTAAGTGACAAAACTTTAGCAGATGCGCCGTTTTGCCGCTAGATGGCCTGAAGGATAGATGACTTGACTTCCGTCACAACACACAAATGGTTAGTTCTGTTTGTGCACGACCATCTTGCAGGGCCTTATCTGTTGCCTAACAGCCTCCGTAGTGGTAGTTATTTTGTTTTTCTACGCGACGTCCTACCAGAACTTTTAGAAAATATCCCATTGAACATCAGAGAAGGAATATGGTTTCAGCATGACGGTGCTCCTCCACACTTTGATCGTCGTGTCAGGAACCACCTAAATGCTACATTCCCCGGTCGTTGGATTGGCAGGGGTGGGCCGGTACCGTGACCACCTCGATCACCGGACCTAACTCCACTGGATTTCTTTTTGTGGGGAGACGTGAAACGTCTTGTGTATGAGACACCAATCGATACGGCAGAAGACTTAGTTGCTGGTGTTGTTGAAGCTGCACATGTTATTAGAGACAATGTTGGCCTTTTTGAGCGTTGCAGACACTGCATAGTACGAAGGTACCGGTTGTGCAATGCCTTCAATGGACGGCAGTTTGAACACCACGTCTAAAACGACAATTGCTCTCGTTCGTTATGGATTATATTAACACCTATACGTACACAATAAACTGATCATATGCAAAAGTTTTGTCAACAGTAATATCACTAGAGGTTTTGATTTATCTAGAGAAAATCAAAACTCGAGTGGGATTTAATTGACTATTAACACGATTAGAAGAAAGTATATAAAGATTATAAGTAACAAAGTACTCCAGTACAATAAAATATTAATTGACTTACGAAAATAAACCTGTCTTCAAATGTATTATTGCACCATTACGCTAGATGGCAGTTGTGCCAACTATGGAATCTTCATTGAACTCTGTAGACGGTTACTAGTCAAGAAGGCTTTGTTGATTCAATTTCATTTTTATTAAAATGCAACATTCCACTTCAATTATCCGAATCCCGGTAATCAACGTCACTTGACAGATGATTTTCAATAAATCTTAATATTAAACAATCTCTGATACGTGACTATCCATAATATCATATAGCAGAAGCTATAACATAACCTAACTAATATACACAAGTGTTAGAAAAGTTTTAATTAACGACGACGACATAAAAAATAAACATGAATAATTTTAAAAGGAATAATTATTGAATGTACAATTTTCAAATTTGAATCTGGTTGGTGATTCAATTGATATTATATTGGACGTGTGCGTAATAGAAGTAGAACTCGTTGATTTAGGTCTACATGGTGTATTCAACTTATTCAGGATTTCCGAATGAATAATTTTAAAAGGAATAATTATTAAATGTACAATTTTCAAATTTGAATGTGGTTGGTGGTTCAATTGATGTTATATTGGACGTGTGCGTAATAGAAGTGGAACTCGTTGATTTAGGCCTACATGGTGTATTCAACCTATTCAGGATTTCCGAATGGTGCTCTTCATTTATTTGTAAATCGGATTTCAGAAGATGCATAGGTATGATCAGTGATTTTTATTAATTCTTGTTCTTGAATGCCAATGCGAGTCATATTTGAAACTGCTGTGCATCGACTGGAGTGGTTTGTAATTTTATATATATATATATATATATATATATATATATTTTGACGTCCAGACCAGCGCAGTTTCAAATGTTGGCAGACAAAGAAACAAATGCTAGGGACGCGATAAAATTAAACAAATGCTAGGGACGCGATAAAATTGTGCGATAAGGAGTCATGATTGGTTGAAATACGTCCTTTCGTATCGTTTTATTGGTCAAAAGTAGTATGACGTAGTAAGAGTGTAATAGTCACTTAAAAAAGATGTTTGTTTTTACCTCCTCTATTATCCCTGAAATGTTGTAAAAGTTATTTTAACACCCTGTAGAGATCACTGCAGTATGTGCTGTTGTACCGTCTTGCTGAAACCTAGTGGATCTGCTGATACGGAAATTTCTTCTTCTCAATTGATCACTTAAAACTTTGAATCAATATCACATGATGAGCTGAATTAACAGTTTTCGCACCACTATTGACAGTTTTTTCTTTACCTCGAGATTTCTTCTTTAGTGTTGAGCCTGTTTCTTCTAAATTACGAACACAGGTTTTAATCGCATGTATAGGGGGCGCAGGATCATGACGACGGGGTTGAAAGTGTCGTCGAAACTCTCTAAGAGCAGCTTTTGCGAATTGGCCATTTAGATAACAAGATTTTACAGCAAATTCTCGTTGCTCACCAGTATAATGCTCCATGTTTAATAAACTGCAACAATCAGGCTAAAAATAAGAATGAATTTAAGCCTACTAAAATAATTCATGTACTACTAACAACAAAAATAAAATGTGTAGTTTCTTTGGCCCATCTTGTATATTTCGAAATATTTCATTTTTTGTTGTGAATATTTCTTTGTGCGAGATCGTGCTTGGTTTCCGCACAAAACCAATCCGCGGAAAGTCTAAAATTCCACATTCAGTATTCCCAACCTAACACACATAACAATTTCCATCTTCTTAGCCCTTAAGTGACATATTGATTTTACTGCTTTAGGCTTTTAACATATTATTTTTAGAGATGTTCAATATAGTAATAATTATAAATTGGAAACTTACCACTGCAATTTCACCTAAATTGCAATGTTAATTATTGTTTTTAAATATTTGCAAAAATTAAGTAAACTCTAAATCATTATATAACCTTACCGTTTGTTTTAAGTTCGCATTTATAGACTGGGGGAAAAAAAGACAGACGTATAGCACGGCCTGCTGGAGTATAGTAAACACAGAAAACATTTTAAAGAAACAATGTTGAAGATATTTTTGTTTTTCAAATTGCCGTCATTGAACAGAAACCAAGATGGAGATTTAATTGCAACTAATTAGAAATTCCTCTTTCAGGTATGTAATAAACGATCTTCGCACAAAATAATGTACGATACACGAGCGGTATGTTTTCTTTAAATTCTCGGAAATTAAAAAAGCTCAACTACGTTTCGCTTTTTCAATCTTTTCCTCGAACATGAAAACTTCAACATACCGCTCTTGTAACGCATATTACTATTAAAATAATTCAATCATTTTTCCACTCTAGAGGCCAAAAAATGAAAAATTAGAAATGAAATTTCTGAAAAGTGAGGAGAGAAAGGCCTGGTGCATAATATATACCAGAGAATCGCTCCCCGTTTGTTAAATAAGCTCAGAGCATAACATTCTTAATTTAAAATATCAACGCTAACGTATTCTCGTTTGTGTTAGCCCGTATTGTGTGTTACAATGACTGGATGAGCAGAAACCGAAGGCCATTATTTGCGGCTATTGTTGAATCGGTTGAAATTTAGAAATAAAAACGGACGCCACTGTATTAAATTATTTAATTAGTTAGTGTCGTTTTAAGGGAGGGATCCCAGGCACGCGCGTCTGTTTGCAGATGTGCAGCACACGTTTAATTGTGAAGCTGTGCGACTGTCATCTGAATGACGCAGGTGAGACGCACGCATCACGGAGCCATCACCATAGCAACAAGGAAACATCATATTTATTATACATAATTGCTGTTGTATACGATTTTTCTAAAAGAAACTTCAATATAATTTCGCTGATTTTTATTAGGGCCTATAAATGATAATGGATTATTATTATTATTATTATTATTATTATTCCCATTACTACTACTAATTATACTATTATTATTATTATTATTATTATTAGTATTATTATTATTATTCCTAGTACTACTGCTAATTATATTATTATTATTATTATTATTATTATTATTATTATTATTATTACTGTTATTACAAATATAATCACACTTTACCGTAACAACGGAAAATAGCTAAAAAAGCATACTAGAAGACATTTAGACTGATTTTGTTTGGTGTTATTATTATTATTATTATTATTATTATTATTATTATTATCAGTATTATAAAATAGTAATAATAATAATATTAACAATAACGATAATAATAATAATAATAATAATAATAATAATAATAATAATAATAATAATAAATATTAATATCATGACCATAGCATTGCACTTCATAGTAACAACGAAGGTTATTTCTAGAAACGGTTTAAATTTATGTTTTGTGTTATTATTATTATTATTATTATTATTATTATTACTCGTGTTATTACATAATAAAACAAATTAAGTTACATTTCAGAATGTTCTATACTGAATTACTCTCAACTTATTTTGAAAATGATATAGTTGTTAATGCATTTCGATACGTATTTTTTTACACTTTCTCTGTAGAACTTTCCTCTGAGACACAAAGGGTAAATAGTGCTAACAAATAAATTATTTCCCATGTTAAAACCGTTACTATATAGGGCGGAAACGATATAACTGTGCAGATTCAAGGGGCCAATAGAAAAAAAAAATGAAATAAACAAAAACCTACTATGCGTTTTGTAATGAAGTACATGATTAATTAGAAAATTAGACTGAAATTCTGCGCAGTTTGGCAACAGCGACTCACGAATACACATACGAACTCAGTCTGAATAGCAGCATTCCATCCCTTAGTACCTGTAGTAGTGTTGCCAGATTTCATAATGACAGGAAATAACGGTACGAGTTAAAAGCGTTCATTTTATTGAAAAATCGCAGAGAGATAAATCATACCATATCAGTTTCTCTACTGATAAGAGTGAAAATTAGAATTTTACGGACAGTACTTAACGAGTACAGGAGTGTTAACATTTAGTCGAAAATGATTTCTTTCTGTGAAATATATTAATGTGGGACCAAACGGTATTAGAAATTTTTGCTAGAAATAAGCGGTTAATTTCTGCACAGCTTCATTACTTTCACCCTGTATAATGAACTGTATTACACAGTAATATTTCTTGAACCAAGCCTTCAAATTTCGAGTATTGTGTGGATGTTGTACCGTTACCAATAAGTATCTTTGTTCTTTCAGGTAAAGAAGAGTCATCGTGTTAAATCCTATGTCACGAGATCTCACCATGTGTTCTGATGTCTGACCGAGATGTGAAAACTGAAGTCCAGAAGTCGATTGCCAGAAGATTCTCGAACGTCTGTAAGTTACACAGTATTATTGTTTTATACTAATTGCCAAAGGCTCTTTTCGGTAACAGGAATGAAAAATAATTTATTCAGCTAGGAATCTTTTGATAAATGACAATAATCTACATTTTATATAGGCTACTATGTTAAATAAAAGTTGCTTTGCTTTTTTGCTTGTTATTAGAACAGTAAGAAATTCCATTTCATTGGTATAGAAATCTTTCGTCGAAGTAACAAAAATATCAGCATCTTTTCTGGTTACATCAAAATAGATTCGCTATGCCAACAAAAACGTTTCTGAAATTATACAAAATATATTTCATTAGTACTAAAGCACCTACATTTAATATATCAAACAATCATATTCTTTTTTTCCTACATGGTTACTATTATTTTTACTTTAACGAAATTTCAGACATGCTTGACTCTAAAATACAATAATAATTTTGTATATCTTAATATAATTGTGTTGTTGTTTAATCAAATGTCCGAAGACATTAATTGTATCTAATGAACGGAATGAGTTAGACTATGGATCTGCTAGTCTAATCAAAGTTCCCACACTATCGAGAACATTACGTTAACAGTTGTCACAGCCACTGTCTGGCAAATATACGTCTCGGCCCAAGAGGTTTACTTCCCTGAATGAATGAATGAATGAATGAATGAATGAATGAATGAATGAATGAATGAACGGTAGGATGGATGAATGAATGAATGAACGAATTAATTAATTTATTAACGAACTAATGAATGAATATAAGAAACGAACGAATTAATGAACGAATGAATGAATTACTTCATTAATTAACGAACGAAGGAACGAACAGAAGGATGGATGGTTGGATGAATTAATTAATTATTTATTTAATTAACGAACGAACGGCAGGATGGATGGATAGATGGCTGGTTGGATGAATGAACGAATTAATTGATTTATTAACCAACGAATGAATGAGTAAATGTAAGAAGAAACGAACGAATTAATGAACGAATCAAATTAATTACGTCATTAATTAACGCACGAACAAAAGGATGGATGAATGAATGAATAAATGATGGATGGATGGATGGGTGGATGGTTGGTTGGATAGATGGATGGATGAATGGATGGATGAATGAACGAACGAACAAATTAATTTATTGACGAACTAATGAATGAATGTAAGAAGAAACGAACGAATTAATAAACGAATGAATGAGTTACTTCATTAATTAACGAATGAAGGAACGAACAGAAGGATGGATGGTTGAATGAATTAATTAATTTATTAACGAACTAATGAATGAATATAAGAAGAAACGAACGAATTAATAAACGAATGAATGAGTTACTTCATTAATTAACGAATGAAGGAACGAACAGAAGGATGGATGGTTGAATGAATGAATGAATTAATTAATTAATTTATTTATTAACGAACTAATGAATGAATATAAGAACGAACGAATTAATAAACGAATGAATGAGTTATTTCATTAATTAACGAATGAAGGAACGAACAGAAGGATGGATGGTTGAATGAATGAATTAATTTATTAACGAACTAATGAATGAATATAAGAAGAATCGAACGAATTAATAAAGGAATGAATGAGTTATTTCATTAATTAACGAATGAAGGAACGAACAGAAGGATGGATGGTTGAATGAATGAATTAATTTATTAACGAACTAATGAATGAATATAAGAAGAAACGAACGAATTAATAAACGAATGAATGAGTTACTTCATTAATTAACGAATGAAGGAACGAACAGAAGGATGGATGGTTGAATGAATTAATTAATTTATTAACGAACTAATGAATGAATATAAGAAGAAACGAACGAATTAATAAACGAATGAATGAGTTACTTCATTAATTAACGAATGAAGGAACGAACAGAAGGATGGATGGTTGAATGAATGAATTAATTTATTAACGAACTAATGAATGAATGTAAGAAGAAACGAACGAATTAATAAACGAATGAATGAGTTACTTCATTAATTAACGAATGAAGGAACGAACAGAAGGATGGATGGTTGAATGAATGAATTAATTTATTAACGAACTAATGAATGAATATAAGAAGAAACGAACGAATTAATAAACGAATGAATGAGTTACTTAATTAATTAACGAATGAAGGAACGAACAGAAGGATGGATGGTTGAATGAATGAATGAATTAATTAATTAATTTATTTATTAACGAACTAATGAATGAATATAAGAAGAAACGAACGAATTAATAAAGGAATGAATGAGTTACTTCATTAATTAACGAATGAAGGAACGAACAGAAGGATGGATGGTTGAATGAATGAATGAATTAATTTATTTATTTATTTATTAACGAACTAATGAATGAATATAAGAAGAAACAAACGAATTAATGAACGAATGAATGATTGAATGAATTATTTAATTAATTAACGAACGAAGAAACGAACGAAAGGAAGGATGGATGATGGGTAGGTGAATGAATGAACGAATTAATTAATTTATTATCGAACGAATGAATGAATATAATAAGAAACGAATGAATTAATGAACGAATGAATGAATGATTGAATGAATGAATGAATGTAGAAAGAAATGAAAGAATTAATGACCGAACGAATGAATAAACGAGTGTACAAGTGGACTAGGGACGAGTGGATGAATAAATGAATGAATGGGGAAATGGAAGAAGAAACAATTGGAAGGTACGGTAAAATTCGTCTTTTTGAGGGAAATTGGGGCTAAGAAATGTCTATGTGAGCTCCAAGCCTGCTGGCACTTGTCTCGCTCCGAAGAATACGATGGACGTCAACTAATAGCTACTACATTTGCTTCCCTCCCTGAAGCATTCTTGTTAAGGATTTTTTCATTCTGCACTAGGTTTGAACCTACAATCTAAGGGTCTAAAACGGCGAGCATGGCAATCACTATACCACCGATGACTGTTTAAACAGTTGGTGTACTAGTTTGGGGTGTGTATTAAATTAAAGGAATAGGGGTGCTGTTACTTACACCCCTTATTCTTTAAAGTATACATTTCAACGGAAAAGGGTAGATATTATATAAAAGCATGATGATGAAAGAGAAAAGGAGGTTGGCTGGGGGGGAAGGAGATACAAGGAGTTGGGAGGTGGTGGGGGGTGGTTCGAAAAGGAAGAGAGAGGGAAAGCAGAAATTTTAGGCTTTTCCCAAAGAGTGATGGATTTCTGTCGTCCTTCATTGTCACGGCGTATATTTTAATTAGTGGCGCCGTCGTTGCTACATCTTTCAGCTACTGCCGAGCCAGGAGGAAGTCAGATGAACAACGGTGCAAGTCCACGTTCTTCTGCGTCCAAAGTTACGAAAACGTGTCGATCACGAAAGCATTCAAAGGAGGAGGAAGGTTGCTAAGAATTTAGCCCACCACTAGCTGTTTCAGGTTTCTCAATGTTTAATGGTTATATATATCACAAATAAATATCTAAATTATCTCATTATTATTATTATTATTATTATTATTATTACTATTACTATTATTATAACTATTTCTTACCAATGTTTATTACTGTCACACTAACATTACTTATCCAACTTTCATTATTTACTTTCATGTTGTTTTATGGTCTAGATATTAATGTAATAACTATGTAACCAATTGTATTCTAGTAGAATTAGAGTCTGGCTAGGAGGAAGAGAAGGCCTACTGGCCTTAGCTCTGCCAGGTTAAATAAATAAATTATTATTATTATTATTATTATTATTACTATTATTATAATTACTTCATACCTATGTTTATTATTGTCACACTAACATTACTTACCCAACTTTCATTATTTACTTTCATGTTGTTTTATGGTATAGATATTAATGTAATAACTATGTAACCAATTGTATTCAATTAGAATTAGAGTCTGGCTGGGCGGAAGAGAAGGCCTACTGGCCTTAGCTCTGCCAGGTTAAATAAATAAATTATTATTATTATTATTATTATTATTATTATTATTATTATTATTATTATGCCATTGCCAAGATATGTATTATACTATTCTTGCCAATTCATATCTTTAAAATATTACTTATATTATTCCAGTCTTCATTTATTTGATTTCATTAATACATTTGTAATTCTCTCTATTCAATTGCCATTATTTTTAATTATCTCACTGAACTAATTTTAATAATTATTATTTTTGCTATTTATTTTGTTGAATTTGGTCAATTGATTAATATAGACTATTATATTGATTGTATTTCATCTCACTGCCATTTGTATCATTCATTCTCATCATCATTTGTTGTTTTGTTTGTATCTTGTGCTAAACTGTAATTGGCCTTGTGCTGTTGTTTCGCACATTAATATTATAAATAAATAAATAAATAAAATAAATAAATTATTACTATTATTATAATTATTTCATACCTATGTTTATTATTGTCACACTAACATTACTTATCCAACTTTCATTATTTATTTCATGTTGTCTTATGGTCTAGATATTAATGTAATAACTATGTAACCAATTGTATTCAATTAGAATTAGAGTCTGGCTGGGCGGAAGAGAAGGCCTACTGGCCTTAGCTCTGCACAGGTTAAATGAATTAATAAATTATTATTATTATTATTATTATTATTATTATTATTATTACTATTATTATAATTATTTCATACCTATGTTTATTATTGTCACAGTAACATTACTTAGCCAACTTTCATTATTTACTTTCATGTTGTTTTATGGTCTAGATATTAATGTAATAACTATGTAACCAATTGCATTCAATTAGAATTAGAGTCTGGCTGGGCGGAAGAGAAGGCCTACTGGCCTTAACTCTGCCAGATTAAATATATAAATAATAATAATAATAATAATAATAATAATAATAATAATAATATTATTATTATTATTATTATTATTATTATTATTATTATTATTATTATTATTATTATTATTATTAATGCAATGGATTTTATGACCAACAGTATTTACAATGTTTTGTGTTATGTTTTCCTACTCTTCACAGAAATTTTCAAGTCTGTAGCTATACACCGTCTTTCGTAAGTCCGTGACACATTTTAGTAACTCGCCACAAACAAACTACGCAACGGTTGATAGTAATTCTTACGCCGATTGAGAGAGAAACTCTTCAAGTTTTTTAAAGGAAAAGCCCGCTCTCATAATTGCCGTAGTTTGCCGCTAGGAGATAGCAGTACCAAATTATAGCGTTCAGTAAAAGTGAGCAATCATTCAAGCAGTAGAGCGGAATTCAAGAAGGCAGCATATTTTGTTTTCAACAATATAAATAAATGATAATTATGAGAAATTCCAGATTTACATGAACATGTTGCAAAACTGGCTGATACCACAGCTGAATAAAGACAGGGGTAATGATTTTATAATAATAATAATAATAATAATAATAATAATAATAATAATTATTATTATTATTATTTATTTAACCTGGCAGTGTTAAGGCCATACGACCTTCTCTAACACTCAACCAGGAGTAAAACTGCGTTACAAAAAAACACTAAAAAATTTTCAAAGTACACTACAATTTTACACGCAAAACTGAATAAGATAATAATAATAAAATGTAAACAACAATTAAGTAGAAATCAGACATTTTATCTTTCAACAATACGGCTGTCCGGCTCACTACACAAACACGTGCCAGAGTATCTCGATCAAAATTGCTGGGCAGCAAGAGCGGATTCTACTCTCTCACGGGGAGCCATATGATTTCTCTTCATCCCCTTTCTTCCCCGCCGAACACCTCGCAGCCTTGATTCAGTCACGGATGAATATAAGTGTCCCCGTTTAGAGTCTAGTTCCGCTCCCGACGTCCAGGCCTGCCGTAAAGTATAAGATACACAGAACAAGAAGATGACGCGTTAATACCGTGGCCACCCCGGTCCCCGGATTTAACCCCGTGACTTTTCCTTGTTGGGGTTTGTGAAAGATACTGCCTTTGTACCTCTGTTCCCCACTAATCTTCATCTATGTCACCACTGCTGTGGCTCTGGTCGACTGTGATATGGTGACATACACATGAGATTATTATGGATTATGATCAGTTATTACATAGTTGTCTGTCATATCGTCAGAGATTGAAGGATTGCGTATCTATGGAATATGTATATAAGAAAAAAATTATCAGTTTACCTCTATTTCAGTAAAATAAAATTTGGTATCCGTTGCATAGTTTATTTGCGGTAAATGTCTAAAATGTTTCACGAACTTATGAAAGACATTGTATTCATATTCTTATATGCGAGGTGTGTGCCTAAGCATAAAATTCTAATCAGAAGCTGTCAAGTGTAATCTTTAGAATATAGGCCTTCAGTGCTTTTAGGTAGGCTATATGAAACAATCTATTAGGGGAGGTATGCCATTATTTAAGAAATACGCGATAGATACTTCCAATCTACAGGGTGAATCAAAAGTCTGAAACCATATAAATATCTTCCATACGCTTGATTTTCGATTACTGTAAGTGTCACCACTATTTCTAAGATCAAATGCTCTGCCAGTGACATATTCGATTCTAGACGTCAGCTATCTCAAAAGACTCCATTTTGTATGCAACTTTGAAAAAAAATTATGTTTCAAAGATTTTGTAAGGATATTCATGAATTATGTTCTATTATTAATAATAATAGTTATTATTATTATTATTATTTATTTATTTATTTATTTATTTATACTGGCAGAGTTAAGGCCATAGGGCCTTCTCTTACACTCTGCCAGGTCACAAAGTATACAAGCAGTTAAAATTTAACAAAAAGTCAAAGAACAGAATACTAACATATTAAAAAAATATATATAATAGCATAATAAAATCGACACTAAACAACATGAAAATAACACTGTAATAGAAAAAAGAAAGTAAAATACATTGGAATATAGCAAAAGAAACTCATTTAGTACAAATAGTTAATATAGAAAACGTAAGGAAGAATATAACAAAATGGAATGTAATAAAATAATAATAAAAAAGAAAAAAAAATAAAATTAAATAAAATTCACAAAACCATCGAAGAGAAAAGGGCTTATAACTGAAAGGAATCTGAATTGAAAAAGTGCAATTTTAATTTAATTTTTGAAACTAGACAATGTCCGACAGTCTCTGACATGCTGTGGTATAGAGTTCCAGAGATGAGCTGCAGAGAAGGTGAAAGATGAAGAGTAGAAGGATGTTCTGTGTTTAGGAATGGAGAGGTGATATGGTGTTGTGAGTATCTATTTCGTGATATGAGGACAAATGTTGAAAACGAGAAAATTAGAACATACGTAGTATGATATTAATAAATATACCGTAACATAATAATAATAATAATAATAATAATAATAATATTAGACAAAATTTTAAATACCAGTCCCGAAAATGTAAATTGTAAAAAAATTCTGGTTCGCCACTGCTCTGTATGCAGAACAGAAAACAATTGCATTATACAAAAATTTGGAAACAAAATATGTTATTTTAAAGCATACATTTGTTTTCTGAACATTCTGTACCTTATTTCTTTAATGTCGGCGTCTGTGTTTTTATCTTAATACGAAAGAACTTCCGCGGTTAATGGTTATTAATTACGTTAAAAGCATATAAGAGTATGCTCACATAAAGAGAAGTTCTTGTTAAACATTTCCAGTGGCATAAATCTAAAATTAGAACGCACGAGCTTCTAAATGGAGGCAGCAGCCACCCTCGTTTCTTTTTAGCCTTTTAGCTGGCGCTCGAAACCTCATCTTTTGATATTTTATTATTTCTCTCATCTCCGGACGGATCTATATTAGTCTTATGCATAATAACAAGGCGCAGAACAACTCTTATGTTCGCAATACACAGAGAGATGCGCGCCTGACTTATATGTATAGCTGGCATCAATAGGCTGCCGTGACCAAGAGTGGCATAACTGCCACAGACTTACTCCTCCCTTCTCCTTTGTTTTACAACAGAGGATCTTACAATGTAAGTTACTTATTAAACAGTAATTTAACGGTACTTTAGTTGTCCGATAGTCACTGCAGACTCAACCGGCGACCCATTAACAGAATAATAGCACATGAATCTAGAGTTCAATTCCAGACACGATTGAGTTAAGTGATAGACATTGACGAATATAATAATAATAATAATAATAATAATAATAATAATAATAATAATAATAATAATAATTAATAATAATAATAATAATAATAACAACAATGATAATTATTTAAAGCATCGTTTCTCAATCTTTTTTGAAGTAGGGACCACTTTTTTAAGTCAGAATAGTTCCGCGGACCACCTTACTTTTGTTCCGTTCGAAAGCAAATTTATCATTTTTGTAGCATATTTTAATACCATACAAATTAGATTTATTTTAAATGTTATTTTAAGTGATCGTGCTTCATTTAATTTAGGGCATTCCCTATATTATTATTATTATTATTATTATTATTATTATTATTATTATTATTATTATTATTATTGTTAGTATTAATTATTGGTATTATTAACTGTATTTTAATTAATAAGTTTATTATTGTCATTATTGAGTGTAATTACTTACCAATGCCTCCGGGTATATAGGGGAGACTGTTGTACCTTTGAACATTTTTCACATTTTATTTATTTATTTTTTAATTTTGAGAAATACAATTTTGAAATGAAAAAATCCTTGAAATAATTATTGAAGATTCCTTTACAACTTCCTGTATATATTTTCCTGTTTTACAGATCTATTAAGGCTGGAAAAAATAAAATGAAGGGATACGTAATGTGTTCAAAGGTACAAAAGGTTCATGTACCTTGGAACATTCCCTCTTGTAAGTTGGAACACATGGAATATAGGAGGGAATATAGCTGTAAGAACTGACAATCATATTTAAAAAGTATTTGCAATCATAAACCAGAGCAGGCTTCTCTGATTGAGATTTTATTTCCTGGAGGAGCAATAACTGCTTCAACAACTTTCTTCAAGGCATCCGGATCAATTGGGATCCTCTTAACTCCAGACTTACTTCGTGACATGATCTTAAAATAAAAAGAAAAACAAAAACCGATAGTATCGCGTACTTTGGAACATGTTCCATGGTACAAGATGTTTGTGTTCAAAGGTACAAGAGGGTGCACTTTTAAACAAATATGGCTCCCGAAACTAGAGATTCGAAAAAATCATGGAAATTAAAATATGTTATTACTCAACAGATGATAGGGAACACACCGTACTTGAAAGATATTAACAAATACAATCTGGTTTTGTATTAGAAAACATATAGCAATGAACAAAATGTTTACTTTTAGTACTAAAAAAACTTCTTTTGTCCACGGAACTCACACTTTGCAATAAATCAAACTGAAACTACGACCAGAGCTACTTAGCGTCTTTCTCTACAATCTACTTCATTTTGAGTCCTCTAGGTAGCAGCAAAAATTTAAAAACAAAAAATGTCCAAAGGTACACTATGCTAAAGGTACAACAGTCTCCCCTACCCATTGCAGTGTGAATAAATACATACATACTTATATTTTAAAATAGAATTAATTAATTAAAATTCATTAAATTAAATTAATGTTATATTAGTATTAACTAATTAAGCTAATTTTATTTATTTATTTATCTATTTATGTCCATAACAGGGCAAAGCCCCAATTACAACAGACAGTACAGATAAAAAAAAAACATATTGCATACAACACGAAAAAAGAGGTAAACAGATACAAGTGCAATTACAAATTAAAAATGTAAAAGAGAAGGAAAAAAATACCACCTAAATAAAAAAGACAGATACAGATATAAATGGAAAACACCAAATAAAAACAAATCAAAAAGAGCCAAGTACAGACATCACAGCCAAAAATGCAAAATGTAGGCGTAGCTATAATTGGCAAATTGCAGAGCAAATACAACACCATGTTAATAAATTCAATATACAGCACTACACAGCAGGCCCAATAGGCTCAATTAATTTATTAAAAAGCTCACCAACACAGAACATGTGTTTCAAGTAATGCTTTACATAGCTTTTTCTTGTACATATTGTACGATAACGAAAAATCTAAATCCTGTTTATTTGATAGATGATTGTAAGTTCGAAGCATTAATAAAAATGGAGACATTTTATGAGATATTGTTTTTGTTGTCTGTAAATAAAAGAGAGATCGCTTTCTCAAATTTGATTTACCAATATTGAAACTAATTAGCTGTAGAAGATCGTGGTTGTCTATTAAGCCATTTATGATTTTGAACAAATAGGCCTACATTTGTTGTGCTCTTATCCTGCGACTACTGAGAGATGGTACATTAAATTCAACCAGAATGGATTCATAAGATTGGAATATGTTGTAACATGAATGTTTTTTCATATACAGCAGTTTTAGGATTTTATTCTGTACTGTCTCTAGAATGACCGAGTGCGAGTGATAGTGAGGGTTCCAAACTATAGATGCGTACTCTAATTTACTTCGTATTAAACTATTATATCTTTTTAAGACAGTTTCAACATTCCTGAAATCTTTTGAGTTCCTGTAGATGAAACATACCAGTTGAAGGCTCTATTCGCAATTGATTTTATATGTGTTAAAAAGGATAGGTCATGAGAGATTACCACTCCTAAATCATTTACTGAAGTGACCCTTTCTAATTTTGTGTTATTTATGCTATAAGTGTAATCCAGAGAGTTAGTGTTACGAGTGAAGGTAATGTGTGAGCATTTTTTAATATTAAAGTTGAGTTTGTTAACAATGCTCCACCTAAAAATACTATTAATATCTTGTTGTAGCCCAGCTGAGTCAGATTCATTTGTA